>NC_091432.1:128139298-128439298 GCF_964237555.1 Oryctolagus cuniculus
ACCTCCCCGCCCCTAGGTCCTGCCGAATCCCTCAGCACTGTGGACAGCGCCTCGGGAGCCACTCTGAGAGGTGCAGGAGGCTGGAGCCCCTTAATTGCATTCATAAGAGCCTTTGTGGTGTGGGGACCTTATCAATGGGATGATGGTGCCTATCTCCCAGGTGAGTGACAAGTGACCCAGAGGCCATAGACCTCCCAGCACATGCCAGACTCTCAATAGAGACAACACTGGCTCTGGTTTCTTCCCTGTGAATTCCAAGCCAGGGACTGGATGGCCTGTGCCAGCAAACTTGGTAGCACAACACTTCCATGTTGTGGACTGTGAACCAGCAGAGCTGGATTCAAGCCCCAACCTTGCCGAATTGTAGCTCTGGCCCCTAGAAACCTCACCTCCCTCTTTTGCTCAGCTCTTAGCTCTTTGCCTTTTGATAATCTGGAACAATCCCAGCAATAATACTAACAGGAACCCCCCACAGGCCAGACCCTATTATGAGCATTTACAAAATCCTGTGTCCTCACGACATTAAATGGAAAGATCTATTCATATCCTTACTTTACAGAAGAAATTAAAGCACTTGCCCCTGGTAGAGCAGAGACAGGACAGGGATTCAGGCAGATTGCCTTAGAATCTGTGTTCTACAGTACTACCCCTTTGTGGCATGTCATGTGTGTCAAATGACATCAAATGACTAAAAGTGGTTTGAAGACTTCAAAGCATTATACAAATGAGAGTGTATATTGTTATGCATTCCAGCCTGGCTCATGGATGAGTAATTGCATAGGGAGTGAGAGCCGAGAGGAATACAGGAAGCAGGCTGGGGAGGGGTGCCATCTGGGACTGGCACATCACACCGAGAAGAAAGGAATGGGTAGAGCATGGGCCAGCAGGGGCAAGCAGCCGTGAGTGTCTGTGCCTGGCTTCTGCTCAGTCCACTTCAAGGTCAAACTACTTTGCACAAAATGAAGAAGGTAATTTCCAATGTACCCTGAAATCTTCCCCCTAATTATAACCATGTCCCTCTGCATCTCCCATCATCTCTCCTCCACGTTCCCAAGTGTAGAATATGTCACCTGTTGTGTGAGCGAATCGACCTAGGACAGGCCTCAGAAGTAGAGTTCAAGGCAAGAGGCCCTCACGGATGAGGGCAGGTGCTTCTGCTGTTACAAAGAGTGGGATGTGGAGGCCAGGAACTCCTGTGCAAATGACTTTAGGGAAAGGAGCCAGGCCTCTCGCATGCCACGTGGTCCCCCAGCTGACTCATCCTGATAGTCCTTGCATGTACATGAGAAACATATTTCTGGAAATGCAGGGCTTCTCAAAGTGGTTGGCAACCATGCAAGACAGAACCATCTCTGGGCCGGAGAAGTAGGGTCTTTCAAACCCTTCATACCATCCCCACCTCCCACTTTTCCTGAATTGTTCTACTGCTGTCAGGATCCAAGCAGTATTCCTTTTCTCCAACCTAGTCCCCTTACTCCCCCTCCCTGCTAATGAATCCATTAGGACTGAGTCCTTTTCTTGTGTTCCCCAAGCTAGACAAATGATCTCAGGCGTTTACGGGCGACGGCTGGAAATCTGTCACCATTAGTGGTGCAGTGAAGGCCCCCAAGCACTCCAAGCTCTCTATTTTGTTCTTTCTCCTTTCCTGTCTCCTAGCGTGCCTCCTCCAATTTGATCTGGACCCTGTGTAAGATGCAATCGCTTCCCATCTAAATCCCAAGAAGAGAGTCTTCAGGCACCTCTCCTGAACGTGAGGATGCTGGAAACACGGTGAGGGAGTCCCAGTGAACCTCAAAGTATCCTGGGTTGTAAGGAGCTCTCTTTTCCCCTCCTCTTCGTTCACAGAGGGGATATGCCTTCCATGTAAAAGCCTCCCTCTCTCCCTCACTGCCACAGGCAGACAGGATGCCCCGTCACTCACGCCTCCCTCCCTCCCTCGACCTGGAAGGGAACCACCTGCTGCGTGCCATCCTCTCTCTTCGCCTTCCGCTCCCGAACGCTGTTTCTCCAAACAACACCTGCGTTGGACATCTCCCGAAGCACACAGACTGGGCTCAGGTACACTGCGGCCTGAGGAACGGGGGCCCTGCCCGTGGCAGGCCAAGCCTCCACAATACTCCACCTGGGGTACTTCCTTTCCTCTCAGCCTTCACCCTAGATGAGTGAAGTCCTCTGACACCAGGATTAGGTCTACACTGAGACCCCAGCTGGGCCACTCACTCACACTGGGAGCCTCCCAGGCACCTTTCACACGCACCTCCAATTCCTTGGTTATCCAGCTGGCCAGGAACCTTGTTCTTTCTCTTCACACTTACCATGTAAGGTTCACATGAGGAAAGTGAAAGCTTATTGACTGATGTCATAAATAAGAGTGTCAGTTGTTAAATCAACAACAGGAGTCACTTTGCACTTGCTCCCCATGTAGGACTTCTGTCCCTAATGAGTTGTACTATGAGAATTAATGGTAAAGCTTGTCTTCAAACGGTACTTTATACCGTCTGTGTGGGTGCAAACTGTTGAAATCTTTACTTAGTATAGAGTTGGTCTTCTGTATATAAAGATAATTAAAAATGAATCTTAATGAAGAATGGGATGGGAGAGGGAGTAGGAGGTAGAACGGGAGTGGGAGTGGGAGGGCGGGTATAGGGGGGATAACCGCTATATTCCTAAAGCTGTACTTATGAAATTTGTATTTATTAAATAAAAGCTAAAAAAAAGCTTATTGAGAGGCTAGAAGCCTTCTTAAGTGTCACGTGTTTTCATTATTATGGAAGAGATACAGGGGACTGAAAGACACAGAATCTATCAGGAGATCCCCTCCACACACTGCAAGCCAACAAAGGCAAAAACACAAGGCACCTACAGTGCCCACTGTTCCCCATGGACACCTCTCATAGCGTGTCCTGAGCCTGTTAGAGTCTGAGCTGGAAGTCAGGTGTTCAAGAAAGCAGTCCCTGGATCACCTTGAATGAGAAGCCCCTCCCCAAGACCCAATCTGCCTGGCGGCCAGCAGCCCCCATCCTGGGCAGTGGGCCCAGCCCTCTGCATCAGCTCCTCTCCCTCTAATTACTCTGTACACACTCTGGCACCAGGCCCTCCAACCAAATTACAATTGATTCCTCACTCCTCCTGGATCAATGCCATCGACCCTGGAGCAGGGAGCACAGATCCAAACTCAGCCTCTAGGAAGCCAACCTCCCAGGGCAATGTCCAGCAGAGAGACCTGCCCAGCCAAACTTTGGATGTGCACACGCATGCATATACATATGCATGTATGCGTGCACACACATGCACCCACATGCACGTACTCATTTCCTTGCCTAAAAAGCATGTGGGTGAATATCTGCCTTGAATGCACTGGACCACTCATAGGCTTCACATACCAACACATGACTGCTTCAACAGACACATGTGGGTGCTCTCCTGTACATCTCCCCCCCCCCCAGAAACCCTTTATGTAAAGAATACAAGCTTCATACATTTCATAATTGCAACTTTAGGAACATGGTGATTCTTCCCATCATACCCACTCTTCCTCCTCCCTCTCCTATTCTCTTTCTTATTTTTTACAAAGATCTGTTTTCAACTAACTTTATATACATATGATTAACTCTGTGCTAAGTAAAGAGTTCAACAAATAGTATGAGAAAAAGAAAACTGTTCCTCAACAGCTGAGATAAGGGCTGTTCAAAGTACTTGCTTCTCAAAGTGACAATTTAACTTCTATAGATTGCCTTTTAGGTACTCTATTAGTTATCACAGGTCAGGGAGAACATATGCTATTTGTCTTTTGGGGACTGGCTTATTTCACTAAGTATAATGTTTTCTAGTTTCATCCATTTTGTTGCTAATGACCGGATTTCATTTTTTTTACCATTGTGTAGTATTCCATGGTGTATATATCCCATAATTTCTTTATCCAGTTTTCAGTTGACAGGCATTTGGGTTGATTCCATATCTTAGCTATTGTGAATTGAGCTGAAATAAATGTAGCTCTTTTGGTTACTGATTTCATTTCCTTTGGGTAAATTCCCAGGTATTGGGTGGCTGGGTCATATGGTAGGGCTATATTCAGGTTTCTGAGGTATCTTCATACTGTCTTCCACAGTGGCTTTACCAGTTTGCATTCCCATCAACAGTGGATTAGGATACCTTTTCCCCCACATCCTCGCCAGCATTTGTTGTTTGTTGATTTCTGTGCGAAAGCCATTCTAACTGGGGTGAGGTGAAACCTCATTGTGGTTTTGATTTGCATTTCCCTGACGGCTAGTGATCCTGAGCATTTTTTCATGTGTCTGTTGGCCATTTGAATTTCCTCTTTTGAGAAATGTCAGTTTAAGTCCTTTGCCCTCTGCTGTATATCACACACATGCACATAACAAGCACACGCTCCCTGCCATATATAAGGGCACACATGTGCCACTGACTAGGAAAAAGAGGGCTCTTTGGGAGCCCCAGAAAGCAGGCACATCACCTGCCCCTTTCCAGTGCCCTCCTTGCTGCACACTCAGGAGCACTCAGCGCTAGTCACTCGTGGGTGTGACAAGCCTGCGCTTGTGGCACACATTTCCAAGCAGAATTCCTTCTACCAGGGGTATAAGGTCCTGGCTTTGCCTCCACTGTGATGTGCCCTGCCTGCTACTCACTTCTGGGATGTTGGATAAATGCCCAATCATTTGTGCACTAGACAGAGCCCATTATAACTCAGCTGGGCTCTCTCTAAACCTCTGTCTGCATAGGAGCTTGGAGTGCACCTGCACTTGAGACCGAAAACAAATGGAAAGGAGGTGCCAAGCTGTGTAGACACCAACAGAGTGATAGCCACCAGCCCCTTTCCACCCAGTACAGCTGTGGGGATGCAGGTATAGAGGAGAGAGAAGGCAGAGTGCTCAGGGCCTCAGACCTCACTGCTCCTTCCTAATAGACAAGTTCATCCCTGCACTGGACACACACAGCAAGCCAGTGGTCTCCTAAATCCATCAAGCCACAGAAACATGGAACATCAGAAGAAAAGCCGTTAGAGATTAAGTCACTCTATGCCCACATTTTCTCAACATCTGCATTTCTCTATTGACAGTCTCAACAAATGAGTGTCTGTCATTGAACAGTTCAGCGAGACACAACAGGAATGGGAAACACTCATCAGGCTGCCAGGTATCTGGCAGAACAGCTTGAAAAGCCCCTCAAAATAAAGCCAAAAGCTGCCTCCCCATAGAGCCCACCAATTGTCATAAAGTGGAGGAAATTCATTTGAATTCTCAATGGTTGGACTGCTGGGCATGCTCAAAGGAAGAACTATTGCTGTACATTCCTACTCACATTACCCGGTGCGGTACTGTGCAGAGGCTGAGGAGCAAGACCCTGGGGGTAACCTGGTAGATGTGCAGGGCACTGGGACCTCCCCTATGCAAGACGAAGATCATGGGGACAACTGAGATATCTTTCAACCTATAGAGGAGGTCCAGTTTGAGTTTTGTCTACTTTCCTCTGTGACAGTAGGGATGATCTGAGTCTCACTAGGCTCTATCTCCCCTACTGTAACACGAGTTCACAGGATTATAGCAGGCGTCAGTGCCGAAGGGCTGAGAAGAATGTCTTCAGTGCTATGGGCACCCCACAGGAACACCTCCAGGCCTTGGCTTCAGCTGGAAACTGAGCCCAGAACAGGAAGTGGAAGTCTGTCCTCACGCTCTCCATGGGAGTGGTTTGAACCTTCCCTGCATAATCTATTTCCACCCTCACTCACATAATTATTTCTAATCCCATCCACTATGGGCCCTCGGGCTCCCTGAGCCCCACCAGCTACAGCTGCTTAGGCCAAAGGAGATTTCTTGCCATGCATCAGTGCCTTGCAGGCAGAAGCAATAGAGAGGATGATGTGTGGAAAGAAGAAGCCTGTAAGAGATCCCCATGGCTGGCTCTCTCATCCATCAGGTCATTTCCACCACACCACCCTCCGTGAAGAAACGTTGGAAAGCATCGCCCAAACCTCTTTGCAGCTGTGCTTCGGAGTATGGCTTAGATTCCACTCATTACGTGCACTTGCACAGGACTCAGCAGACAGACTGGAAGGGAAGCGTCCTTCCTGCAGCCTTAGCTGTTGATGGTCAAGGTCAAAACAGTGTTTCAGGGGTTCCTGGTGTTCCTTCCACACTCTCTACGCTTCAAAGCTGGTAGCAGCAGTTCTTCATCTGATTGCCAGCTCCTTGCATCCTCTGTCTCCCCACCACCTCCAAACTCCAGGGAATTCTCTGGGGACAGGGCAGCTGCAACCTCACTGGACGCAGCCCCCATGTCAGCTTCAGAGTCTCCATTTCCCTAACTCTGTATTGTTCTGGGAGTCATTCCAGGATTTCCAAGCCTGAACCCACTCCTTCTGCATTCACAATGACTGTGTAAGCCCCTGAATCTCTATTAAATCCCTTTCCGCTTGCACCATGTAGAGCACAGACTTGCTCCTTCACTGAACCTTGACATACAAGGTGTGAGCTGCGTTAAGAGCAGTTGCAACGTCAACTCCATCGAACAGCTGTTTAGTGAGTGTCAACCATGTTGCTGTGGTGACTTTGGAATAAGGAAGTCCTGCAGGCAGGTAAATCATGTCTGGCCATGGTGAGGATGGGCTGGGCAAGGGAGAACAGATGGCCCAAGGGAGACAGAAAGGAAGGGGTGTCTGGAGTCGGGCAGATGGGGTTGAATCCTGGCTCTGCTGCTCTCCAAGGGATGGAGGCAAGGTGCCTGCATTCCCCAGAGGCTGAGCTGCTTTGCTTCCTCCTCCGGCATCTCTTTCCTCTAGCCCTATTATCATCTTTCCAGACTGGGGCACAAGCCCTCTCCCCAGGCTTCTATTATTCATGGAAGCATAGATTGGATTCATTCCATCCCCAATCCAACATTTCTTTACACACACACACACACACACAGAGACTCATGCACCTGGGGCTGGAGTAAGCTGTCTCAGGTCAGGTTCCCCAGATGCAGACTGAGCTGAGGTTTCATGTGCCAGGGATCCATTGAGGGAGGGCTCTCAGAAGAACCTTAAGGCAGTGAGGAAAGCAAGATGGGCATGGGAAGAATCCAGGGAAGATGTGGTTTTGTGTGAGGCCTGGGTCAGTCTGCTCTCTCCAGGGTTCTGAAGCAGAACCAATGCTCATCCCATCTTAAGGCAAGGAGCTGGCCCTGTATAACCCGCATCAGTCAGTGCCGGCTGCAGGTCGCCCCAGATGGGGTACAGGCACAGCCTCCCTGTGCGGGAAAGGGTGCAGCCACAAGAGATAGTAATCTTCACTCACAGAGCAGTCCGACCAAAGGGATCTGGGAGGAGAACCGCCCGCAAGAATAAAATAGCTAAAGCACGACAGGATTCTTAGAGAATAAAAATTGGACAGAATGAGGTCAAGGGAAAGAGAACAGGCTCCTCATCCAGTTTCGTTGCCCCCACCCCCATCAGCTGAGCCAGAACTGGGGCCCAGCAGATTCCCACCAAGATGGCATGTGGGCATATGAAAAATTGGTTATGCTTGCAGGTGTCTGGGGATTAGGAACGAGCTTATTAATTAAGCAATGTAAAGCAGCAGGGTGGGTTTTTTTTTATTACGTGCCACAAACAGAGCTGGTGCTGAGGTGGCTGTGGATTCATCCTCGTGGAGGGATCCACTGATGGATACGAGGGTGCCTGGCAGAGGCAGGACTTTTGGGCTGCACTCTGGCACGAAGCACGATACTATGCCCTCAAGGATCTCCGATCCACATCTTCTTCCATCTCTCAGGAGGTCAAAAGCACTGGACTCTCCTTCCCCCGCTTTGGGCAAGGCTCTACAGAGTTCTCCTTCCCTCCTTGCTAGAGGTCATATTGCTGTTGAAATCAGAAGCTGGCGTAGGAGGAAAAGCTTTTGTCCAGGATTTAGGCAGCTCTGCAAAAACACAGAAAACAGGGACATGTCACCTGGGCCCGGCCAGGGAAGGGGCAGCTTTGCCCAAGAAGGCTGGGAGACTGCAGGGTGCCTGCATGCCACGTATCCTAGCTGGGAGTGACAGTGCCACACTGGCCTGTGCTCAGACTGTGCCCTGGAGGTCTCCAATCTTCTGATTTTTCTCCCTCTGGTCAAAGCTACAAATCCTGAATCCTATACTAGACACAAACGACTTTGGAAGACCCAACTCAGCAAAGCAGGAAAAGCAGTGCTCTGGAGAATTCTGCAGAAGTCTCTCCCCACCTTTCCCTGCTCCAAAGGAGCAGGTTGCCTCTCTTCTCAGAGTGGAGTTGCCCATGGAAGTGTCTCCTGCAGGCCAGGGAGAATGGGACGGCAACAGGTCCAGAGAATTGTGTCTGTCTGGCCATGGTGGACACCAGGATGCGAAACCTGCACCCAGCTTCCTGGTGGACATCTCATTCCTGTCCCAGGAAGACAGAACACCCAAGCTATATGCTCACTAGACTGGCATCCTATGTTGTCTTAATTTGCCATAAAAACCACCACCAAATTGGCTCTTGCAGAGTGAGACATGAACAAAAGATCACATTTTACAAGAGAGCCAGAAGCGTTTTCATATGGTGAGTAACTGCTAAAAATGAAGATTTAACCAGGAAGACAGAACCCAGACACCAGGGAAACATGGATGGCAGGAGAATGTGTTCTAAGGATGTCAGGGGACAGAGCAGACGCAAGCATGCCATCTGCCTGGACCAGTGGGCTGGCCCTGCTCCCTCTTGCAGGCTAAAATCTCCCCTACCACCTGTCCTCCCGGAAGTGCCGGAAGTGTCTCCCCACTTCCCTTCAGGATATGGTTCCTCCCACTGCAAACACACCATCAGCTCCTCTCTGAAGACTATCCAGAACTGCTGTTCCTTCTCACCTGAGCCATTGTCTTCAGCAACTGCTACGGGTGTGGGTACAAAAGACTTGGTGGGGCCAGCACTGTGGTGTTCACAGGTGAAGCCGCCACCTGCAGCCCTGGCTTCCCATATGGGCACCAGCTTGAGTCCTGGCTAGTCCACTTCCAATCCAGCTACTTGCTAATGAGCTTGGGAAAGCAGTAGAAGGTGGCCCAAGTGCTTGGGCCCCTGTACCCAGATGAGAGACTCAGATGAATCTCCTGGCTCTTGGCTTTCGCCTGGCCCTGTCCTGACCATTGCAGCCATTTGGGGAGTGAACCATTGGGTGGAAGAATCTCTCTCTCTCTCTCTTTCTCTCTCTCTGCCTCTCATTCTCTGAATTGCTTTGAAATAAATAGATCAATCTTTTTTTTAATATGACTTGGCAAATTCTGGCATCTTGCAGAGGTTGAGCTGTCCAATCCAGACCTCCAATGACTTATGCATCCAAGAACAACAGGTATTCTGTTCCCACATGTCAGTCACGTTACCAGATGGCGTGTGCTTGCCCCAGGACCTGAATCATGTTCATACCAGAGTCAGGTCTACTACAGTCCCTCTAAGTCCCCAGCCCCAAGCCACATCACATTCCTGCAGGGGTAGATGTGTGGAGGACAGAGCCAGGCCACAGCCTGCTCTTGGAATGCTGCCAATCCCAAAATGGCCCCTGGAGAGCAGCCTGAACCCACAGAGGTCTCCCATGGCCAAAACTAAAAGCAAGGTGCTCTTCCTCACTCCCCACTCCCCCTCCCAGACCTTTTCCCACTTGACAAAGAGAGGCAGGATCCAAAACAAAATAGAAAGCAGAAACATTTCAGAGTCCAAGGTCCCAGCCGAAAGTCCACGGGTCAGGACAGTTCAGCAGTGGGAAGGAGAAACCATACCCATAGCCTCTTGGCCGCACACCGACCTCGTCCCCGGTCCGTGGGAGCCCTTCTTCCTGGTGCTTGTGTATTAAATGATGGGGGGAATAAGGAGCAGGGAGATTCTGAAGCTTCTACCAAATCCAAACTGGGTCCCTGAGACACTCGGCGCCTTCCCACGTGTGTGTGGTAGGAGTCTGACTGCATTTCCAGTGCCTCACTCTCACCTGAGCTAACAGCAGGAGAGGTCAATTTGCTGATGCCGTGGGAGGCTTCAGATGCTGTTTCCTGTGGGTATTATTCCAGCCTAATGTTGGATTAACACAGCCCTGCCTGGTGATTACTATATTATTATATATTAATCATAGGCTAATGATGCACACTCAACTGCTTCTTTACAAAGCCTGCATGAGATCCCACCCGGAGCCTGAGGCCTCACCCTATCACACCTCCAGAGGCCAGCTCGGCACTCAGCACCTTCTTCCTGAGAAATTCAGAGGAGGGTGGTCTTCCTGCGTCCATGGCCCGAGCTGATGTTGTACAGAGCCAGGATTTGGAGCTCACAATTCTTCACTACTCATAAGCCAGCCTCTCTCCCTCACCCTCAGAAGAAAAAGGTCTAGGAGGCCATCTTCCGCTGCCTTCACAGGTGCATCAGCAGAGAGCTGGATCGGAAGTGGAGCAGCCAGAACTCAAACTGGTGTTCATGTAGGATGCCCACATCACAGGTGGAGGCTTAACATTCTGTGCCACAAGTGGGGCCCTGTCATTTTCTTTAAAAATAAATGGGCTTGGGGCTGGCGCCATGGCTCACTAGGCTAATCCTCTGCCTTGCGGCGCCGGCACACCTGGTTCTAGTCCCAGTCGGGGCACCGGATTCTGTCCCGGTTGCCCCTCTTCCAGGCCAGCTCTCTGCTGTGGCCAGGGAGTGCAGTGGAGGATGGCCCAAGTGCTTGGGCCCTGCACCCCATGGGAGACCAGGAGAAGCACCTGGCTCCTGCCATCGGATCAGCGCGGTGCGCCGGCCGCAGCCTGCGGGCCGCGGAGGCCATTGGAGGGTGTCATTTTCGGTGGGTCTGCAAAGGAAGACCTTTCTCTCTGTCTCTCTCTTTCACTGTCCACTCTGCCTGTCAAAAATAAAATAAAATAAAATAAATAAATTGGCTTGGGGCTGGTGCTGTGACGTAGTGGGTAAAACCACCACCTGCAGTGCCGGCATCCTATATGGGTGCCGGTTCAAGTCCCGGAGCTCCACTTCCGATCCAGCTCTCTGCTATGGCCTGGGAAAGCAGTAGAAGATGGTCTAAGTCCTTGGGCCCCTGCACCGGCATGGAAGACCTGGAGGAAGCTCCTGGCTCCTGGCTTCAGGCCAGCGCAGTTCCGGCCATATGGCCATTTGAGGAGTGAACCAGCAGATAGAAGACCTCTCTCTCTGTCTCCCTCCCTCTATCTCTCTCTCTCTCTCTCTCTCTCTCTGCCTCTGCTTCTATGTAACTCTGCCTTTCAAATAAAAAAAAAATAAATTGGCTCCAAGTCACGACAGTCACCCAAGAACCCCCCTTCCCCGATTTCAGCCTCACCCAAGAATCTGGGCGAGGGCCTCAGGTGAGAAAGAACCTGGTCACCTGTGACTCACAGAGACCACCACCTTGGCTTCTTAAAGCAGGGTGTTCTGCAGCTATGAGAACACTCTTGGGAGCCCCCGTGTCTAAGATATAGTCTCTTAGCAATTCCCTTCTGAGCCTCGCACCTCATTCATTCACTCGGCAAATATGCTGTGAGTGCTCTATCCGTCAAGGTTCTCCAGATAAGCAGAACAAGTAGGGCGTGTGTGGATGTGTGCATACGCATGCATGCATATATACACTACATACATACATACATACATACGAAGAGGGAATGACATTTAACTTTAAGGAATTGTCTTGTGTGGGTGGAGCAGCAAATCTGAAGTCTGCAGGCCAGAGAGGAGGAAGGGGGACCTGGTAGCTCGGGGCCTAAGGCCATCAGAATCCCTCTGCCCCTGGGGATACCAGTCTTTTTCACCCCATGGCCCTACAATGGTTGAATAAGGGCCACCCTTTACCAAAGACTGCTGACTTAAATGTTAACCTCATCTGAAAAACAGCTTCCTAGCAACATCCAGATTGGAGTTTGACTAAAGAAGCAGGTGCTAGCCGGCGCCGCGGCTCACTAGGCTAATCCTCCGCCTAGCGGCGCCGGCACACCGGGTTCTAGTCCCGGTCGGGGCGCCGGATTCTGTCCCGGTTGCCCCTCTTCCAGGCCAGCCCTCTGCTGTGGCCCGGGAGTGCAGTGGAGGATGGCCCAGGTGCTTGGGCCCTGCACCCCATGGGAGACCAGGAAAAGCACCTGGTTCCTGGCTCCTGCCATCGGATCAGCGCGGTGCGCCGGCCGCAGCGCGCCGGCCGCGGCGGCCATTGGAGGGTGAACCAACGGCAAAGGAAGACCTTTCTCTCTGTCTCTCTCTCTCACTGTCCACTCTGCCTGTCAAAAAAATAAAAAATAAAAAAAAAAAATAAAAAAAAAATAAAAAAAAAAAAGAAGCAGGTGCCCCAGCCTATCCTAGTTGAGGTAAAATTAACCATCCCCAGTGCCATTCATTGGTGCAGGCACTGGGGATACAGGAGCAAACCCAAATGGACAGAAATCCTGCGCTGGAGGCAGGAAAATAATAAACAATCAAATACAGGCACAGCAGGTGGAGTGCTTCTAATGCTGAGACACAGTCAGGTGACAGGAGACACCCTAACGAAACCTGTCATTTTCGGTGGGTCTGTCAGAGAAGACAGCATTTGGGAAAAGACCTACAGGAACTGAAGAACCTGCTCCACTGGAACACCGGGATGCAGAGCGTTCTCAGCTGAGCAAAGCACAGGTGCATGGGTCCCTACTCCCAGCCGTGGGGACTCCATCCACCCCCACTGAGGGACACCACTCCCCGGCCAGCTCCCCCTTCTCTCCCCACCCAAGGAGCCCAGGTTTTCAGGACGCAAAATCCGGGAAGCCCGTCTATCTCTTTTGGTGACACAAACGGAACCTGTGTAAGCAAAAGAAGACCTGGCTTCGTTCTAGAAAAAAGGATGGGGTGGGGAAAAATACAGAAAGACCAGAAGTTAATTTCTCAAAAAGGTGAACAGCCACAGGAGCAGTTGCTGTCCCTCACACTCAGACTCTCAGGCAGACCTGCGGGGCAAGGAAATGAGAAGGGGGGGTGGGGAGAAGTAGCAAAGTCTTCACTCTTAGAAAGCTGGGATTCAGGGCTATTCACATATTCCCTGACAGAAACTGGAGACATTCTCCCCCTTCCCCGAGAAATCCAACATGGGAGAAAGGCAAGGGGACGCCTCTGCATCCGCACCACCTCAGAGGCTGCAGCCAAGAGCTCCCTGGAGAGGAAGCGGCCTGGAGCTCCTCCTGCTGCTGCACCTGGCTTCTGGCCAGGCCCCCAGGGGGTTAAGGAGCTCCCTGGAAGCCAAGCCCAGAAAGATCTGAAAGTGTGGCTGCTCCCTGCGAGAGGGGGCAGTTGGTAAGGAGCATTTGCCTCCTGTGATGTAGCTGTTATGAACTTGGCATAGGAATCTGGACTGGGGAGAGGTAAGCTGCTGCCCAACACATTCCCTAAGAACAGTGAGCTTAAAGCAGACACCTGCCAGGAGCGGTCAGGTGGCTTAAGGATGACAATAAGGAAGAGACCTCTTCTCTGCCCCTCATCCTTTGCCTCTCCCACCTTCTTATGCTCCAGCCCTAACACATATACACACAGCCCCTGGAGAAGACAGTATCTGGGAATTTGGACTCAATTCAATTCAACAAACCTGTATGCACTAAATTTTCTCCTCCACACTGGGTACCCTGCCAGATACTACATGTGCCAAGAGAAAGAAAACGTGGCCGTCCCTCTGTTAGCTTATCCAAGGTTACAGCATGATCGCTGGTGTACTGTTGGTACCAGTGAAAAATTAAGAAGGGCTCAGAGGAGGGAAAGACTAATTCTACCTACAGGGTTGAGGTGGGGGTACATTATTTAGAGAAGTGACCCTGGGATAGTGCACACAGGTAGGCTGGAACAAGGGCAGGTGGGCATGGCAGGGGCACTGGCAAAGGGCAGGTTGTGGCAAGGGTGGTAGTCTCAAAAGGGGCTAAGAACAGGTTGGGACTTCCCTTACAACGGGTTTTGCAAAATCTTGAACCTCATCCCAAAGGCATGTTTGAACTTCAGTGTTCTTAAGCAAGGATGTGTGCCTATGCGGACGTCAGCAGGGCAGGGAGCAAGGCGTGGGTGAGGGGAAGGGAAGCTCACGGGCAGGGAATGTGGACGACAGTAGGTCAGGTTCATGGTCTGGGTGAAAGGAGCTGTCAGCCCCTCCCAAGGCAGTGGCCACGAGGGTGGAGAGGTGCAGGCAGATGTGAGCATATTTTCAAGTGAATGCTGAGGACTGGAGACAGCTGGACGGGACGAGTGCAGACAGAGCATTCAGGATGTGGTGCCTCCAGGTTCCTGAGTTGGTTGGCAGAGGAAGCAAGTTAGAGGTAAAAGGGCCAGACCTGAGCTCCCTGAAGAGAGGGGTCAGCTCTGTCCCACATAGTCTCAGCACAGCAGTGGATACCCAGGCTGCCTCGGTAGACATCTGTGGGCTGACTGAGCAGCGGACCGAATGCCAGGTGGCAGGAGAGGAAGCGTAGGGCTGGCTCCCTGGCACTCTGCCCTGCTGGGGACAGCTGCATCTCACCAAGGGTCACCTGGCGCTCGGGAAGCTCGGCCTCACTGAGGCAACGTTTCTCACCGGTGGGATCCACTACTTGCTCCTGCAGCATCAGACTTTCAGTCTAAGCTGAAAGCCAGAGCCCGTGGTAAGCAGGCACACATCCTCCAGTGGAGCCATCAGGAGACAGAGGGCACAGCAACAGTGGCAGGACAGGCAGGGGGAGGACGGTGAATGAGCTGAAATCTGTTAATGACAGGAAATCCGCAACTGAGGCCAGTAAGAGGGATTTGCCAAGAAAATGCTATTCAGGATGCGTTGCCATCTTACCGCCGCACACGGTCTGCCAGGGTGGGATTGCCCTGTATTAAAACCCACTGTCCTTTCAGAACTGCACAGAGACACCCGTACCCTCTGTCCACCATATGCACACAAAGAATCCTGTGCACAGCTCCAGTTCAGAAACCCCAGGGAGACCGGCTCCCACGGGACAGACACGGCTCCTTATGTACACTAGTACTCCACTTCCCCAGGCTTCCTGCCTGTGCTTCTCAATAAACTCCACTCCTCCCTATGATTTTTAATTTTTTTTTTTTGACAGGCAGAGTTAGTGAGAGAGAGACAGAGAGAAAGGTCTTCCTTCCATTGGTTCACCCCCCAAAAGGCCGCTACGGCCGGCGCGCCGCGCCAATCCGAAGCCAGGAGCCAGGTGCTTCCTCCTGGTCTCCCATGGGGTGCAGGGCCCAAGCACCTGGGCCATCCTCCACTGCCTTCCTGGGCCACAGCAGAGAGCTGGACTGGAAGAGGAGCAACCGGGACAGAACTGGTGCCCCAATTGGGACTAGAACCTGGGGTGCCAGCGCCACAGGCGGAGGATTAGCCTAGTGAGCTGTGGCGCCAGCCGATTTTTAATTTTTTAAAAATATTTATTTATTTATTTTAAAGGCAGACGGAGAGATCCTCCATCCTCTGGTTCACTCCCCAAATAGCCTCAATGGCTAGAGCTAGGACAGATCAAAGCCAGGAGCATCCTCTAGGTCTCCCATGTGGCCGCAGGGGCCCAAGCACTTTGGCCATCCTCTACTGCTTTCCTAGGTGCATCAGCAGGGAGCTGGGTGAAAAGTGGAGCAGCCAGGTCTTAAAGCAGCGCTCATAGGGGATGACATTGCCACAGGCAGCGGCTTCATCCACCACACCACAGCGACAGCCCCTTTTAATTAATTAATTAATTAATTAATTAATTAATTTTGACAGGCAGAGTGGACAGTGAGAGAGACAGAGACAGAGAGAAAGGTCTTCCTTTTTGCCGTTGGTTCACCCTCCAATGGCCGCTGCGGTCGGTGCGCTGCGGCCAGCACATGGCGCTGATCCAAAGCCAGGAGCCAGGTGCTTCTCCTGGTCTCCCATGCGGGTGCAGGGCCCAAGCACTTGGGCCATCCTCCACTGCACTCCCGGGCCATAGCAGAGAGCTGGCCTGGAAGAGGGGCAACCGGGACAGAATCCAGCGCCCCTACCGGGACTAGAACCCGGTGTGCCGGCGCCGCAAGGCGGAGGATTAGCCTAGTGAGCCACGGCGCCGGCCAATTTATTTTCAATTCATTTATTTAAGATGCAGAGAGATGGAAACACAGACAGAAAAATCTGCTATCCACTAGTTCACTCCCCATATATCGGCAGTGCCCCTGGCCAGGCCAAAGGCCGGAGCCAGGAGCTAGGAACTCAATCCAGGTGTCCCATGTGCTTGATAGGAAGTCAATTATTTGAGCCATGCTTGCTGTCCCCAGGGTCTGTGTTAGTAGGAAGCTGGAGTCAGGAGCCTGAACTGGAAACCAAACCCAGGCACTGTGATAGGAGAGGTGGGCAGGCATCTCAATACTCTCTTAAACACGAGGCTAAAGGTCCACCCCACCCCTCTCTTTTCAGAAAATATTTTATTTTCTGGTTTTCAAGATTTATTTATTTATTTGAAAAAAAAATGTTACTTTTTGAACTTCTGGTTCATTTCCCAAATGGCTGCAACAGCCAGGGCTGGTCCAGGCCCAAGTCAGGAGCCAGGAGCCTCACCCAAGGTGCTCACATGGGTGCAGGGGCTCAGGTGCTTGGGCCACCTTCTGCTGCTTTCTCAGGCACATTAGCAGGGAGCCAGATCAGAAATGCAGCATTCAAGACTCAAACAGGCACCCTTATGGGATGCCAGCCTTGCAGGTGGTGGCTTAACCCACCCCAACACCAGCCCCTATTAATTTTACAGTTATCATATAAGAAAGCTGACTCTTTATTGTTTTTGTCTATAGTCCTATGAATTTTGCACACGTGTAAAATCAGGTGTGCATCACCACAGTGGGGATACATCACAGTTCTGACATCCCGGAAACTCCCTCGGGCTGCCCCTTTATTCTCAAACCCTCATCCAATTTGTTACCCCCAGCAACCACTGATTTGGTTGCCAGCACCATAATTTTGTCTGTCCCAGTACAGCATATAAACAGACTCATACGGTACGGAAGCTTTTAAGCCTGGCCACTTTCAGTCGGTGCCGTGTCTGGGACTCACCTCATCTGCAGCTGTCCTTGCTTCTGCTGTGCAGTGCGCATGGCCTAGCGGGGCCGCGTCAGGCTTGCTTAGTGCCTTCCTCATCCTGGCGCCTTAGCACCTTGGAGCACAAGAGAAAGCAGGACGAACAGACTCGGCCTCTCCGTCGCGTTTCTTTGAAGCTGTGTTCATTGAAGCTCTTTCATGTGGGCTAGGCATGGTTACATCACTGGGTTGCACATTTGAACCAAACAGGCAACCCTGCCCACATGGAGGAAAGAGGTGGCAAACACGAGAGTACTTCAAAATGTTCCTGGAAAATGGAGTTCGAAGACTAGTTTATTTTGGAGCAAAAAAAAAAAAAAAATCTTTGAAATCCACACATAATTTTTCCTTGAGGTTTTTGAAGACTTCTTCATATGCAGGGATTTCGAATTTTATTGCACCACATAAACTCTGAATTCTATTTTTCCCACAGTCTTTTTGTTTTTTAAAGATTTATTTATTTAGTTGAAAGTCAGAGTTACACAGAGAGAGGAGAGGCAGAGAGAGAGAAAGAGAGGTCTTCCATCTGCTGGTTCACTCCCCAATTGGCCGCAACAGCCGGAGCTGCACTGATCCGAAGCCAGGAGCCAGGAGCTTCTTCCAGGTCTCCCACATGGGTGCAGGGACCCAAGGACTTGTTCTGTTTTCTTCTGCTTTCCCAGGCCATAGTAGAGAGCTGGATCAGAAGTGGAGCAGCTGGGACTCGAACCAGCACTCATATGGGATGCCGGCACTGCAGGCGGCAGCTTTACCTGCTATACCACAGCGCCGCACCCCTCCCCCAGTCTTTTGAAGTCTTGTATGTAAACGGTGTGGTATGTCAGGAGTACTGTGAGAAAGAAATACAGAAGAGTGGGGGGGGGGGGTGGACAAGGGGTCCCAGGTCAGAAATGCGGCGACCAGGGTGGGCCTGGTTGTGAAGGAGACATTGAAGCAAAGGCTTGAAGAAGCGAACGGGTAGGAGTGAGCCATGCCAACTTCTCAAGGAAGAACAGAGTGGGGAAAACCCTGCAAGGCTCTGCGGTGGGGTTTAGAGAAGAATGTGCACTCCTCTATCCTGGGCCTCCTGGGTTCCTTCTGACCACTGCCTCCCACTCCCCTCTCCAGAGGCAAGCCTAGAGAAGATGCTGGGTGCAGGCACAGCCTGAGACCCAGGCCCCAGGCTCCAGAGGCTGAGGAGACACTGACAAGGAGTGCACTTGGCTCTTTGCTAAGCCCTCCTAGAATCAGGCAGAAAGACACTGATCCACACCCACTGGCCAGGGGTCCAAATCTCATTAGCATTTACGAAAGTAGAATTAATCCCCCCTGGTAATCTGGTGGTTATTGATTTTTTATTTTTAACTCCTGTTTTATGAAGACAAATAAAGTGCCATCAGCAACAGCACAGAAGTTTCCAGGTGTGCAGCGAAGAGGGGTCAGGGGAACGAGGCATGCAGACAGAAATCAAAGAATCTCTGGCAGGTTCTGGGGGCAGGATGCATCCGTCTGAGCCATTCAACTGATCACCCAGGACAGAGAGACCCGAAGGCATATCAGCAGCTGGTAGACAGAGCTCTGGTTTCTCTTAATCACATTGGAGTTCAAGATAAACATCCATAACCAGTGGCTTGGAGAAAGGAGGTGACACTTTAAAATGCAAAATCGAGTGGGGAATTCCACAACCAGGCCAGGGGAGTGGCCAGCTTCTCAGAACCTCTCAGTACATGTCGTCTGTAGACAATTTAGAGACCACGTCCACTACCTGCCCCACTCAGGATTGGGTCCAGAACGGTAGCTACTGATTTTCCGGTACAGGAGCTGCAATGGCTATGACACTTGGGGCCTTCAGCTTTGGCAATGGTGCCATGGACAGCCCTGCACAGTGGAGACAGAGGGTGGGAGCCACATCCACGCTCCACCCTTACCACCTCCAGTGCCTGGTGCATAATAGTTGCCCAATAAGAATTTTAACTATTTATTTACTTTCTGCTTCCTCAAAGGGCAAAGTCCAGTGTTTAGAGAAATTGGTCTAAAGTTACAAAAGACAAAAGTCTTTGTGAGAACTTTCTCTTTTTTAACATTTATTTATTTATTTATTTATTTGAAAGTCAGAGTTACACACAGAGAGAAGGAGAAGCAGAGAGAGAGAGAGAGCTCTTCCATCCATTGGTTCACTCTCCAATTGGCCACAACAGCCGGAGCTACACTGATCTGAAGCATGGAGCCAGGAGCTTCCACTCAGTCTTCCACGTAGGTGCAAGGGCCCAAGGACTTGGGCCATCCTCCACTGCTTTTCCAGGCCAAAGCAGAGAGCTAGATCAGAAGTGGAATAGCCAGGACTCAAGGGGGCCCTATATGGGATGCCGGCACTGCAGGCTTTACCTATTATGCCACACCACTGCCTTGAGAACTTTTTTTTTTAAAGATTTATTTATTTTACTTTAAAGTCAGAATTACACAGAGAGAGAAAGAGGCAGAGAGAGAGGTCTTCCATCCACTGGTTCTCTGCTCAATGGGCCAAAATAGCCGGAGCTGGGCTGATCCAAAGCCAGGAGCCAGGAGTTTCTTCCTGGTCCCCCATGTCGGTGCAGGGGCCTAAGGCCTTGGGCCATCTTCTACTGCTTTCCCAGACCATAGCAGAGAGCCAGATAGGAAGTAGAGCAGCCGGGACTCGAATTGGCACCCATATGGAATGCCGGTACTGCAGGCGGCAGCTTTTACCCACTACACCATAGCGCTGGCCCCCTGAGAACTTTGTTATACCAGATCAGATACAAAAGATTCTAAAGGAATACATGACATCCTTGGAATATATACAAAATAACAAATTCCTGACTTCCACCCAAACAGAGCTTAAAAATCTAGCAAGGACTTTTACAAAGAGTGCATTGAGCTTGCGGGGCATAGATGTCTGATGGAGATGAACTGTCTACTTCCACAAAGATATCCCTGTGCGGTTTCTACGCTTTCCCACCCAGGCCTGATGGCAAGATGGGTGGGGAAAGGCACCAGCTGTTCTTGAACTTCCACCTACGTGCTGGGCTTCTCCACCTGGGAGACCACCCCAAAAGGATCAATCTTCTCTTTTTCAGATGGGTCAACTGGAGCTCCGGTGAATGCAGGATCTTGCCCAAGACTAGGAACTGTCTAGGATTCTAAACCAAGTTGCCAGCCCAGAACTCTAGGGTTTGTTCTACCAACCCAAGTGGCTCCTGTGGGGGATGGAGGACTCTCAGACTGGGGGATCTGGGATTCACTGATTCACTGCATTGCCGAGGGTCTGGGCCCTCTCCTGGCTGAGCCCCTGAGTCCAGCTTTGCCG
The DNA here is from genome assembly GCF_964237555.1 of Oryctolagus cuniculus. Lineage (NCBI taxonomy): Eukaryota > Metazoa > Chordata > Mammalia > Lagomorpha > Leporidae > Oryctolagus > Oryctolagus cuniculus. Next base: position 128,159,642 of record NC_091432.1, read on the forward strand.
AGCTCCTCTGAGGTCCCAGAATGCATTCCTGAACCCTTTTTCTCCCACACACCCTCAGCTCTGAGACTAAGGACTCCTGTCCCTCTGCCTCACCGTCTGCCTCTGCGGGGACACAGAAACAGTTATCCCCAGAGAAATCGTCATCCTCTCCCATTGCTGGTCTTGGGGAGCAGATGCAGTGGCTGGCTGATTAGGAAGGCTGCACTAACACCCAGTCAAAACAGCTCTTTAAAACCAGCACTGACAAAATTGTCACATTAGATGTCTCTGAATAAAGTCAGCCAGGCGCTGGCAGAGTACAATTCTACATCATTTTGACAGCCTGCATTAGGAAGCTGCAGGCACCACTGGGAAGTCACCTCCAGGCTAAGCCCAAATTATAGTCAGTGCAACACGTTCGGCACTCGGTGGGTGAGAGGTGGCTGGAGCAGGGGTTTTGAGGGCAGAGGATGGACACTGTCCTCCCTTAATCGGGAGCAGAGAGAGGCCCTCCCGCCTGCTGGGGAAGCAGAATGGAGTTCAGTGCAGTTAGAGGCAAACCTTCTTCCCTGAATCTGAGCGGTCCAGTCTGGTCCCCCAGGTGAATGTCCTGAGAAGTGACCAGGACGAGGGAGCAGCAAAGCCCTACACCAGTCCCTCCTGTCTCTGATGGGCTTTTCCACCGTGATCGATTCCGCCCCCACACACCCACTGCTGCAGGCCGTTTTCTCTCCTGGAAGGACTAGGATGAACGTCTTAGGCACTGGCTGTGCTGCTTAGATTTGCGAAGGTGTCCCAGGGAGGAAGGGAGGGTGCGGAGAAAGCCAAGCACTTTCCTGCTGCAACTGCCGACGAGCTAGAACTGTCGCATACACAGAGGCTCTAGGGAAGATGCTTTGAAGCAAGAATTCTGTTCCTAATTAAAAAAAGAGAGAGAGAGAGAAAGATGGAAGAAGGGAGGGAGGGAGGGTGGAAGGGAAGGAGGAGGGGAGGGAATCACTGGATTTCTAATTGCTCTGATAGTCTGTGCTTAAAGAATGTCATATTCCACTGCCCAACGTGGCCTTTTCTAGGAGTAAGTATCCCCACAGATGCCATGCAAGTTAGCAAGCCTGTACATCTTGCATGTTTGCTAGTGGATTGATCCGGTGGCTGGAGCCTTCTGTTCGGCCCCTGGAAGAAAAGACACTGGGAGAGTCAGTCCTTGGGCTCCAGCGATCCCCAACCTTGAAGCAGGTGCAGGAGACTCAGCTCTGGGGGTCTCCCCTCACTCTCACTCCCACAGAGTGTCACGAATGCAGTCTGACGGGCAGCCCACGTTGGGAGAGCTTGGATGGGGGAAGACGCCAAAGGGTGAGAGGACTGTGAATATTCATGATGCTAATTAAGCAACAGCTAATTGGAAAATGTTGGATTTTATTAAGACCTCAGACTTATATCGTTGCAACAGGCACCAATATGATAACAATCATCTAATGGGCACTTTGGGTTCCTTCCAGAGTTTCTTTCCTCTCTCCCTGGTTGCTAATGTGCACTAGAGCAAGCCAGTGGGTAGAGGCCAAGGGGAACCAGCCTAACAGTGCAGGAGCAGGCGACAGAACTGGGACTGGGTGCTCTGCCGCAGGGCTTTCTACACCATTGTGCGGGAGCTGCTGGAAAGAGGGCTGGGGCAGTGTCCTGTATTTTTCTGCACTTCAGGAATTCTGAGGTTGGCAAGGATATTTGCAACCCCGAAGATGGAAGAAGGTGTCACACCTGGCCTGCTGCCTTGCAATCAGCAGACAGTTGGTGAATATTGGTGGTGACACCAGGGACAAAATGGGCTTTAGAATGAGGTCACCTCGGGGAGCTCTGTGGTTTCTGCTATGTCCATCTCTGGAGCTGGGCACAGCTCTTCCCCTATCCCAAGTCAGCCTGCAGCACTGAACACAGCTCGGGAGTTAGGGACAACTCCAGTCTCCTTGTTTAATTTTCCTATCCTGCAGAGTTAGAAATATCCCCTTTGAAGGAGACTACATAAAAAATGCAAGGTGCCTCGGATGCTTTGAAAAATGTCTAACACGATACTGTTGTTACATTAGAGGACAAAATGCAGTCAGACGTTCTCCTAAAACAGAGCCAGGTGTGAATGGACAGAGGAGTGGTCCTGAAGGCCCCTTCTGTATCTGTATAGATATAGCAGTACCTGTAAACGGATGAGTGTTTCAGAGTTCAAGGGTGTTCCAAGTTCAGTCCCACATCTATCATGGGAATATGGGGAAGGAAGAGTACTGTCTGTTTAGGAAATAACAACTGAACATTGGAATCAGAGGGAATGGGTGTAAATCCCACCTAAGCAGTGGCACTACTGCTACTGCACCTCCAACCTTCAGAGCATCCTTGATCACCAGCAACAGGTGGCCACGTCCCTTTTCTCTGAGACTCAGCAAGCCCACTATGGAGGACACTCTGGGGGAGCTGCTTGTGGAGCCACATCTGAGCTCCACCCCTTCCCCCTGCCCACTGCAGGCAGATCCCAGCCCCTCGAGTTGGCCTATAGGTGGTTCTTCTCAGACTGGCAAGGCTGAGAGAAACCCAGGTGTTTGAGATTAGTGTTTGAATCAGTAGAGTCTGTTAAGTACAGGGCCCCCTGCCCAGTGGAGGGTGGATAGAACAAAAGCAGAAGACGACGACTCGCTGGAGCTGGGACATCCCTGTGGGTGAGGGTGCACATCGACTCTCAAGATGCCTAGGCCTGTGTACTGAGACTGGGGCTACCCCCAAGCTTTCCAGGGCTCCAGCTTACAGAGGCAGACTGTGGCACTTCCCAGCCTCTTTAGTCATGTGAGCCAGTCTCAGCATAAATCACACACACGCACACAGCCCCACCCTCACAATCAGAAACCCAAGGACAAGGTGGGTCGAGGTTCCATGGAAGTGACCCACAGAGGAAGTGACTCCTCTGAGCTCAGTCCCCCGTCTACAGGAGGAAGAAAGAGTGGATGGTGACTGGGGTCTGACAAGGAGAATCGTCTGGACATCTTGGTGCACAGTTTTGTGGTCAAAAACTCCCCATAGGATGTGGGCAATCATGGCAATCATCTCAAAAGCATACATATATCAAAGTATACACCGGCGCCGCTGCTCACTAGGCTAATCCTCCGCCTTGCAGCGCCGGCACACCGGGTTCTAGTCCCGGTCGGGGCGCCGGATTCTGTCCTGGTTGCCCCTCTTCCAGGCCAGCTCTCTGCTGTGGCCAGGGAGTGCAGTGGAGGATGGCCCAAGTGCTTGGGCCCTGTACCCCATGGGAGACCAGGAGAAGCACCTGGCTCCTGCCATCGGATCAGCGCGGTGCACTGGCCACAGCGCGCTGGCTGTGGCGGCCATTGGAGGGTGAACCATCAGCAAAGGAAAACCTTTCTCTCTGTCTCTCTCTCTCACTGTCCACTCTGCCTGTCAAAAAAAAAAAGTATACATACAATATCTGCTTGTCAGGTAGACCTCAACAAAGTGGAGGGTAAAAAGAGCATTCTTTCACTTTTAAAACTTCTGAGTATCTTTGTTCTTTCTGATCCCTAACTTGCCTTTTCAAGAGGGGGATTTAGTTCATTGCTGGAAGTATCTTGAAATTGGATGTTCAAGTTGGTCTAGAACCCTGGAACATGCATATGCATGTGTCTGCATACGGTACATAAAATACAAATATGCATGCACACACATACAAATATATGAGTTTTTCCCTTTCTGTCCATGTTTCTTTAAGAGGCTTAGTAAGTCTTTGACCTTCTAAGCATGAGTTTCCACAAAGCAGGATGTCACCACAGCTCATATATTATGTACTCTTGACGTTTCCTATATGTTCGTCCTTCTATGTGTTTGAACATAAAGTATTTCTCCAACAGTGGGAAAGGAAGCCTCCCCCAAGGCCTGGGGTCAGTGGTGAGCCAACTCTGGGTGCTGCAGTGCTGTGTAAGGAACTCAGCCCGGGTCGTCTCCCTGGCTCGAGCCGGCCTGAGTGACTGATAGAGAGCCCTGGGAGGTGGCTCACACAGCTGAAGTCAGTGAAACTGGCAAGCAGAGGACCAGAGAGGTGATAGGAGTGAGAGAACTGGGGCACAGGGGATAGCTCCAGGAGCAACCAAGTGCCAGCAAATGGTCCCCGGACACCCTGTGGGTGTACTGAGGAATGCAGGTGCAAGTGAGATAGAGGAAGGCATGGAGGCAGCCCACTTTGTGGCACCACCCAAACCCCTTTCTGCATGCTCCCAAACCCCCCTTCCCTGGTCGCCCCCCAATTCCTCCCCTTCTGGGAAGCAGAAAACCACAAGTTCCATGATGTTGCAACTTACAACCAAGGCCAACTAGAAATAGCCAATATGGCTACAGGCTGCATCAGATTCCCCTCCCCTCCATAGCCTTTAGACATTAGAATATCATTTTAATAAAATTACCATGGGGGCCAGCACTGTAGCGTAGCAGGTAAAGCCACCACCTGTAGTGCCGGCATCCCATATGGGTACCAGTTCAAGTCCAAGCTGCTGCACTTCCGATCCAGCTCTCTACTATGGCCTGGGAAAGCAGTAGAAGATGGCCCAAGTGCTGCACCTGTGTGGGACACCCAGAAGCTCCTGGCTCCTGCTTTCAGATCGGCACAGTTCCAGCCATTGCAACATCTGAGGAGTGAACCAGCGGATGGAAGACCTCTCTCTCTTTGTCTCTGCCTCTCTATAACTCTGACTTTCAAATAAATAAATCTTAAAAAAAAAATCACCTGGGAGTGGCCAGGTCTCTCCTTTAAAAAATAAAATAAAATAATAAAGTAAAATAACCATAGCTGACATTCCTGCTTCCATCATGTAACTGATGGTATGACACTTCCAAATTTTCAAAAAGAAAAAATAAAAAGGCATCGAAATGTGTGGCATTCAAGCCCAGCTCCCACCTCTGAGCTCTATAATTATTCAATTAAGCTCCACCCCAAATACCACCCCTATGCCTCCAGATCATGTAGAATAGCTCCTATCCTCATTAAGGGCAGCTCGTTCTCCCTCTAGCTTATTCCTTGAGTGTGTAGTTTTGTTTTAAATAAATCTTGCTTCTCTGCTCACCAGTGTGTCTCTTCCTTAAATTCTTTCTCTCATGGAGACAAAAATCTGGACCAGGCCTAGCCAGGGGCCTCCCCACAACAGGCCCTGTCCCCACTGCAGGTCAGATGCCCATGCGCCCACCACATCAGGCCATCACAAGGAGATCTGGAGCGAAAGGGGGCCATTATTTCTCTCGTTTTCTAAATTCCAGGTATTTCTCATTCTCCACGTGGAGGAGGTGCTCATCAAGCCACTCAAGGCTCCCTACAGATCCAGCTCCACCGCACGCTGCTGCCCAGCCCAGAGCCTGGAGAAGGCTGCTCCATGGGCTCCAGTCTCTTATTAAGGCTTGGATAATCATACTGGGGCCTTGGGCTACAAAGGGCCATCTTAATGATCAAAGGATTCATGTTCATGGTTAATGGGTTAAGGGTGGAGACTTGATCTAATTATGGCTCCTAGGTGGGCCCAGTGGGAGGTTTATAGGTCATTGGAGTGTGCCCTTCTGGGTAGTTCTCCAACAGGGTTGATTATACAAGCGGAGTTGGGTCCTGCTGTTCACCATCTCTGCTTCCTGGCTCTCTTCACGTCCGCCGCCCTCACCAGACTCCAGACGAATGAAGCTACCCAGCCTTGGGTTGTGGGTCTCCAAAACCATGACCAAAATACACCTTCTTCCTTCATAAGTAGGCATTTTAGTTAAAGTAATGAAGAGCTGACCACTGCATCCTTCCCACCCCTTTTCTGCATTTACCCGAGCCTGCCCCAGGCCTGATCTCCCCTGACCTTGAGCCCTGGGGTGCCCTTGGGCCACAGTGCTCTGCTGTCCAGAAGCAGCTGCCTGTGGAAACGCTTGCCCATCTCCGAGGTGCATGGTGGTGTCAGTTGGCATCTCCTCCCCGCCTGCCAGCACAGACAACAGAGCCTGCTGGTTCTTTGTACTCCTTACTGGCCTCAGTCTTGGGACAACCTGCCTCTAGAGTTTTCTGGTCTTTTCTCTTCAGCAAACATACATCAAGGGCAGGGCTCAAGCTGGGCACCAGGGATTCCTGCATGAACTGACTTTGCCCCCAGTGGATAGATGGCTTTGGCAGGAGAGGCGCAGAGTCCTTAGCTTGCCTGATCTCTCTGTCCCTTTGGTGTCAACAGTGAGAGGCACAGGAGCCATCCTCCAGACACATCCTGAGCCAAGCAACCAAGTGGGGGAGCAAGCTCGGGCAGCAGCCCCGCGGCTCGTCCCTAGGAGAGTGCTGCGGAGACAGGGCTGCCCACGTCGCGTGTGTCTCTGGCCTCCTCCCCTGGGGCTGCAAGCCTGCCCTTGACATGGTGACAGATCCAACTGCTTCTCACCCACCGTCTGGCTGCCTCCCTGCCAGCCCTGAGTGTCTGCTCCCTCTGAGTCACCCTGACCCCAGCTGCCTCTCACAGCAGGCTCTGTCAGCCACAGCCGTCTCCTTGGTAAGTGACAGCTCCGCTACATCACTGCAGCCAGCAGCACGCGGTGTCCTTGACTTTCTCCTGCCTGCAGTGCACACCCGCTATCCCCTCACCCACCCCACCACAGCTCTGGCCGCACTCTGCTCTGTCCAACCCTAACTACGTGAGCCGCCCTTGGTCCTGGCTGTACTACAGCTACCTGTGCAACCCTGGCAAACCACTTGCCCTTTTCAAGCCTGTTCTTGATTTGGTAGTACAGCAATAATAATGCAGGCTCAGGATTGCTGTGGGGGCAACGTAAAATCATGCAACAGGAAGAACTTTGCTAATCACACAGCACTTTCAGATTCTAAGACTGTTATTACTCTTCCTAAATTCTGATTTACCCTGTCTTTGTTAGTTTTTCATTACTACAGTGAAATACCTAAGACAAGCTACTTATGAAGGAAGGAAGTTTATCTTGGCCCATGGTTTTGGAGGTTCACAGTCTAAGATCAGACAGGCCCCACTGGTCTGGCCTCTGTTAAGGCCAGAGGATGGCAATGGTGGATGGTGTATAGGAGAAGGATCTCACAGAGAGAGAGAGAGTGGGCCTGACTCAGGCTTTACAACAAAGCCTCTGTGAGAACTACCTTCCCAGGGCATAATTCCAGCAATCTAGGCCCCACCTCTAATCACCATCACTGAATTAAATCTCCACACCTTCCCCACCTTTAACTCCTGACTTTGGAGTTTATTTATTTTTTTTAAAGATTTATTTTTTATTTGAAAGGCAGAGTTACAGAGACAGAAACAGAGAGAAAGAGAAAGGTCTTCCATCTGCTGATTCACTCCCCAAATGGCCACAATAGCCAGAGCTGCACCAATCTAAACCCAGGAGCCAGGAGTTTCTTCTAGATTTCCCATATGGGTGCAGGGGCCCAAGGACTTGGGCCATCTTCCACTGATTTCCCAGGCCATAGCAGAGAGCTGGATCAGAAGTGGAGCAGCCAGGACTCGAACCAGTGTCCATATGGGATACCAGCACCACAGGCGGCAGCTTTACTATAGCGCCGGCCCCAACTTTGGAGTTTAAATGTCTGCATGAGTTCAGGAGCCAAATCCTGTCCAAATCATGGCACAGCCCAAACCTACCTGATCACCTTAAAACATTAATGCCCTGGGGCCAACGCTGTGGTTCAGTGGGTTAATGCCCTGGCCTGAAGCGCCGGTATCCCATATGGGCACCGGTTTGAGTCACAGATGCTCCTCTTCCGATCCAGCTCTCTGCTATGGCCTGGGAAAGCAGTAGGGGGTGGCCCAAGTCCTTGGGCCCCTGCACCCACATGAGAGACCGGGAAGAAGCTCCTGGCTCCTGGCTTCAGGTCGGCACAGCTCCGGCCATTGCAGCCATCTGGGGAATGAACCAGTGAATGGAAGACCTCTCTCTGTCTCTCTGCCTCTCCTTCTCTCTGTGTGTAACTCTGACTTTCGAATAAATAAATAAAATCTTTTAAAAAAAATTAAAAAACATTAATATCCAGGGCTGCCTCTTCCCACGTTTCCCACTGGATTCTGCTGGAGTCATCTATGGCTTATCCCACCCAGGTCCCCTTGAAAAGGAAGCAGAAAGCTGGCGCTGCAGCTCACTAGGCTAATCCTCCACCTTGCGGCGCCAGCACACCGGGTTCTAGTCCCGGTCGGGGCGCCGGATTCTGTCCCGGTTGCCCCTCTTCCAGGCAAGCTCTCTGCTGTGGTCTGGGAGTGCAGTGGAGGATGGCCCAAGTGCTTGGGCCCTGCACCCCATGGGAGACCAGGATAAGTACCTGGCTCCTGCCATCGGATCGGCGCGGTGCGCTGGTTGCAGTGCGCGGGCCGCGGCGGCCATTGGAGGGTGAACCAACGGCAAAGGAAGACCTTTCTCTCTGTCTCTCTCTCTCACTGTCCACTCTACCTGTCAAAAAAAAAAAAAAAAGAAAAAGAAAAAAGAAAAGGAAGCAGAATATGGCCCACCTGATCATGATAGCTAATTTCATGTATCAAACTGACAGGATCATGGGGTATCCAGACATTTTCTCATGCATTGAGGGTATTTCAAAAAGCTTATAGAAATGAAATTAAGGTTAAGTTTATATTGGTGCAAAAATTTTTAAATCTATGCTTCTTTTTCATAATCACATTATTTGCGAACTTTCTGAAAGACCTCTCGTATTCTGGTTCTGTTTGTGCAGCTGTTTCTGGATGAGATGAACATGTGAAGCAGATTGGTGGGCCCTGTGCAATCAGGTGAAGGCCCCAAAAGTGTGATTGTGATTCTCCCCTGGGTAAGGGAGAATTTCTCCCACCTGTCAACCTTCAAACTGGATACCAGGGTTCCCCAACCCTGGCGTTGTGATGCAGCAGGTCTAACCATGGTTTATGATGTTGGGATCCTGTATCAGAGTGTTGAGTAGAGTCTTGGCTGCTCTGCTTCTGATCCAACTTCCTGCTAATGGCCTGGGAAGGCAGTGGATGATCCAAGTGCTTGGACCACTGCCACCAAGGTGGTACACCTGGATGGAATTCCTTGCTCCTGGCTTCTTCTTGGCCCACTCCTGGCTGTTGCAGCCATTTGAGGAGTAAATCAGCTGAAGGAAGACCTCTCTCTCTCTCTCTCTCTCTCTCTGTCTCTCTCTCTCCCCCTCCCTCTTTCTCTCTCTCACTGTATTTCTCTCTCTCTCTCTCTCCCTCCCTCCCTCCCTCACTGTATTTCTCTCTCTCTCTCTCTCTCCCTCTCCTTTTCTCTCTCTCTCACTGTATCTCTCTCTGCATCAGTCTGCCTTTTAAACAAATAAATAAATTTTTAAAAACCTGGGATATTGGCTTTTCTGTGCCTTTGGACTCAGTCTGCAGCCTCAGCTATCTCCAGCCTGCCAGCCTCTGGATGGGACCTGCACCACTGGTCTCCTGCCTCTGCACTTTGCCAGCTGCAGATCTTGGGACTTGTCATTCTCTTCCTATATACAAGCGTTTGCATACACATGATCCTTGACTTACCATGTAGTTACAGCACCCAAAAGCCATTGCTGGCTGAAAATGCACGGACATCACCTAACCACCAGCCATCCCAGCTCGGCCACACAGCCCACCATGGAGTGCCGGCTGTTTCCCTTGCAATCGCAGGGCGCTGTGCACACTTCTGCTTGCTAGCATTGCAAGAGTATCTTATACTGCATGTGGCTGTCTCAGGAGAAGATCCAAACTCATGATTCCAAGTAGGGTCAAATGCATATTACTTTCACACCAGCAGAAGTCGTAAGTGCAACCACCATAGGTGGGGGACTGTCCATATATGAGAAAATCTTCCAAAAGTTCATGGAATATGGTATTGGAAGAAACTTGTTTTAGCGCAAGGAATTTTGAAACCCACACACAGTCTTTTCATAATATGCATTTGGAGACCCCTAGTGTATATACACATGCTGTTGGTTCAGTATTTTCAGTGAATGCTGACTGGTACAGCTATCTCCTGCTGGTGCTCACGGGACAATGTGTGGGAACGGACATGTGTCAAGGAACCTTCTGGTTGTCAGAATGACTTGGGAAAGGAAGAGCCACCAACATTTGGTAGGCGAGGGCTGGAGTGCTAAACATCACCTGTTCTCTGCGCTTGTCTCACCCCAAATGCTGGTGGTGCTCCTCGAAGACACTCGCGATTGACACCCGCCATCCCTCCACACTCGCTAGGAGCACACGAGCAACCCTGGCCTCCTTTTCTCTCTCTCCAACACCGAGCTGCTTCCTGCCCAGGAGGGCTGCACTCTGTGTTCTCTGCTCTGTCTGCCTGTACCCCCTTGAAGGTTAAATGGCTGGTCCTCTCTTATTCATCATGTCTAGACACCGAGGTCTAGGGAAGTGTCAGAACTTCAGCTCTCAGGTCAGACGACACCACATGAGACAGGTAGACCTTCTCAGCTGCATGATCCAAAGTGGCCCCCGCAGCCAGAGACACTCGTTAGTCCACGTCAGTTCTCGCCTCAGAGCACTGCATTCTCTATGAGATGAGTGTGTCCACTTGCTCCCTAACTACACTATTGTCTGTCTAATCCCCAAGAAGACAGGGACTCTGTCTTGTCCACCCCTGTCCTTCCAGAATACAGAAGGAGTTTAGTCTATGTGGTTTTTTTTTATTTTTTGACAGGCAGAGTGGACAGTGATAGAGAGAGAGAGACAGAGAGAAAGGTCTTCCTTTTCCGTTGGTTCACCCCTCAATGGCCACTGTGGCCAGCGTGCTGCGGCCGGCGCACCACGCTGATCCGAAGCCAGGAGCCAGGTGCTTCTCCTGGTCTCCCATAAGGGTGCAGGGCCCAAGCACTTGGGCCATCCTCCACTGCACTCCCGGGCCACAGCAGAGAGCTGGACTGGAAGAGGAGTAACCGGGACAGAATCCAGCATCCCGACCGGGACTAGAACCCGGGGTGCCAGCGCCCGGAGGATTAGCCTAGTGAGCCGCAGCACCGGCCTAGTCTATGTATTTTAAGCCAGACAGAAAGAAGCAAAGTGGAGCAGGCTCAACCCCACCACAGGGGAGAGGCTGGCTGGCTCTGCGATTGTTTGGCATTTAGCCCCTGGTATTTCTGGGTGAGAGTTCTAGGCACTTATGCCATCACCAATGTGTTGTCCACACAGCCAAGTTTCTGCTCCATTCATAGGCATGCTGGATCCCTCTTCCAACCTCCAGTCTGCTCCCCCAGAATCACACTTCTCCATCTTCTCTTGCTCCAACAGCTCTTTGCCAGGGGCTGGGTCCAGTCCCCGTCTTCACCCAGTTTGTCTCCAGAAGTCTGACTGATGCTGCGTTGACTGCAGCAGGACTCTCCAGTCAGTGTGGGCCCCCCCTGCCTGAGTGGCCCTTTACATCTGTCAACCCAGAGTGGCTCGAGCCTGTATGGAGTGTGACTGTCAAGACCAGGAGGAGCCAGCGGACACGGGCACATTCCCCATACCCCCTCCTCTCTCTAGACCTCCTCCAGTGTTCCCAGAACTCCAGCCTGCCTTGGACAGGACCAGCTGGACAGATCCACCCTTCCCCCGATTTGTTCTTTTTTTTTTTTTTTAAAGATTGATTTATTTTTTGAAAGGCAGAGTTAAACAGAGAGAGAAGTGGGGGGGGGGGGGCGGTTCTATCTGTTGGTTCACTCTCCAGTTGGCCACAACAGCTGGAGCTACACTGATCCGAAGCCAGGAGCCAGGAGCTTCTTCCAGGGCTCCCACGTGGGTGCAGGGGCCCAAAGACTTGGGCCATCTTCCACTGCTTTCCCAGGCCATAGCAGAGAGCTTGATGGGAAGTGGAGCAGCCAGGACTCAAACCAGCACCCATATGGGATGCAGGCACTGCAGGCGGCAGCTTTACCTGCTATGCCACAGCGCCGCCCCCCAATTTTTTTTTTTTAAAGATTTATTTGAAAGTCAGAGTTATACAGAGAGAGAGAGAGAGAGAGAGGTCTTCCATCTAATGGTTCACTCCCCAGTTGGCCTCAATGGCTGGAGCTGCACCGATCCGAAGCCAGGAGCTAGGAGCTTCTTCTGGGTCTCCCACGTGGGCACAGGGGCCCAAGGACTTGGGCCATCTTCCACTGCTTTCCCAGGCATAGCAGAGAGCCGGATCGGAAGAGAAGCAGCCGGGTGTCAAACTGGCACCTATATGGGATGTATGGAGTGTGACTTCAGGCTAGGCTGTTAACCCTCTGCGCCACAGTGCCGGCTCCCCCCATTTGTTGTTGTGTGTGGTTTTTTTTTGTTTTTGTTTTTGTTTTTTTTTTTTTTTTTGACAGGCAGAGTGGACAGTGAGAGAGAGAGACAGAGAGAAAGGTCTTCCTTTTGCCATTGGTTCACCCTCCAATGGCCGCCACAGCCAGCGTGCTGCGGCCGGCGCACCGCGCTGATCCGAAGCCAGGAGCCAAGTGCTTCTCCTGGTCTCCCATGGGGTGCAGGGCACAAGGACCTGGGCCATCCTCCACTGCACTCCTGGGCCATAGCAGAGAGCTGGCCTGGAAGGGGTGCAACTGGGACAGAATCCGGCAACCTGACCAGGACTAGAACCCAGTGTGCCGGCGCTGCAAGGTGGAGGATTAGCCTATTGAGCCGCGGCGCCAGCCCCCATTTGTTCTTAATGGATGTTCCCCAAACCTATTGACCTTCAACTTGATCCCAAATACCTCCTTCTTGGCCTGGTGAGACTCCAGGTCAGCCAAGTCTCTGGAACTCTGGCAAAACTTTGATACATCTAGAAACCAAGTTCTAGAGCAACCCACAGAGAACAATGAGCTCAACCAAGACAACCAATGGTCTAAGGAGAACACACTAAGAACCACTGGTAACCGGGTCCACCCAGATGCACGGGTAAGCGCCCCTACTGTGCCTGGGGGTATCTGCTCCCTGCTATAATTTCAACACTGTCTTCAGAAGCTTTTTGTTAAAAATGTCAGTTATTATTAGTATGCCAGCTTGGAGGTGTAAAACGGTTTTACCACACTATCATCTTATTGTACCAGTAGATCAAATACCCAAGGAGAAAGGAAGTGGAGAGGGTATTGGAGAAGGAAGAAGAGGGAAGCGTGGTAGACAAAGGTTTTTGTTTCAGAGTTTTGCCTCGGGTCATACTTTCATGATATTCTCTCTGGAAGGGAACACTCCAGGCAGGAAAGATCACCAAACATCAGTCCCAGCTGCTTCCTGCACAGTCTGCCGTGGCTTTGCCCTGGCTCTCCCTGAGGGGAAGAACCAGTCTTTAGGGATGCTGATCTGACCGCTATACTCACTTTGCAAAGTGTAAGTGTGAACAAGTTGGGGATCCTTTTGTCTTAGATCAGTTGACACAAGGTTGAAATTATTCAAAGCAAATTCTTTTTTTAAAAAAATTATTTATTTGAGAATCAGAGAGAGAGGGAGTGTGTGTGTGTGTTCTCATCTACTGGCTCATCCCTTCAAACATCCCTGAAGGTCAGACATGGGCCAAGGTCAAACCTGGACCTGGGAACTCAATCCAGGTGGCAAGAACACAGCCACCTGAGCCATTGCCACAGCTCCCAGGATCTGCAATAGGAGGAAGCTGGCGTCTGGAGCCAGTGCTGGGCACTGAACTCAAGTACCCTGACACAGCGTGAGGACATCTTAATTGGTTAACTAAGCCTGCCAAAGGGATCTCTTGAAACGTCCAGGGGAGCGAGGCAAAAGGAGAAATCAGAAAAGGCCAACAACAGTTCTCTTCGAACAGGACAACCTGTCTCTTCCTACACATAGGAGTGGCCCTGCTTACAGATAGAATTTTTAGATGTCTTCAGGGTTTGAGATTTCTGTTCAATAAAAATTATATCAAATCTACAAAAGTCCTACTGTTTTCTTCAAATTACCTTTTACTATATTGTGATATAACTTACTTACACAAAGTAGTTCACTCTAATAAGTAATATAAATTGCAATATAGATTATAGTCAAACCTCCTACTGCCATGTGTTTCCATTGGGTCTACACGTCTCTGTCAAGCATATCTAATATATTTGTTGAAATCACCTGCGATCTGGGGATAGTGGCCTCACCTGGACTTAAACCTGAGGTTCCTGCCACTGAGTCTTCCTGGTCAGGGGCCCCTGGTGTCCGGCAGAGCTGAACTTCTGCCTGCAGCATGGCTGTTAGAGTTATGCCCTGCCCAACGCCTCCCAGCTGAGGGACAGACTACTCCCAGCCCCTGGCATCTCATGCAGCCTACACTAACCCTGAGGTTTCTTCCTTTGTCCTTCCCCTACAGAGGTCTCTGGTCCTCGGCCTCCTGGCAGCTCAGCCTTCTCTCTGTCTCTAACCACCTGTTGTTAAGGGCTCTGGGAGACCTCCGTTTGCAGCTGGCATTCCCCACTCCAATGCTTTCTATCATGATGGAGATATTCAATACAGTAGCAGCTATCCAGCCACATGTGGCTTTAGAACACTTCGAACATAGCTCATAACCTAAAAAGCTGATTTTAAAAATCTGCTTAATTGTGATTTGTTTAAAGTTAAAGAGCCAAGAGTTGCCTAGGGGCCACCACATTAGGGCCTATTGGCAGCTGTGGTTGATGGCTGTGGGCCTCGTGGACACCACCCTCATCTGGGACATGGCTGTCATACGCCAACAGCCTGCCCACCATTCTCTCTGTGCTGCAAGAACACACTCTCTGGAGCTTACATGTAAGCCCCTGTTCAGTCTAAGAAATGATATTTGCAAAGCAGATTTATATCTGTAACCTTTGATTGTACCTTTAACCTATGGGATGATCTGTTTCTCTCCAGCTGAGATTACAGGCTCTCCTCTCCCTAGGAGTTCTTTATTTCTCCCTTGTGGGTGCCTGGGCAGCTGAGAGAAATCGCCTGACTCCAAGAAGAAAATGAAGCCGTAGCATGGAGAACTTCAACACCAAGGAAAAGGAATGATGCCTCAGGAAGTGAGAAATCATTGAAAATTACCCAGCTGGGAAGTGACAAAGGCCGCAGACATTTAAAGAAAGCTGGGGAGATTTAAAATCTAGGAGAGCTGGATTTGGGCTCTCATAATGAGCTATGAATAAATTTCTTAACATTACTGAGCCTTAGTCTCTGTGAAATGGAAATAATTCCTACCTGTATTATATTAGCCAGGACTCTCCAGGAAAACAGAACCAATAGGAGATACATATATATTTCCACTCAAATATACACATATGTGTACCCACACATATACACACATGTAGACATTTATATCCATATATACATACACAAGTAGATATAGCCCCACACGCATGTACACACATAAATACTCACATAGGTATTTCTCCACACATACATTTATATGCATGGTTACATATCTTCACATATACACACATGTGTCACACATACACAAGATATTCACATGTGGATATATATCTCCATATATACATATAATGTACATGCACGTATACACGTGTGGCTATATTTCACATATGCACATACGTGCACACACCCACAAATGCACATGAAGATATAAAGAGAGAGAAAGACTAGGATTTAAGGAACTGGCTCACATAATTGTGAAGGCTGACAAGTGAAAACCTACAGAATGGGCAGAAGGTCTTCCCCAGGGATGACCCAGTGTTGTGGTTCCACCCAAAGCCCGTCTGCTGCCAGAATTCCTTCTTGCTCTGTAAAGATCAGGCCTGCTGTATTCAGGCTTCATATGGTTGGACGAAGCCCATCCCGTTATGGAAGACAATCTGCATGGCTCAAAGTCTTCTGATTGTTGATTCTGGTTGTTTACTTGAGGAGCAGACACACACACAGCCCCCATCTGAGATTCAGTCCCCAAATCCTGCAACAGCCACGATCTGAGCCAGGCTGAAGCCAGAAGCCAGGACTCAGTCCAGGTCTCCCCAGTATGGGTGGCAGGGACTCAGCTACTTGAGCCATCAATGCTGCCTCTCAGTGTCTGAATTAGCAGGAAGCTGGAATCAGAAGGTGGAGAATGGTATTGAGCCCAGGTACTACCACGTGGCATGCAGGCATCCCAGCCAGCATCTTAACTCTAGGCTAAACATCCATCCAGAATATACCTCTTTAAGTCTCATTTGTATACTCACCCAGTAATGTTAGACTAAATATCGGGGCACTCTGGGCCGGCGCCGCGGCTCACTAGGCTAATCCTCCGCCTAGCGGCGCCGGCACACCGGGTTCTAGTCCCGGTTGGGGCGCCGGATTCTGTCCCGGTTGCCCCTCTTCCAGGCCAGCTCTCTGCTGTGGCCAGGGAGTGCAGTGGAGGATGGCCCAGGTGCTTGGGCCCTGCACCCCATGGGAGACCAGCTGGAAGCACCTGGCTCCTGACTGCTGCCACCGGATCAGCGTGGTGCGCCGGCCGCAGCGCGCCGGCCGCGGCGGCCATTGGAGGGTGAACCAACGGCAAAGGAAGACCTTTCTCTCTGTCTCTCTCTCTCACTGTCCACTCTGCCTGTCAAAAAATAAAAAAATAAAAAATAAAAAAAAATACTTTAAAAAAAAATATCAGGGCACTCTGTTGCCCAGCCAGGTTGACATATAAAATTAGCCATCACCATACTCATTTCCATATCTGGGAGAATGTATATGAATGTGTGTTGCAAGTATCAAGTGTTGTAAGAAGCCAAAGACCAATAAGTACATGCAAAAATGCTCAACATCATTATTTACCAGAGAAATGCAAATCAAAACCACAATGAGATATCACTTCACTTAGAACTGCTATTGTCATAGAGATGAAAGATAATGAGTGTTACAGACCATGTGGAGAAAAGGAAATCCTTGCATACTGTTGTTTGGAATGTAAATTGATACAGTCATTATGGAAAAGCAGTATGGAGGTTCCTCAGAAACTTAAAATAGAGCTACTGGGCCAGCGCTGTGGTTTAGTGGGCTAAGACTCCGCCTGCAGCACCAGCATCCCCTATGGGCACCGGTTCAAGTCCTGGCTGCTCCTCTTCTGATCCAGCTCTCTGCTACAGCCTGGGAAAGCAGTAGAAGATGGCCCAAATGCTTGGGCCCCTGCACCCATGTAGAAGACCCGAAGAAGCTCCTGGCTCCTGGCTTTCATTCCAGATCTAGCTGTTGCGGCCATTTGGAAAGTGAATCAGCGGATAAAAGACCTTTCTATCTCTCCCTCTCTCTGTCTGTAACTCTCTCTCTCAAATAAATAAATAAATAAAACCTTTAAAAAGAATAGAGCTACCATATAAGCCAGCAACCCCACCTTTGGGTTTATATCCATGGAAAATGAAATCAATATGTCAAAGTGATAGCTGTACTGCTATGTTCATGCCAGCACTGTTCACAACAACCAAGATAGAAAATCAGCCTACGTGTCCACCAGTTGGTGAATGGATACTGAAAATGTGGTGTGGATACACAAAGAGTACTAGTCAGCTCCAAAGGTGAGTCCTGTCATTTGCAGCAATGGAACAGGATGGAACTGAAGGACATTTTCTTACGTGAAATAATTCAGACACAGATAGACAAAAACTTTATGGTGTCACTTACATATGGACTGTAAAAACGTGGAACTCATGGGAGCAGAGAGTGAGATGGAGGTTGCTAGGGGATGGGGCGTTGGTGGGGATTAGGGAGATGTTGGTCAAAGAGCACAACATTTTTCAGCAATTTATTGCACAACCATAGTTAAAAACAACGTGTTCTCTGCTTCAAAACTGCTAAGAGTAGACTTTAATTGTTGTCCCCACAAAGTGTTAAGTACGTGAGATAATGCATCTGTTATTTTGTGATTTTACCATTCTATTTTTTTTCTTTTTTTGACAGGCAGAGTGGACAGTGAGAGAGACAGAGAGAAAGGTCTTCCTTTGCCGTTGGTTCACCCTCCAATGGCCGCCACAGCCGGCGCGCTGCGGCTGGCGCACCACGCTGATCCGATGGCAGGAGCCAGGTGCTTCTCCTGGTCTCCCATGGGGTGCAGGGCCCAAGGACTTGGGCCATCTTCCATTGCACTCCCGGGCCACAGCAGAGAGCTGGCCTGGAAGAGGGGCAACCGGGACAGAATCCAGCGCCCTGACCGGGGCTAGAACCTGGTGTGCCAGTGTCGCTAGGCGGAGGATTATCCTAGTGAGCCACAGCGCCGGCAGAGTTAACCATTCTAAAATGTGTACATCTTTCAAAATATTGTATACATGATAAATATGTACAATTTGTACTTGTCAGAAATATAAGAAGAATGGGAAGAGACACATGGAAAACCACAGACATGGCCTGGAGGCACTGAACATAACCAGGTGGGTTAGGAACCTAGGGCCCAGGTGGATCAGGCACAGCAGGACCCAGGATCTGACGAGGGGACCTTAGATGGGTGTGGTGGTCATTGGACAGGAAGCAGGGGATGTGAATGACGTTTTCACTGCTCAGCTTGAGGAAGATCAGGGCGTAGTCAGGACCAAGCTTCCCTCAGTGTGACCCAGGAGGCTTGGCAATGACAAGAATGCCGTGCTGGTGGCAGGGAGCATCAGGACTGAGGGTGATGGTCCCAAGTTTGAGTATGTTGTCTTGAAGGTGGCAACCATGCCAGGGCGGGTGTTTGGCTTAGCCCCTAAGCTGCCAGTTCAGACAACCATGTGCCATATCTGGGTGCCTGGGTTTGATCCCTGACTCCAGCTCCTGACTCCGGTTTTCTGACAATGAGACCCTGGGAGACAACAGGGAGGGCCCAAGTGCTTGGAACTTTGCCACCCACTTGGGAGATCTGGGTTGAGTTTCTGACTACCAGCTTTAGCCCCCCAGCTGTTGCCGATACTTGGGGAGTAAGCCACCATATGGGAGCAAACACACACACTCTCTATCTTTCTCTCTACCTCTCAAGTAAATAAATAAAAACGGAAATAAATGAAAGCAGATGACCACTGGCAATGGAAGGCCCTCACTGTTGAGAAGGTGAATGGCCTGAGATGTTACCTGTTGCAAGGTCACCTGCCACCGCTTCATGGTGCTAGCAGAATCCAGGAACTCCAGGATTTGCTTTACTACGCACAGCGATAGCAGTTGCAGGGCGTCAGCATTTGCCAAGCCCCAGATCCCACAGGACAGTGTGAAGAGGGCCGGGTGATGCCTGCCTAGGCCGGGCCAGTTGTACCTCAGGAGAGGAACAAAGGCTTAAGAACTGCAACCCTGTGCAACGGGCTGGAAGCTCGCCTGGCTTTCCCTCGGAAGCTGGGCAGCAGCCAACTGCCCTTGCCTCTGGAGGCAGGCCCTAGGCTTGCACAGGCACCTGGGAAGGGGAGGTGCTTGCTGCAGTTCCTGCAGTGTGCATACACGTGAGGCCCCTGGGGAACTGACTCAGCACCAGCCTGGTCCTGAGGACCTGAGAACACAGGACTCAGATGCTCTGCATGATGCCAGAAGCACCGGCATGTGTCGGTATTCCTTAGACTCTTCATCAGCGGGATCCTGGCAGGGAGAGTTCCAGAGCACTGGCGCCAGTGAAGAGCCCATAATAAATGAAGTGTTACTCACAGGGGTGAGATCAGGGAGAACTAAGCAAACCTGGAGACGGCCATTATGGTGCAGCAGGGTAAGCTGCCACTCAGCACCAGCATTCAGTATCAGAGCGCCAGTTTGAGTCCCAGCTGCTCCACTTCCCATCCAGCTCCCTGCTAATGCGCCTGGGAAGGAAACAGAAGGTGGTACAAGTGCCTGGGCCCCTGCCACCCATGTAGGAGACCTGGATGGAGTTCCAGGCTCCTGGCTTCAGCCTGGCCCCGTCTTTTCTCTTGTGGCCATTTGGGGAGTAAACCAATGAAGATCTCTCTTCTCTCTCTCTCCCTCTCTCTCTCTCTCTCTCTCTCTTTCTCTCTCCCTCTCTGCCTTTCAAATAAATAAATAAATACATCTTAAAAAAAAAAAAAAACCTAAAGGTCATAGGCCTGATATTGTCAAAGCAATTTCACTCCATCACATTGTTTATCTCACAACAGCATTATCCTGGGCTGTGTTGCTCATCTGTTTTGCAAATTAGGTAACTGGGATTCAAAGATGTTAAACAACTCACCCAGCGTCCTTCCCCCAACCTCAGAGGCTGTAATCTTTCCATCACACCACAGTGGTCTCCAGGGAGTGGGTCACAGGACTGCATTCTAGATTTCCGAATTGCTGTGGTTTGAATATGACTTGTTCCCCTAATCTATCTGAAATGTACACCCCAAAGTCTTACATTAAGAGTGCTAACAGGGTGACTTAATTCACCTACATGATTTACAGATCAGGCTTTGGGGAAGTGATTAGCTTGGATTAGGTCATTAGGGTGCAATTCCCATCGTAGACTCCTGGTGGTTTTGTATGGGAAGAGAGGGAGACCACACATGTATACAGAGACACCTGCACTCCCTGGCTCTCACCACGCAATGTCTGTGTCATCTCGGGGTTCTACCAGCAAGAACGTCATCACCAGAGGCCAAACCAGTGGGGTCCACTCTCCCTTGGACTGTGACTCTCCAGAACAATGAGCCAAAGCAAACCGGCTCTCTTTATAAAGTAACCTGCCTCAGGTATTTTGTTATGGTAATGAAAAGTTGACTAATAGAAGAAGCATGTCACAAGCATTATCTCCTAGCACTGTTCATTATATAATTGGCCCTGGGAGGGACAGAGCTCATTCTAGCTAGAACAAGTCCTTTAAACATACATGAGGGGACTGGCATTTGGCACAGCCAGTTGGGATGCCCATCTCCCATTTGGGAGTACCTGGGTTCAAGTCCTGTCTCCTCTTCTCCCTATTCCAGCTTCCTGCTGTTGCCAACCCTGGGAGGCAGCAGGTGATGGCTCAGGTGGTTGGGTCCCTACCACACACATGGGAGACCTGGACTGGGTGCCAGGCTCCTGGCTTTGGCTTGGCCCAGGCTTGATAGTTGTGGGCATCTAGGGAGTGAACTAGTGGATGGAAGATCTGTGTGTGTGTGTGTGTGTGTGTGTGTGTCTTCTTTTCCTCTGCTTTTAAAATACATTTAAAAGGAAAGAGAAATTGAATATAAATAAATACACGTCAGAGGATACCACACCTCCAGGGACTTGCCACCACCCACTGAATTCAGTGACAAGTCTCTTGGCCTGGCCCTGGCAGGGAGATCTCCCAGCCATGACTTTCTCAGTACCTCTGGGCTCACGCAGCCTCTCTGTCTGCCCTCAAACACAGCCAGCTTGGCTGCATCTCAGGGCCCCTCCACTGGCTGTTCTCGTCACTCGGAATCCTCTCCCATGTGGCTTGCACAGGAATTCACAAAGAATTGTGACTCAAGTTGGCGGTTAGGATTTGGGGCCTGTTAGAATATAAAAACGCTTCCCCAAGGAGCTCCCTAAGGTTTCCACACACGCCTGATGCAGTCTTCCATTGTTCACTCTTTCAAGACATTCCCGGGCAGGATCCACCCTCAGCCCTGACCCTCTTGCCTTTTCCCCTCCAATCTCTTCTCACCACCTGGCAGTGTATTTATTCATCGTCTTCCTCCCCTATGGCAAAGTCGCTCCATGAAGGTAGTGTCTTTCTTCTTTTCCACTGTCTCCAATCCCCACAGCACATAAAAGAGTGCAAAAACGTGTGGCTGAATGAATGAGTGAGCAAATGAGCAAGTGAAGAGGAGGAGAGAGGGTGCAGAAGGCTCTAGGCTGGTGTTCCAGCCCAAATTTGTTAGGGATCACAAGGTGAGCCTGGAAGCAGAGAGCAGCTGGGCCTGGCTCAACTTTTATACCCAACTCTCTCAGGAGAATGAGCCTAGCAGGTAAAGCAGCTGCCTGCAATGCCGACATCTCACGTGGGTCCCGACTGCTCTACTTCCAATCCAGCTCCCTGCTAACGCACCTGGAAAAGCAATGGAGGATGGCCCAAGCACTTGGGCCCCTGCACCCATGTAGGAGACCTGGAGGAAGCTCCTGGCTCCTGGCTTCTAACCATCCCAGCTCCAGCAGTTATGGCCATTTGGGGAATGAACCAGACATGAAAGATCTCTCTCTCTCCTTCACTCCCCCTCTTTCAAATAAATAAATTTTTTTTTTTAAAATGACCTGGCCAGCGTCGCGGCTCACTAGGCTAATCCTGTGCCTGTGGCACTGGCACACTGGGTTCTAGTCCCGGTCGGGGCGCTGGATTCTGTCCTGGTTTCTCCTCTTCCAGTCCAGCTCTCTGCTGTGGCCCAGGAGTGCAGTGGAGGATGGCCCAAGTGCTTGGGCCCTGCACCTGCATGGGAGACCAGGAGGAAGCACCTGGCTCCTGGCTTCGGTATCAGTGTGGTGCGCCAGCCGCAGCATGCCAGGCGCAGCAGCCATTGAGGGGTAAACCAATGGAAAAGGAAGATCTTTCTCTCTGTCTCTCTCTCTCTATCACTGTCCACTCTGCCTGTCAAAAAAAATAAATAAATAGATAAATAAGACCTTCCAAGCACACAGTTCCAAGCACATAAGTACTTCCCAATAGCCCCATTCCTGGATACTGCAACTGGACTCAGTTTCCTCTTTAATGTCATGAAGATTCGGGGACTTAAATGTCTATGAGTGGAGCCATCTTCCTCCTGCTCTTTCTTGCTCTCTTCAGGCCACAGGCTGCAGCTGTGATCTTCCAAACACTGCTTCGAGTGCTGCAGATTTTGGGTCTGCTCAACTCTGCAGAGCCCTCCCGGGCAGAACAGATGCCAAATGTCAGGTTTGTCTCGGGAACACATGCAGGAAATACTCTCACCTCTCCCAGCTCCAGATGTTAGGGGTCCCTAGGAGAGTAGGCAGAAGGGATGCCTAAGTGCTTTCAGTCTTTTTTTTTTAAAGATTTATTTATTTATTTATTTATTTATTTATTTGAAAGGCAGAGTTACAGAGAGGCAAAGGCAGAGAGAAAGATGTGTCGTCCATCGCTGGTTCACTCCCCAAATGGCAACAATGGCCGGAGCTGGGCCAATCTGAAACCAGGAGCCAGGAACTTCTTCTGGGTCTCCTATGCATGTGTTGGGGTTCAAGGACCTGGGCCATCTTCCACTGCTTTCCCAGACCATCGCAGAGAGCTGGATCAGAAGTAGAGCAGCCGGGTCTCGAACCGGCACCCATATAGGATGCTGGCACTGTAGGTGGCAGCTTTACCTGCTACGCCACAGCGTCAGCCCCGTGCTGTCAGTCTTTGTAGTGGAGAAATGGGTGCCAAACTCATCCTGTTCCCTGGTTCCTTTCAGGCTTTCTTCAAGGAAAATAACTTCCCCTGTAGCCCCCACAGCACCTTCTCCCTCTCTTCTGCCTCCTTAGCCCCACAGAAGCACAAGGCTGTGGAGGGAAGGAGCAAGGAGGAATTTCTCCCTGTTTATGTCAGGACAGGAGCTGGTGGACTCTTGGAAGCCTCTGTCTGCATGCTTGTGCTCAGAACACTGGACACATTTGCAGTGTTAGGACAAAACCCCAGAAACCTATTGTCCAAAGGACAGTCGCTTCTTGGAAGAAATGATTAAAACAGAAAAAAAGAAAAGAAAAAGAAAGAACAGTGGCTTCCTGAGTAATTTTCTCAAATAGATGCTTGGCATATAGTAGGACCCTCTATGAGGGGACTTCAGAGAGTTCACAGAAAATGGAATAAAAGGCTTATTTTGGTGCAAAAATGTTAATACTCCATGCATAGGTTTTTCATAATATACATTTTCCATGAACTTTTGGAAGACCCCCCCACCTCGTGCATGTTTTGAAAGAATGAAAGATTACAAGCTCCATGAGTCAAGTTGGTGCCACCTCCAAAAGTCAGGACACACATGCTGGGAGGAAGCTGAGGGTTCCTGTTTCCCCTCAGGGGCCACAGTTGGGGCCTCTGATGCATCAGGCCACCTCCCCCACACCCTCTTTCTGACCTGTCTGCAAGGACACCTGTCCAGAGCTTGACGGGGGAATGGAGAGCAGCAGATGAGGCGAGCCTGCCCTTGGAGCCCTGGGAAGGGGTGGTTACAGCTCTCCTAGTGCATTCGCCATGGACAGGGCTCTCTCCACAGTGAAGGGCAGCGTGGCTTCCAAAGCTGAGGATCTACTATGCTGCTATACATGGGGAAGGTGCTGAGAGGAAGAACAGCAGCCACAGGCCAGGAGACCCGGTGCTCCTGCCAACGGTGAACCCAGAGAACCCAGGGCAGGGCGAGTGAAGGCTGGAACCTGGGGATGAGAGAGGGAAGAGCCCACCTGCAGCCCACAGCAGTGGCAAGTGTGGACAAAGCATCCCAATGCACCTAGAGGCTCCTGCGAGCTTGCAAAGTGCTGGGCTCTGCACTGAGCACAACCACGGTTCACCTTGGCAGTTGGATTTCCATCTGTAAAGCGGGTTGATAAGACAACCTCGGAGACTGGCACGGATGCTATTGCCAGGCTTACAGGCTAAGCACAGCAGGTCCATCTCCACAGCCCCCACCTCCAGCCCAGGGGGCAGCAGCCTCTGCTGATGATCCCTCTCACTTGCCACAGTGAGCTGTCCCCTTGGGGATGTGATGTGGCACAGTCCAGCCTCCTTGGACAAGACAGTGATAAACAACCAAACAACTACCCCCAAGCCAGACCCCGCGTTTCTGTCTGATTTTTCCACTGACAGATACTCTGGTTCAGATGAGAGGCCTTGTGGGCAGCAGAGGAGGAGGCCAGGAGACAGCACCTGCTGCTGGGTCTCTGGACAGAGTGACTTGTTCCTGTCCCTCCCCTCAGAGGGCTGGAACGGTAACAGGCTGTGGAGAGCAAGTAGTTCCTCATCAGTGTGAACCACAAGCCCCAATCCAGGAGCTGCCAACCAGCGTTTAAGCCCTGAGCTACCCCGTGAAGCCACAGGATCCTTGGTAGGACCTTTCTAGGTAAGGGGCTGTGTGTGGCCTTTTGGCAGGTGTGCGTATGTGTTTGGTGAGGAGCTCCTTGCTAATGCACCCGGGAAAGAAGCAGAAGATGGCCCAAGTGCTTGGACCCCCTGCTGCACACATGGGAGACCCAAATGGAGTTCCTGGCTCCTGGCTTTGGCCTGGCCCAGCCCTGGCCATTGCAGCCATTTGGAGAGTGGTTGGAAGATCTCTCTCTCTCTCACTCCCTCTCTCTCCCCCTGCCATTCAAATAAATAAATCTTAAAAAAGAAAAAATAAAAGGGAATACCTCCCACTTTCTTAACAAGGCTCAGCCCTCGACACTACCCTATGTGCTCTGCGTGTCAGCTGGTTCTTCCTACACTTGTTAAGGCAGTGACATCCTGCTGACAGCTCTAACAGCTGCTTGTCTGGACCTACCATCCTTTTTCTCCCAGTGGGCAGATCCTACCCAAGTGGGGGTCTCTTCTGCCCCCTCCCCAAGGGAACTTGGGGCCGTGGACAAGGCTCAGCTGCTGGGCTCAGAACTTGGGGTCTTACTGCCATTACCATAGAAGCCTTTCCAGTGCTGCCATCCACACAAATGCCCCTGTGAGCCTCCCGTCAGCCCCAGGAGCTCCCAGGAGCCTGAGGAATTTGCTCAAGGTCACAGCAGAGCTGTGCTGAGGCCCAGGCGCCAGCTTCTCGCTCTGGCTCTTTTGCTTCACTCACGAGCAGCATGGTCAAACGACTCCTGCCAGGCACTGGATGGTCCCGGCAGCCGTGGCAAGTGTCACACCAGGTTCAGATAAGCACCAAGCTGCAGGTGCCAATGACCCGGGACGTGGCCCAGATGTCCCCACCCCCAGGGTCCCCACTTTAGATGCCTAAGCCCAGCCTGAGGCCGGATGGAAATACCTTTCAGGACAGACTGTACCTGCAGAGCTGCCGGCAAGCGCTCAGCAGGTCTCTAAATACCGGCGCTCATTCCGACAGATACCAAAATATAACAGAGGTGTCAGCTCTTTTAAAGCTGCACATTTCCTATCCCTTTTCCAAGTTAAACGCTTTCAGCAGCATCAGATCTTCTGGGTGATTTCCTGCCAAGTGAGGGGTGGGAAGACCACACATACACCCAGTGTCTTTCCTCTGAGACATGGCCCCTGAGTGGGAAGGGGGGAGCTGGGGGGGGACACCTGTTAGAGAGGCCAAGGCATTGGGACCTCCTATCTTCCTCCTCCAAGTTGTTCAGGCAGACCACTCTTTTTTTTTTTTTTTTTTTTTTTTGACAGGCAGAGTGGACAGTGAGAGAGAGAGAGAGAGAGAGAGAGAGAGAGAGAAAGGTCTTCATTTTGCCATTGGTTCACCCTCCAATGGCCGCTGCGGCCGACGCATCGCGCTGATCCGAAGCCAGGAGCCAGGTGCTTCTCCTGGTCTCCCATAAGGGTGCAGGGCCCAAGCACTTGGGCCATCCTCCACTGCACTCCCTGGCCACAGCAGAGAGCTGGCCTGGAAGAGGGGCAACCGGGACAGAATCCGGCGCCCCGACCGGGACTAGAACCTGGTGTGCCGGCGCTGCAAGGCGGAGGATTAGCCTAGTGAGCCACGGCGCCGGCCCAGGCAGACCACTCTTATTCCAGACAGAGCGTGCAGCCTTTGAAAGCAATCTGAAGAGGGGATTCCATCTGCCCCGGGGAGCCCTGTCCTTCCTCCTCTCACCTCCTGGGCGGGGGGGCCCTTGACACTGAACTTCAGCCTCCACTTTCCGTGTTTGTGAAATGGGGATATTTTTTGCTGTTTTATTATATTTTACATTTTATCATTAAACATATTACTACTAATAATTATACATATGTATGGGGCACCGTGTGACATTTCTTTGTGCTCCTGGAAGCATTTTTAAAATTTATGGTAAGATCTAACCATTTGTAACATTTTGCCATATTCACTCCATATGCAGATATTACATATATATATACAGCTATACTGCTTTTTCTTGAAAACAGGGATATTAATATCACATAATGTAGGATTCATGACAAGGATCATAAAGTGAGGAAAGAGGAGTATATTGTCATGTAGATGGTATAGTTCAGTGAAAATAATATTTATAGCTCTTTATATGCCAAATAATATGACATCCACACAATCTTTCTATGTACATGAGAGAAAACATGGTTGCCTTTCTAGGCCTGACTTATTTCATTTTATAACAGTCTCCAGGCCTAAGCATTTTGTTGTGGATGTCAGGATTTCATTTTTTATGGCTGAATAATATTCCAAAGTGTGCATACAACATTTTCCTTATCCCATCACCAGTTTGTGGATGCCGTATCTTTGCTATTGAGAATTGGGCTGCAACAAATATGGGAGTGTAGGTGTCTCTTTCATAAGCTAAGTTCACTTCCTTTGTTCAATTCCCAGAAGTGGGATTGCTGGGTTGTATGGTAGATCCTTTTCTAGTTTTTTTGAGGAATCTCCATACTGTTTTCCATAATGGTTGCCCTAATTTGCATTCCCACCAACAATGTATTTAGGGTACCATTTTTCTCCATAACCTCACCAACATTTGTTATTTTTTTATTTTTGGATAATAGCCATTCTAACTGGAGTGAGACGATACCTCACTGTGCTTTTTTTTTTTTTTTCCCATTTCAGCAGGGATCTTAATGCCCACAAGTGGTAATAGAATCATGGTAGACCTGGATGAGTGGAAACAAGTGTGTTGGCACACAGCAAGTGTCCCATAAATCTTGCTGTTGTCATTTCTGTGTGCAGGGAGTATGGCAAGAGGTTCTCACTGGGACATTACCTGTGTCACCTTGCCTAATCTTAAAAAAAAAAGTTTTGAAACCTTGAGATAGATGACATTCATTTCTGTTTTATGGAAGAGGAGATAGGCTAAGAGAGGTAATGGGGATTCTAGGAGCCAGGACAGGTTGTGTCAGGAGGGTGAAGATGGGTCAAGTGGTTATAAAAATACAAATCCTCCCAAAAGCTTCCTGGGCTTTTCACTGCACTGAGTCTGAAGTCCCAATACCGGTGTGCCCCGCCCCCACCCCCCACCCCCCGCCAGGCACTGCTCCAAACCCATTGTGAGCCTGCCTTCTCTGGCCTTGTCTCATATTCCAGATTTTCTTTGCTCATTGCCTTCCTACCTAACCTGTCCCCCCAGAGCTTCCCACCTTGCCACACACCTGGCTGGCACCTCCTCGGGGGCCACCAGTCCCTGGGACAACCACACAAATTAAGAAGAGGATGGCCAGCACCGCGGCTCAGTAGGCTAATCCTCAGTAGGCGCCGGCACACCGGGTTTTAATCCCGGTTGGGGCGCCGGATTCTGTCCTGGTTGCCCCTCTTCCAGACCAGCTCTTTGCTGTGGCCCGGGAGTGCAGCGGAGGATGGCCCACGTGCTTGGGCCCTGCACCCTTATGGGAGACCAGGAAAAGCACCTGGCTCCTGGCTTCGGATCAGTGAGGTGTGCCAACCGCATTACGCCAGCCACAGCGGCCATTGGAGGGTAAACCAATGGTAAAGGAAGACCTTTCTCTCTGTGTCTCTCTCTCTCACTGTCCACTCTGCCTGTAAAAAAAAAAAAAAAAAGAAAGAAAAAAAGAGGCAGTGGTGCTGCCGACACAGGCACCAGTATAGGCTGAATATCAGGACCTACCAGTCTCTCCAGTCTCGTATTGCACCTGTCAGGGCTGAGCTGGAGCAGTCCTCAGAGGCTCCCTAACCTGAACTCCCTGTTGCTGTTATGTCCTCAGATCATATACAGTTGTGACTGTATATTTGTTTGTGTTTATTTCAACATCGGCCACCCCCTCTAGACTCAATGAAGGCTGCAACTGTGCTTGATTTATTGCCATCCTCGGAACCTACTAACTTCTGAATAAATATTAATTACATGATGAGTTGGGTGGGTGGATGGATGAAAAAGCAGCAGCTTGCTTGGATCACCTGTTTGGTTCTTAGAGCACCAAGCATTAGAGATAAATGAATATCTCTGAGAATACTTAAAAAGGAGCCCCAGTCAAAAGACAGGGACCTGCTTGGTGGGTTCAGTGTTACATTCTGGATTTCCAAAGTAGCAGCTTCCTTCACAAGAGAAAGGGTAGACTTGCTCCACTTGTTTGCTGTGATGTCCCACTCCCTGGCACACGGCAGGGATGTCACACATTTTTGTTAAATGAAGAAGTGTTTCTACAGGTGTGGATTCCATGGAGCCACATTTCTGTATTTAAGCTAGAATCCTATTTCATGAATCAAAAATTCACTGGCAAACCATATTCTCTGGAAATTACCAGGAAGCTCCCTAGAAAATGTGGGCTTAAGCATTTAAGTATCAGGATATTGCGTTAGTAAGTCTTGCTGCTGCCCTCTCTCTACAAGTAGCAATAGCACAATCCACATAATAAATACAAAACGTCTCCGTTCAGGAGCTGGTGTTTGGCACAGCTGTTAGGATGCTGCTTGGGAGTCCCACGTCCCTTATTAGAATGCCTGTGAGCCGGCGCCGCGGCTCACTAGGCTAATCCTCCACCTTGCGGCGCTGGCACACTGGGTTCTAGTCCCAGTCGGGGTGCCGGATTCTGTCCCGGTTGCCCCTCTTCCAGGCCAGCTCTCTACTGTGGCCTGGGAGTGCAGTGGAGGATGGTCCAAATGCTTGGGCCCTGCACCCCATGGGAGACCAGGATAAGTACCTGGCTCCTGCCATCGGATCAGCGTGGTGCGCCGGCCGCAGCACACAGGCCACGGCGGCCATTGGAGGGTGAACCAACAGCAAAAGGAAGACCTTTCTCTCTGTCTCTCTCTCTCACTGTCCACTCTGCCTGTCAAAAAAAAAAAAAGAATGCCTGTGTTTGAGTCTTGGCTCCAGCTCCTGATTCCAAGTCCTTGCTAGTGTACACCCCGAGAGGCAGTGGTGATGGTTCAAGTAATTGGGTCCATGTTATCCACATGGGAGACACAGATGGAGCTCCTGGCTCAGCTTGGTCCAAACACGGGTGTTATAGAGCATTTGGGGAGTGAACCGGAATATGGGAGATCTTTCTCTTTTCCCCATATATATGTATATATGTATATGTAAATCTATATATATGAGTATATATAATGTATAAATGTGTATATATGTATCTGTAGCTCTGCCTTTCAAATATAATAATTAATATTTTTTTAAAAAAGAAAAGTGCTTTGCCTGTTGGGCTTGGTTTTTTTTGGAAAAAAAAAAAAAAGCCCCATTGGGGCCAGCGCTGTGGCACAGTGGGTTAAAGCCCTGGCCTGAAGTGCCAGCATCCCATATGAGCGCTGGTTCTAGCCCCAACTTCTCCTTTTCTGATACAGCTCTCTGCTATGGCCTGGGATAGCAGTAGAGGATGGCCCAAGTCCTTGGGCCCCTGCACCCATGTGGGAGACCTGGAGGAAGCTCCTGGCTCCTGGCTTCAGATTGGTGCAGCTCCAGCCATTGCAGCCATCTGGGGAATGAACCAGTGGATGGAAGACCTCTCTCTCTATCTCTACCTCTCTCTGTAACTCTGTCTTTCAAATAAATAAAATAAATCTTAAAAAAAATTCAAGTTCAGTGTGTGACACATTCAGTGATGTGTTTTGCATAAGTGTCTTCCATGCACTTCAGTTTGCTAATTTATATGTACAGGTAATGAGGATCCCTATTGCACGGGGAGGATGTGAGCCTTAAATGAGAATTACCTGCCACACGGTGAGCACCTATGATTACGGTTGCTTAAACAAGAGGTACTATCGCAGAAGGAAGCGGGGAGATCCTCAGACTACTCTGTAGGAGAACCTTCCAGGCATGATTCTATGTACAACAAAAAGTCAATCTATTTTGAAATGCTGTGTCTTGATGAGAGTTTTCTATCCAAACCCTACATTCGCCACAATTATCTATCCAGTTTGAGGTGGATTCTGATTGAAATAATAATAATAAAAAAAAAAAGTTGGCACCAAGAATGTATATTGCAAAACAAAATGTGTTGCTTTTAAAGTGATTTTGGAGCCTCGGTAATTAGTCTAGCAAGTTCCAAAGATACATTCTGTAGTCCTCATTCGGCATTTGCTTCCTTCGGTATCTGCCCTCCTTTAAAAACTGGGGGAAACATCTGTTCCGAAGCTGCCTGGGACTGAAAGGCGCCCCCGGGCCATGCTGGGCTCTGTGTTATAAGGAAGCCCCCTTGGATCCTGCACTGCTTCTCCCTGCCAGGCTGCTCCCGGGTCACTTCTCAGCTCGGGTGGCTGCTGAAACAAGACAGATGCTGCTACACAAAATAACTCGAGAACATACCAGAGCCTGTTGCTTCCAGCACTTGGAAAATCTGACATTCAAATATGCAAATATTTTATGGCACGAAGAGAGAAAAAAAGAGAGAGAGGGAGCTGGAAAGTCACATTTGAAGCGAAACATTCCAGAGATGTAAGCAAACTGGAACTTACACTTCTGGATTATAATTAAATGGGAGCTATTATCAGAGAAGAGTGTGGATTTTGCTGTGATGAGCCCGGGGCGCTCTCGTTACTGCTGACGTCACCAGATAGGCGTCCCAGACACACGGCCACCCAGTCTGCAGCACCTGCAGGATGACAGCTCCGTGTGTGCCAGCCCAGGTGAGAGCTGACCTGTGGACACAAAGAGCAGGGCAATCGGAACACCGTCTTCAGCCTGTTTTGCCGTGGTGCAATATTCGCGTTTCTTTCAATGTGTGGATTAGAACCCTGCCAAGCAATCTCCAGTATTCATGTTTTCCCAGAGCTCTGAGAGAATGAGCAGAGTCAGTCTTACCATCTCAGATGGTGAACTGACAAGAGCAAAGTCAATCCGGATTGTACCATTCACAACAGTTATTTGGACAACATAATTAACCTCTTAGGGTTTTTGTCTCTACATAGATGTCAGAGGAGATAGTAGATGGTTCTAAAGTCACCTTCTGGGGGCTGGTGCTGTGGCATAGCAGGTAAAGCCACGGCCTGCAGTGCCGGCATCCCATGTGGGCACTGGTTCGAGTCCCGGCTGTACTACTTCCAATCCAGCTCTCTGCTATGGCCTGGGAAAGCAGCAGAAGATGGCCCAAGTCCTTGGGCCCCTGCACCTGTGTGGGAGACCCAGAAGAAGCTCCTGGCTCCTGGCTTCAGATCAGCGCAGCTCCGGCTATTTAAGCCAACTGGGGAGTGAACCAGTGAATGGAAGACCTCTCTCTCTCTCTCTCTCTCTCTCTCTCTCTCTGCTTCTGCCTCCCTGTAACTTTGCCTTTCAAATAAACACATCTTTAAAAACACAAAAATAAATAAAGTCACTTTCCAGATTGCAGAGTTCATGAAAGGTGGTAGCAGGATTGGAAGCAGAAAGACCCAAATTTAAATTATGATTTCATTATTTACTAGCTTTGTGAACTTGAGCAAATTGCTTACTATCTTGGAGCCCTGGTTTCTCATCTGTAAAAGAGATAATAATAGCTTCTTGCTCATAAGGTTGCTGTTAAGTTTAAATGCAGGTGTGTCAGTACAGCATTTGACAGGGTAAATTCCAGTTTTACTCCGTCTTTCCTGTCATTTGTTCTCCACTGTGATGGAAGCTACAGAAGACACCTAGACTAACCATGGTGAGGGAGAGGCAGCAGCTGGAGTACCTGCAATGTGAACTTCATCAGTCATATGGTCCAGCTAGCTGGGATGGCTTTGAAGGCTTAAATTCAGATGTAGTCACTGAATTGGAAGAACAGCCATGGCACTTTGTAAACATAATTGGCCATCCGCTGATCCCAAATGCCTTCTTTTTAAATTTTTTTTTCATTTTTTTATTTGAGACAGAGGTCTTCTATTGACTAGTTCACTCTCCCTAGATGCCCACAACAGTTGGAGCTGGACTGGGCCAAAACCAGGAGTCAGAAATTCAATTCAGGCCACCCAGATTGGCAGCAGGGATCTAACTACTTGAGTCATGCCCTGCTGTCTTTCAGGCACATTAACAAGAAGATGAAATTGGGACCACAGGCCGGTGCCGTGGTTCAATAGGTTAATCCTCCGCCTGCGGTGCCAGCACACCAGGTTCTAGTCCCGGTCGGGGCCCCAGATTCTGTTCTGCTTGCCCCTCTTCCAGTCCAGCTCTCTGCTGTGGCCCAGGAAGGCAGTAGAGGATGGCCCAAGTGCTTGGGCCCCGCACCCCATGGGAGACCAGGAGGAAGCACCTGGCTCCTAGCTTCAGATCAGTGCAGTATGCCGGCTGCAGCGCGCTGGCTGCAGCAGCCATTGCGGGGTGAACCAACGGAAAAAGGAAGACCTTTCTCTCTGTCTCTCTCTCTCACTGTCCACTCTGCCTGTCAAAAAAAAAAAAAAAATAGGGACCAGAGCCAGTCCTCACACCCAGGCACTCTAATATGGAATGTGGGCATCTCAAGTGATGACTTAACTTCTCTGCCAAGCACCAGCCCCAAATGCACTCTGAACACACCTGCCATCGTTGGGTGGAGTGTGTGTAGTGACTGATGGTTATTTCAAATACAAATCTCCCAACAAAGTATGAACTTTACTATCCAACTACCCTTTCTCCCAGATACACAGAATGAGCTTCATTTTAAAGTTATCAGTAATACTACCCCCCTTTACTCAACAGACATTGAAATTCATTGATGTGCTTAATTAAATCAGTTGGCTCCACTGGCATTTGTTTCATATTCTTTGAATACTGAGGTCTGCTGTTGACCAGGCACTATGCTAATAACAACAAGAACTCTTCGTTGGTTTAAGGGGCAAAAACCCTGCTTTCTCACTAAGAGTTGGCTCCACCAAAAGACAATTTGAGAAGGATATGATGAGAAGAGCCTGCCTCCAGGGGAGATGGAAAACACATTCTCTATTTTGGTGAAACACCCCAAACTTAGAGGCTAACAACAATTGTGTTTATCATTTTGGTGTCTTGAATCCAGAAGCCACCCGAAACAGCTCAGCTTGATAGCTCTGTCTGGCTCGGGTAACCTTGTGAGGTACAGCTAAGGTGTCGTCTGAAGGCTTGGCCAGGGCTAGAGGACGTACTTACAAGGTGGCTCATTCATGTGCCCGGGAGGAGAGCTCTGGTGCTGGAAGAAAGCCTGTGCTTCTCCTTGGGCCTCTCTGTTGAGGCAACTTCAGTGTCCTCGTGGCATGGCCATTGACACCCCCTGAGTGAAGGGGGTCTATGAGAGAGAGCCAGGTACAAGCTACACTGCCTTTCCCACCTCATCTTGGCAGTCCCACCTGCTACCTGCAATTTCCTGTGCTTACTCGGGTGAAGTCTATTCAGTGTGGGCGGGGACCACCAAGGATGTGATGCCAGGGGACAAGAACCATCAGGAGCCACGCTTGGCGCTGGCTGCCACTCATATACAATTGGGCTGAAAGAAAATTTTGACTTCAGGCCATGGAGGCGGACACTGGGACAGAAATTCCAATCAAAACAAAGAGAAGGAGGGAAGAAGCCAGCAAGGTATAAAGAGCAGAGAGAAGTAGAAACTGTCCAACAAGCTGCACTCCTGTTAGAGGCGTAGGCAAACGATCTGGCCACCGGAAGCCTGAGCCCAGCTTCAGAGAGCAAGAGAGGAAGAAGGCTGTGAGAGAATCCTGAGAGCACTGACCCTGTAAGTCTGCTGTCCACAAAAGTCCGCGTGTTGGAAATTTAATCTCCAAGATCATATATTCCTGGATTTTGCGGGTGCAGCCTGTAGAGGTAAGTATAAAACAAAACCGTGAGGGTGGGGCCCTATGATGGCATTAGTTAGCGGCTTTACAAGGCAGGAAGAGACTTAAGCTGGCAGCTTTTCACTGTCTTGCCGTGAAATGCCCTCTACAAGGCTACGATGTGATGAGATGACCCTCCCTTGTATCTAACCTCTCTCTACCACATAAAGACCTTTAAATAAGAAGTTCTATCTAGACATCAGCCTCCATGTGGCCATGAAAATTGATGTGGTTGAAACTTTTTATGCATTATCATAATTTTAAAATTATTTATTTTAATTATTTGAAAGGCAGACAGAGTGACAGACAAAGAGAGATCTCTCATCTGCTGGTTTACTCTTCAAATGTTCATAATAGCCAGGGTTGGGCCAGGCCAAAGCCAGAAGCCCAGAACTTGATTTGAATCTTCCATATGGCTGGCAGGGATCCAACTAATTGAGCCATTACCTGCTGCCTCCCAGGGTGTGCATTAGCAGGAAGCTGGGGTCGGGTCTGGAGCTGGGACTCCAATCCAGGTACTCCAGTATGGAATGTACGTGTCCCAGGCATCATCTTATTTTATTTTATTTTATTTTATTTTATTTTATTTTATTTTTTGACAGGCAGAGTGGACAGTGACAGAGGGAGAGAGACAGAGAGAAAGGTCTTCCTTTGCCGTTGGTTCACCCTCCAATGGCTGCTGCGGCCGGCGCGCTGCGGCCGGCGCACCGAGCTGATCCGATGGCAGGAGCCAGGTACTTCTCCTGGTCTCCCATGGGGTGCAGGGCCCAAGCACTTGGGCCATCCTCCACTGCACTCCCTGGCCACAGCAGAGAGCTGGCCTGGAAGAGGGGCAACCGGGACAGAATCTGGCGCCCCGACCAGGACTAGAACCCGGTGTGCCGGCGCCACAAGGCGGAGGATTAGCCTAGTGAGCCGCGGCGCCGGCCGGCATCATCTTTTTAAAGATTTTTTTATTTACTTGAGAGTCAGAGTTACACAAAGAGAGAAGGAGAGTCAGAGAGAGAGAGAGAGAGAGAGAAGTCTTCTATCCGCTGGCTCACTCCCCAGTTGGCCACAATGGCCAGAGCTGCACCAATCTGAAGCCAGGAGTCAGGAGCTTCCTCTCTGTCTCCCACACAGGTACAGGGACCCAAGAATTTGGGCCATCCTCCACTGGTTTCCCTGGCCACAGCAGAGAGCTGGATCAGAAGTGGAGCATCCAGGACTTGAACCAGCGCCCAAACAGGATGCCAGCACTGCAGGTGGAGGTTTTATGTGCTACAACACAGTGCCTGCCCCCCAAGCATCATCTTAACCTCTAAGCCAAATGCCTACCCCAGGGGTATTGTAATCATAAAATGAGAACAGAGGATGGATATAAATTATGTTTAAAAGTATTATCCTGGGGCCAGCGCCGTGGCTCACTTGGCTGATCCTCCACCTGTGGCGCCAGCATCCCATATGGGTGCTGGATTCTAGTCCCAGTTGCTCCTCTTCTAGTCCAGTTCTCTGCTATGACCCGGGAGGGCAGTGGAGGATGGCCCAGGTGCTTAGGTTCCTGCACCCACATGGGAGGCCAAGAGGAAGCACCTGGCTTCTGCTTCAGATCAGCATAGTTCTGGCCATAGCGGCCATGTTGGGGGTGAAACAACAGAAGGAAAACCTTTCTCTCTGTCTCTCTCTCTCACTAACTCTACCTGTAGTTAAAAAAAAGTATTATCCTAAAGGCACCATTCCAAGGCTCCCAGCTTCCCACTAAGCAAATAAATTTGACTGTGGCTCCATGTTCTTGCCTGGGGCCTATCTGGGGTTCTGCCTAGCAGCCTGCAGGTCCTAAGCTGCTGGCTAGTTCTGAGGGGGACCCTCTGGCCCCTGCCTCGGGAGCAGAGGTGATGATGGCCTGCCCCCCTTAGAGGGTTGACTAGTAATAAACCCAAACCAGCCCATTCTCCTCTCCCTACCGGCTCCTGAAGTCCCATCCATACTGAAGGTGAGATAGCAAGAGGAAGACTTCCCACAGGTATCTTGTCCTCCTTCAGGGCTGACAATACCGGGGCCCTCCTGGAGCTGCAGCCTGGGAGGAAAGGGGGTCTGATCTTAGAGACTGGCAGGATGCACTGGCACTGCTTGCCCTGGTGACTGATAGCATCAGGACCAGTCCTCTCAGAGCCACCTGTCCGTGTTCCTCCAGGGACAGCACTGGCTGTGAGATGGAAATGCAGCTGGGACCCAGTTGCTCAAGGAAATGACATTATCTAGCGAGAGAAAGCTGAAGAGCACTCTCTGACCCTCAAGCACCCTAGGGCAGGGTTTCTCCATGGCTTGCACACCCTTCAGAACCCAAGGCAAGGTGTCAGGGCCAGTATGAAGGAAGCAAATCTGGCCACAAGCATGCCACGCAAGCAGTCCGGGGCAGAGATAACAGCATTTCCCTCCTCCCTGGGACAGTTGTTTGTTTGTTTTTCTTTCTTTCCTTTTTTTTTTTTTTTTTTTACAAGCAGAGTGGACAGTGAGAGAGACAGAGAGAAAGGTCTTCCTTTGCCGTTGGTTCACCCCTCCAATGGCCGCCACGGCCGGCGCACCGAGCTGATCCGATGGCAGGAGCCAGGTGCTTCTCCTGGTCTCCCATGGGGTACAGGGCCCAAGCACTTGGGCCATCCTCCACCGCACTCCTGGGCCACAGCAGAGAGCTGGCCTGGAAGAGGGGCAACCGGGACAGAATCCGGTGCCCTGACCGGGACTAGAACCCGGTGTGCCGGCGCTGCAAGGCGGAGGATTAGCCTAGTGAGCTGCGGCGCCACCCAAGGGACAGATGCTTTCCACACCGGCTGGAGGCCACTGAATCACCTGGAGAGGTCACCAAGCCTTGGCCAGCTCTGCTGCCTCTGCCCAGCTACCTCTCAGTTGAGTCTGTTCTGAGACCCTGGATCAGGGATCAGGGATCAGTAGCCACAGCAGCCAAGACAGATGTGGAAGCAGATTCTGTCACCTCACTCCTGCTGAGAGCTGGAAGAGCATGCCAGGCCCAATTCTAGTTACTCTGTGTGAACTGTAGTATGTCTTGCCCTATTTTAGGCCTTCTTGTCCCCAAAATAAAGGAATCTGAATTTCTTCCCCCGCCCCACTTTTTAAAAAGTTAACTATTTTATTTTTCAGATGATTGATTGATTGAAAAGAGAGCAACAGAGAGACAAAGGGAGAAACAGACAGATCTTCCATCCACGGACTCACTCCCCAGGTGCTCACAATAGCTGGGGCTGGGCCAGTCCACAGCCAGGAACCAGCAACTCCACCCAGGTCTTCCACGTGGGTAGCAGGAATACAGGCACTTGGGCCATCGTCTGATGCCTCCCAGGCACATTATCAGGGAGCTGGATCGAAGCGGAGGACCTGGGACTCAAACCTGCACTCTGAGCAGTGGTTTATTTTTTAATTTTTTTTTAAAAAGAGTTTGCAGCTGGCGTCGCGGCTCACTAGGCTAATCCTCCACCTAGCGGCGCCGGCACACCGGGTTCTAGTCCTGGTCGGGGCGCCAGATTCTTTCCCGGTTACCCCTCTTCCAGGCCAGCTCTCTGCTGTGGCCAGGGAAGGCAGTGGAGGATGGCCCAAGTGCTTGGGCCCTGCACCCCATGGGAGACCAGGAGAAGCACCTGGCTCCTGCCTTCAGATTAGCACGGTGCGCAGGCCACAGCGCGCCAGCCGTGGCGGCCATTGGAAGGTGAACCAACGGCAAAAGGAGGACCTTTCTCTCTGTCTCTCTCTCTCACTATCCACTCTGCCTGTCAAAAAAAAAAAAAAAAAAAAAAAGTTTGCGTTCTTACAGTTCAGCAATATCATCCATTCATCATCAGACATTGCCTATACAGTTTCTTTTTTTAAAAAGATTTTTATTTATTTATTTGAAAGTCAGAGTTACACAGAGAGAGGAGAGGCAGAGAGAGAGAGAGGTCTTCCATCAGATGGTTCACTCCCCAATTGGCCACAATGACCAGAGCTGCACTGATCCAAAACAGGGAGCCAGGCGCTTCTTCCAGGTCTCCCACGCGGGTGCAGAGGCCCAAGGACTTGGGCCATCCTCTACTGCTTTCCCAGGCCATAGCAGAGAGCTGGATGGGAAGTGGAGCAGCCAGGTCTGGAACCAGCTCCCAGTTGGGATGCTGGCGCTTCAGGCCAGGGCATTAACCCACTGTGCCACAGCACAGGCCCCAGCAGTGGTTTAACTTGCTCTGCCACATCACCCACCCCTGAATACCTTCCTCTTGAATACCAGAAGCTGGAGATCAGTTTCAAATCCCTTCCTAATGGGCTAGCAGAAGTTTCCTCACTGTGACAAAAGGGTTGAATATATAAATACACACATGCATGTAAACATATATGTCAGTACCCATACATATATAAACACATATGCTCTAAGTAAATACATATTAGAGAATGTATATTAAGTACCATATATGTATGTATGTATATATATATTTCTTAGAGTATTTAGGAAAAAGTCAGATAGCCCAAAAGAAAAATGAATAAGAAACCCAAGCAGGCAATTCATGGCAGAGAATATAGTGGCCATTAAATGAATAAAAAATCTCAGTCATCAAGAAAATACAAGTAAAACTATAATAGGGTACCACTACACACCCATCGGAGTAGTTAAAATTAGAAGGACTGAGAGTAAAAAATTTTCACAAGGCAGTAGCACAAGAGGAATGCCAGTATGCTACAGGTAGCTGCTCAAAATCATATAATTGCAGTGGAAGACTGGCAGTGCCTACTACAGTTGACTCCTGCATCCCCTGTGATGCTAGACACATACCCTTCAGAAAGGCGTGCACACGTCTTCCCAAAGACACTGTAAAAATGTCACAGTGGTGGCATGACTGGAAAGACAGACTGAAAACAAACCAAGTGTCCACCACCAATGAAAAGAATAAATTGTGGTAGAATAGGGGAATTCAAAAAGTTTATGGAAAATGTGTCATGTTTTAATTGTTTTCCGTGAATCTTTTGAAGTTCCTTGGTACACCTGTAATGAAATACTATACACTGATGAAAATACAGCCACAAAAAAACGGCATGGATGAATCTCAGAGCATAATATTTCATAAAAAAAAAAACACATAAAATATATACTTAGTGATTGTGTCTAAATAAAATTTATAAACAGGCAAAAGTATTAGTCTTTAGGGGTGAAAGCTTAGATGGTACAAAAACGATCGCTTTCCTACGGGCAGTGGTCATGGTTACCTTTGGGGCAGTGGGAGGGGTAATAATTGGGAGCAGTGGCTGGCGCCACGGCTCACTAGGCTAATCCTCCACCTGCGGCGCCGGTACTCCAGGTTCTAGTCCCGGTTGGGGCATGGGTTCTTTCCCTGTTGCTCCTCTTCCAGTCCAGCTCTCTGCTGTGGCCCGGGGAGGCAGTGGAGGATGGCCCAAGTGCTTGGACCCTGCACCCGCATGGGAGGCCAGGAGGAAGCGCCTGGCTCCTGGCTTCAGATCAGCGCAGTGCGCCGGCTGTAGCAGTCATTTGGGGGTGAACCAATGGAAGGGAGACCTTTCTCTCTGTCTCTCTCTCACTGTCTAACTCTGCCTGTCAAAAAAAAAAGAGAGAGAGAGAGAGAGAGATGCTATGGGGGAGCAGCATTGTGGTATAGTGGGTTAAGTGACTGCCTGCAACATTGGCATCCAATATGGGTGCTGGTTTGAGTCACAGCTGCTCTGCTTTCAATCCACGTCCCTGCTGATGGCCTGGGAAAGCAGTAGAAGATGGCCCAAGTGTTTGGGCCTCTGCACTCAAATGGGAGACCTGGAAGAACCTCCTGGCTCCCGGCCAGGCCATTGCAGCCATTTGGGGAATAAACCAGCAGATGGAAGATCTCTCTCTCTCTCTCTCCCTCTATTTCTAACTCTGCCTTTCAAACAAATAAATAGATAAATAGACAAATCTTTTAAAGAGAGGGAGAGAGAGACTATGAGACTATGTATTGGCAATATTCTGTTTTCTTGACCTTGGGTAGTAGGTAAACAGGTGTTTGATCTATGATAATTCATCAATCAGAACATTTTTATTTTGTGCATTACAAGCTTTTTGGAGGCATGGTAAGGACAGAGGCTTAGCCTTGACCTCAGGCACACCTAAGATTAAATCAGCTCCAATTTTACCACTTGGGGGACCTTGGCAAGTGACTCAGCCTCTGCAAGCCTCAGTTTCTTTCTGTGGGGGATGGAAAAGATAATGATTAAAGGGTCCATGAAAGATCACATATCCTAGAACAAATTGAGACCAGTGTAGCTCTAGGAGGTAGAAGATGCTCTATAAATGAAAGGTGGACATAGTCAGAGAGGTAGCAGTTTGCTTCTTGCTCTGCCATAAATTTACCTTGATCAGTTCAGTCCAAACTATGAGACACAGGAAATACTGTGAATCTGGAATGAAGTAGAGAAAGTTATTTGCCTTCTTTATGATTTAGTTACCGTATCTTTCAAATGATTATGATTGATGCCTACCTGAGATAGTTCTTAAGAGCATTTGATAGCATGCCTGGAACATGGTAGACACCAAAGTTTGTTTCTCCTGCAGTATTAGCAGGTGTTATCGTTCAACTTAGGACGACTACCTGTGAGGTGCTATAGGGAGACTGGCCCAGAAAACTGTGCTGTTCGGTCATGTATTGCCATATAGCACTTGTGCAATCCTACAGTTTGGTGACTCAAAACAACAGTTTTTGCTCACTAACAACTGTGGGGTGAAGGAAAAGAAGAAAGACAGGGTTCCAGTGAGCAGTTCTTGCTAGGATTCTCTCATGAAATTGCATTTAGATGCCAACTGAAGCTGCAGTCATTTCACGGCTCAGAAGGGGCATTTGGCTTAGCAGTTAGGATACTGGCATCCATATCAGAGACAATAGCCTCCCTATCAGAGTACCTGGATTCAAAGCCCCACTCCAGCTCCTGATTTCAGCTTCTGGCTAATGCAGACCCTGGGCAGCAGCTGGTGATTGGGTTTCTTCTGTCACCCACACTGGAGAGCTGCACTGAGATCCCGGCTCCTGGCTTTGACTAACCCAGCCCTGTTAATGGTGTGTGCATTTGGGGAGTGAATCAGTGGATGGGATCTCTCTCTCTCTCTCTCTCTCTCTCATAAAAAATTTTATTTTAAGTTAAAAAAAGAATGAAGACTCAGCTTGGCTGGATGTCCAAGAAGGCTTCCTCACATGGGTGTTGGTCCCCACTGGCTTTTGACTGAGAGCTCACTTGGAACCACTAACTCTCATGGGCACTTACAAAAGTCATCCCCATTTGATCTGGGCTTCCTCAGGGCGTGGTGGTCAATCCCCAGGCTCCAGGAGTGTCCTGTGGACAAAACAGCTGCACTGCTTTCTATGACCTTCCTGCGAAGTCATCTAGTGTTACGTCCCCTTAGTCTGTTGTTCTAAGCAGTTACAAGCCTGCCCAGATTCAAGAGATGGGGACATAGAATTTGCCTCCATCTGTTCAGTTTGATGAGCGACACTGAGATCCCTGTAGATTCTGGAAGACATCCCTCTAATGTTATATGCAACCTTGCAAAGTGACTGAGAGCTCTGTCTGGGTTCCAGTTCTGACCTGGCCCTTACTGACTGCAAACCCTTTGGGTTACTTAAGATCTGTCTCTTGGGGGTCGGCGCTATGGCATAGTGGGTAAAGCCCCCACCTGCAGTGCCAGCATCCCATATGGGTGCCGGTTCAAGTCCCAGCTACTCCACTTGTGATCCAGCTCTCTGCTATGGCCTGGGAAAGCAGTGGAAGATGGCCCAATTCCTTGGGCCCCTGCACCCACATGGGAGACCCAGAAGAAGCTCCTGGCTCCTGGCTTCAGATGGGCACAGCTCCAGCCATTGCTGCCAACTGGGGAGTGAACCAGCAGAAGGAAGACCTCTCTCTCTCTCTCTCTCTCTCTCTCTCTGCCTCTCCTTCTATCTCTGTGTAACTCTGACTTTCAAGTAAATAAATAAATCTTTTTTACAAAATAAAAAAAGATCTGTCTCTCGGATTCCTCATTTGCAAACTGGAGGTAATAATAGTGCCCCCTTCCATGGGCTGGCATTGTGGCAGAGCAACACCAGCATCCCATATGGTTACCGGTTTGAATCCTGGCTATTCCACTTCTTTTTTATTTTGATTTATTTATTTATTTGAAAGGTAGAGTTACAGAGAGAGAGAGAGAGAGAGAGAGAGAGGTCTTCAATCTGCTGCTTAACTCCCAAGATGGCTGCAATGGCTGGAGCTGCACTGATCTGAAGCCAGGAGCCAGGAGCTTCTTCCAGGTCTCCCACTTGAGTGTAGGGGCTGAAGCACTTGGTCCATCTTCTACTGCTTTCCCAGGCCATAGCAGAGAGCTGGATTGGAAGTGGAGCATCTGAAACTAGAACCGGTGTCCATATTGTTCCACTTCTAATCCAGCTTCCTGCTAATGCATCTAGGAAAGCAGTAGAAGATGGCCCAAGTGTTTGGGCCCTGCATCCATGTGTGAGACCCGGATAAAGCTCCTGGCTCCTGGCTTTGATCTGGCCATTGTGGCCATTTGGGGAGTGAACCAGTGGTTGAAAGATGACTCTCTTTCTGTCTCCCCTTCCCTCTCTTTAACTCTGCCTTTCAAATAAATAAATTTTAAAAAGAAATGTATTGTGTGGTTTCCAGCCACAATTATATTCAATTCCGTGGTCTTGAGCGCTGGTTGTGTCACCCCTAAATCATTCTCAGACTTTCACACATTTCCTGGGGAGATGACCTCCTCCTGGGAATCTAGGCCATGGAACCACTTCCAAGAGAGTGAACCAGGAGCTTATGTTAGAATGTAAAGAGCACTCAAAGTACTGTCTGACAGTCCTGAGTGCAAGTCCTATTTCTGGCTCTTATGTGAGGGACATGTTCCATAGTCTCTGAGATACACTTTCTTGTCTGATAGTCAATGAGAAAACATCACTAGAAACACTTGGCCAGCATTTCATGGGTATTTCATGTTTTTGCTCCTTTTTAGTTCTCAGAGACAAAGAACATGAGTCTCAGGAAGCAATTTAAGAAGCATATCTCAGGGGCCAGCCTAGTGGTATACAGGGTTATTGCCACCGCCTGTGATGCTGCCGTCGTAGGTGGGTGCCAGCTCATGTCCTGGCTGCTCTGCTTCCAATTCAGCTTCCTGCTAATGGCCTGGGAAAAGCAGCAGAAGATGGCTCGAATGTTTGGGCCCCTATCACCCATATAGGAGACATAGATAAAGCTCCTGACTCGGGCTTCGGACCAACACAGCTCTGGCAATGGCAGCCATTTGAGGAATGAACCAGCAGATGGAAGACTCTCTCTCTCTCTTTCTCTCTCTTTCTCTCTCTCTTTTTCTCTGTCTCCCTGTCACTCTTTCTGTAACTCTGGCTTTCAAAATAAATAAGTAAATCTTAAAAAGTGTATCTCAGCAGCTGAAACAAACATCTCAAAGAATCTACTCTGTTTGGTCAAGAATGGGGAAGTGTCAGGTCTTGGACAAGGATGCAATGGTAACGTCTCCCCTTCTCAGCACTTTCCTGCCTCACTCATTGTTCTCCCTGAGCCCTGGAGCTCACACCATCCTTGTCCTCACAGACACATGGGCAGACAGACAGTGTCAATAGCCCAGCTGTAGCCCCTGCTGCCACACCCACAGCCCCGGATGCATGCAGC
Organism: Oryctolagus cuniculus; assembly: GCF_964237555.1. Taxonomy (NCBI): domain Eukaryota; kingdom Metazoa; phylum Chordata; class Mammalia; order Lagomorpha; family Leporidae; genus Oryctolagus; species Oryctolagus cuniculus. Next base: position 128,203,809 of record NC_091432.1, read on the forward strand.
CTTCTTTATTTCCTCCAATGGCCCCCTTTTCTCTCTGGAGCCCAGTAGTTCCACAGTGGGAGCTCGTTGGACTCTGTTCTTGCTCCAATTCATGTACAGACAACACTAGAACTTACAGCAACTTCCCAGAAAGGAGTCAAGATCCTTTGTGGGAGCAAGCTATGTCTTCCCTCATCTATTCACACCCCTCATTTTCTCTGTTAATTAAAATAATTACAATGCAATTTTGATTTATATAACTGTATTTATTTATTTTAAGAGAGAGAGGGAGAAAGATCCCATCCACTGGTTCACACCCGCACAAGCTCGCAACATCTGGGAACTGTCCTGGGCTAGAACAAAGCAGGAGACAGGAATCCAATACAGGTATCCCATGTGGGTAGCAAGGTCCCAAGTACTTGAGCCAATGACTGCTTCCTTTCACGGTGCACATTAGCAGAAAGCTGGAATCAGGATTGAAACTAGCACTTGAACCTATGCATTCTGACATGACATGTGAGCTAACCAAGTGGCATCTTTTTTAAAAATATTTGAGAGGTGAAGTTACAGACAGTGAGAGGGAGAGACAGAGAGATGTCTTCCTTATGCTGGTTCACTCCCCAAATGGCTGCAATGGCTGGAGCTGGGCCAATGCATAGCCAGGAGCTAGGAGCTTCTTCTGGGTCTCCCAGACAAATGCAGAGGCCCAAGCACTTGGGCCATCTTCCATTGTTTTCCTAGGCCATAGCAGAGAACTGGATTGGAAGAGGATAAGCTGGGACTGCCCATATGGGATGCTGTCACAGCAGGTGGAATATTAACCTACTGTACCCCAGCAGCATGCCCCAAAGTGGCATCTTAAACACTGTGCTAAATACCTGCCATGGAACTGGTATTTATTAAACAAAACCTCTGCTTTTCTGCCTGTATTTTCTAGTGAAGTATCCTCAACACCTCCCAAAGGAGCCTCCTCCAGCTCCTGCCTGAGACATAGACTCCAAAAGATACAGCCTACTCAAATAACCTGGCCAGGATACTGTAGAATAGCGCTACTTCTGATAAAAGTCCCAGCAGGGTTCGTGGTTATGGATGCAGAGGGATGGCTTGGCTAAGCTGTAGGATTGGTGGGGGGGTGCAGTGTCCATAAGTCAAATAGGCTGGTGCTCAGACCCTCAGACCACTCCTGGACTTGTGAAAAACAGCAACACCCGAGTTGGAGGGGCTCCATAGTGAAAGGGAACCACTGACCAGCAAGTCCAGGAAGGAGCCAGGAGATTGAGTGACCCAGACAATCTCTTCTATCAGGGATTCAGGATCTACAAATGATGCCAGCAGTGTTGGAGAAGGAGGTTGACAGTCACTCTACCAATCTCACAGGCGTGCAATGGAGCAGGTGGCTCTGCTTTTCAAAGGCAGCAGTGATCCTTGAACCCGGGGGCCCCGGACCATCATCTCTCATGAGGATGGGACACTGGGGGCCACAGGAGAACTTCTCTGGCTCCCAGCTGCCATGCTCTGCCATTTCTCCACCAAAACCATGAAACACAGCAGAGCGCCTAGAGACAGCCAAGCTCACGCAGCCCCAAGCAAACCTGAAAGTCAGCTTTTTGTAATGCTGACATATTCTCTATACACAATGTATTTCCACACAGCACTCAGAAAGAAAATGATACAAGTGGGTCAAAGCTGAACAAATAAAACAGATATTTTAAATTTTTGACAAACTGCCCAAAAGTTCATCAATAGCACTTGGTTCTCTGGCATCAACTCCTGACCTCCGGTGCAACCCATCTCTCACAAATCACTGTCAGCAGCAAGATGGTAAAATCAGAAGGTCCCAGGGATCTGCCCTTCTGTCCTCTGAAAGAAACAGACTTTGAAAATAATCGAAGCACAATGGAAGAAGAGTTTCCTGAGGGAACAGCCAGGGACAGATTAACCAAATTACATCAGGGTGACAAACACACTTAGCTTGATCCATGCATCATAGAAATGCTTCAAGCATCCCTTCACCATTTTAACTTTGTTCTCTGTGTCCTGCAGATTGTAACTCATGTCTTGTTGCTCTCAAAGGCGGGTCTTTGCCTCAAATAATAATTTAAAAAATATATATGAACCAAGTGAACTAAGCCTGGCACAGGAAGACAAACACTGCATGTTCTTACTCATATGTGGAAGCAGAATACACCAGTCTCAGAGAAGTGTAGTAGAGGAGTGATTACCAATGTGGTTGAGAAGAGTGAGAGAGAGAGGTTGGTGATGGAGACAGAGAATAGAGTCAGGAGGAAATATTCTAGTGTTCTATAGCACAGTAGGGTGACTGTAGTTAACGACACTTTCTTGTAGATTTCAAAACAGAAGAAAGAAATGTGAACTTTCCCCACACAAAGAAATGATTATTGTTTGAGAGGATGGATATGCTAATTACCCTGATTTGATCATTACATATTATATACCTATATCAAAATAACACACTGTGCTCCACAAATAAATAGAATTATTAAACATCAGTTAAAAATTGAAAAGTTATATTGGTCTGCCTGTTTTCCACCAAGGTGAAGAACATGGTCCTGGGTGAACCCTCAGAAGGAGGTAAGACTGTTCCTCTACCCCCCAGCTTCCTCTGTCTTGTGCTCCTCAAGTGGATAGACACTGAGTAGAGGCTAATGGCATTTGGAAACATCCTGGACAGAAAGGTGCGGAGAAAGAGCCAAGCGCTACTGGAATTGTTGGTGGGAGCGCTGGACAAGAACGAGGGAAGATTCAGTAGTAAAATATTCCCCATATTTAGGGGTAGGCTTTGGCACAGCTGTTAGACTCCATATCAGAGTGCCTGGGATCAAGTTCCAGTTCTGTTTCTGATCCCAGCTTCCTGCTAGTGTGCACTCTGGGAGGCAGCAGTGGATGGCTCAAGTACTTGGGTCCCTGCCATCCACAAGGGGGTCCCAGGTGGAGTTCCCACCTCCTGGCTTCAGTCTGGCCCAGACTCGGCTGCTGCAGGTATCTGGGGAGTGACAGATGGAAGATCTGTCTCTGTTTTTCTCTGTGTGTCTCTGCCTTTCAAATAAAATAAGTAAATAAATAATTTTTTAAATGTTTCCCATGCCTACATGCAAAAGGTTCATAACTGGAAAAAGGAGACTAGAGACGATAATTGTCAGGGGCACATGGTTAAGAATCAGAAGGATTCTGAGGTGGGTGGCAGAACTGGAAAGCCAATCAAGGTAATTAAGATTGTTGTGAAGGGCAGGGGCCCAGGGTTGCGGGGGTGGGCTGACACACAAAGGGAGCTGTGAGGAGGTGCTGTAGAAGACAGAATTTCAGCTAGACAGGAGGAGTAAGCTCAAAGAGATACATCAGACAATACTGTGACTATGTATTGTACACTTGAAAATCAGGAAAATAAAATTGCAAATGTTTTAATCTGTAAAAAATGGATTTGAAAAGCAGAAAGAGATAGATAGAGACACAGAGAGAGATCTCTTACCCACTGCTTCACTCCCTCAAATGACCACAACAGCTGAGATTAGGCTCAGCCAAAGCCAAGAACCCATAATTCCATCTGGGTCTCTCACGTGATAAGAAGGGACCCAAGCACTTGAGCCATCATCTGCTGACTCCTGGGGTGCACATTAGCAGGAAGGTGTTTCAGAAGCAGAGCCAGAAATTATTCCAGACACTCTGCTAAGGGATGCAAGTGTCCCAAGCAGCTGCTTTATCCACTGTGCCACAACACCCACCCTGGTTTTCACTGTTCTCATGACTAAACTGTAAACATGGGACGTAATTGTGGGGAGCAACTCGGACTAGACTAAGTTACTGGAATTAAGTCTTTTTTTTTTTTTTTTTTTTAGTCTACTGCATCATGATGCATTTTTTTTTTTTTTTTTTTGGAATTAAGTCTTATTCTATGCATCTGCTCTCCCACAATATGGTGCTGGGAGAGGAGTAAACAGCTTCTACGCAGCTGCCTCTTGCCAACTTGAGTGATGACCTGCAGGAGCTGATCCTGCTCCTGATTGGAGGAGAGTAGCGTACTCGGCGTGTGGGTAGCAGAGTTGGGATTGGTGGAAAAGGACTATAAAGGAGGAGAGAGACAACATGCATGAGGAACATCTAAGAGGAACACCTGAGGAACATCTGAGCAGCCCCCGAGAGAGCCGGCCGGCGGTGTGCTGCTCCCCCGCGGAAGTGGGGAAAGTGGCAGGGGGAACAGCCCTTCCACAGAGGTGGAAGGGTCGGTAGCCAACCCGGGGAGAACCATCAGCAAACCCGGGGAGGGCCGAGCAGACAAAAGAACAGCGCAGGGTCCTGTGTCGTTCCTCCGCGAAGAGGGGGAGCGACATGTAATGCATTTGTTAATTTGCTCAATTTAGCACTTCCACAGTGCAAATTTACATAAAAACATGTAGCACGTTGTACATATCTACAATTGTTATTTCTCAAGTAAAATTAAATCCATGGGGACAAGCGTTTGGTGCAGCAGTTAAGACACTGGTTGGGACATCCACGTCTCGTATCAGAGGCTCAAGTCCTTACTCCACTCTAGCTTCCTACAAATGCACACACTGGGAGGCAGCAGGTGATGGTTCAAGTAGTTGGGTGCCTGCCACCCACATCAGAGACCTAGATTGAGTTTCTGGCTCTTAGACATTTGGGGAGTAAATAAGCAGGTGGGAATTCTCTCTTTCTCTCTTTTTCTCCCCCCCTCACTTCTTCCCTCTGTATTTCTTCCTTTCAAATGAATCAATTCACAGTTTTTTTGGGGAAAAATAAACTATATGAAATATTTAAGGGAGTATTCATTCTTGATGGCTAATATTATAATCCTTAAAAATGCAACAAATGGCACCCCATTAGTCTAAAATATTTAGTTCATCTTTCAAACATGAATTTCTCCCAAGAAGTAGGGAAACAACTCATGCATAATACGAATTTCCCCAATGAATGGGTATGTTCTTGCACTTATGTTCTAAGGCATATGATTGGATATGGGCTGGACCTATTCAAAAATGAAACAGAGTGGGGCAGGCGCTGTGGCACAGCGGGTTAATGCCCTGGCCTGAAGCATGGGCATCCTATATGGGCGCCAGTTCAAGACTCGGCTCCTCCACTCCAGATCCAGCACTTTGCTATAGCCTGAGAAAGCACTAGAAGATGGTCCAAGTCCTTGGGCCCCTGCACCTGCCTGGGAGACCCAGAGGAAGTTCCCGGATCTTGATTTCGGATTGGCACAGCTCCAGCAGTTGCTGCCAATTGGGGAGTCTCTCTCTCTCTGTCTGCCTCTCCTCTCTCTGTGTAACTCTGACTTTCAAATAAATAAATAAATCTTTAAAAAATGAAACAGAGAGTCTGAATCCAGATGCACCCATTCCTCTCCCACTACATCCAGGCTCCTGGAGCCTGAGCCAGACGCTGCAGTCTGGCTCCGGGTTGAGTCTCACACCTTTCATGGAGACCTCACACTGATCTCCACATTTCTAGTAGGTCTAGGCTGTCCATGGGTATTTTTAGCCCGGCTTCTTGGCAGTTTCACAAATGTTTTCCAAGATGCTCTTGTATGGAGACTTATACAGTAGAAAATTGGGGGTCTCCCCCAAAACCTGCCCACTGCACCTGTATCCTTCAGCCCCCACAGATAAGGATCCCTGCCTTGCTCTCTGTCTCCTTTCGGCTCTCGACATGCTTGGGTGCCATAAGGCTAGGCTGGATCTAGCCTCATGAATCAACCTGAACTCTGGCATGCAACGAAAGAAAAAGCTTTTAAAGATATTACTTTTTTTTATCATTAGGCAAAGAATCAGTTCTCCAATGGGCTAACCTTTATCTGACTTTAGGAGGTTACAAGCTTGGAAGTTTTGATTCTTTAACTTCAACAAGGGAAGTCTGGAGCAGAGGAAGGGTGGAAGACACATAAAAGGCAGATTCGCTGATTTGACACTGGTGGAAAATGCATAACCATGGATATCCTTTTATTCTCCACTGAAAAAGCTTAAGAAATTGGGCAACAAGAAAATGACAATGTGCTGAGAAGAAAGTTCCTGATGCTAGGGCAATGTTCCCTGTCTTGTGAGATGCACACATGAGTCACCTTCTCCATAGCAGGCTTACAAGCACTTTCCCTTACACGATGCTTAGGGAGAAGAGCGATGGCTCGAAAGCAAGTATGCCTGAAAGTAACGATGAGTTGGAGTAATGGAAAGTGCTTTGAGAAAGAGTGAATTTCAATGAATCACTCAACATTTTGTACCTCAGTGCCCTGTTCTGTTAATACAGAATTTAGGCAGAAGTCATTAAGACCCTTACAAGCTCTAACATTGTCTGATTCTAGAGCTGTCATCCAACTTAAGATGAATTTGATTCCAAATGGAGAATCCCTGAGTTTGTAAGTTTGCACCTCTAGGAACCAGCAGGTCAATTTTCTCAATTACAGTCATGCATCGCTTCACGATGGGATACATTCTGAGAGATGCATTGCTAAGCAACCGCATTGTTATGTGAACATCAGAGCACATTTTCATGAACCTATATGGAATAAATAGGTCAATCACTCTCCATGTCTGTTGATGCAATCAAGAGCCGTGTAAACATGAGAAGCATGATGCCAGTGTCAGTGTAATACAGCAAACTCTTTTATAAGCAACCTTTTTAATGAGAGTACACTCTAAAATAACAGTGAAATGTGTATTATGGCAAGTATATAACAGGTACCATAGTCATCTATGATCATTACCAAGTATCACAGACTGCACACAATTGTGTGTGCTGTACTTCTATACAATCAGTAGTACAGGAGGTGTGTTTTCACCAATGTTGCCACAAATGTGTGAATGATGCATTTTGCATGGCTTCAGCATCACCAGATGATAAGAATTTTTCAACTCAACTACTTCTTCTGAGATCACCATCACATACAATATCTGCCAGCTGAAATGTTGCTGTATGCACAAGACTGTATTTGTGTTGGAGTCTTGGACTTCTCTGATGTCATAAACATTAGATTATGGGCCAGGCAGAATGCACGCTCACAGAAAACTCATGGAGAACTTTGTACTTGGTGGGGTTCAATAGAGAGGATGGGGCTGGGGGGAGACAGAGGGAAGAAAATATGGCAGGAGGACCGAGACCTTCCACTACTTTCCAACTGCAAGGAGATGGGAGGAGACCTGCATGGCTGCCTGTCCAAGAAAAAGAGGAGATTACATCGTAGGAATACATGGCTGCCCTTGCATAATTATTCATGCCCCAATTCACAAGGTGAGCTGGGAGACACTGACCCTGTTACAATACTCATGCTCACATTTCTAGTGTCCCTTTAAAATACAAGGCGGATGACAGGGAGGGCAGACTTGTCTGCTCCCTCACAGTGATGGATGTGGATGGTGCTGCAGAGCGGCGATGGCTCAGGTGGGAAGCAGGGCAGGATCTTATTACAACTGTTCCCTATGCAGACTTGTGCACTGCCCTCCAGTATCTGCAAAACACATTGCATGGCTGAGTCCTTTTACTGAATCTTGCAGCACCGGCTTGAGCAGCGAAGCCTGGTCAAAAAGCCTTGCAACAGAGTCCCAGATGTGTACCTGTCCTTACTTATGAAAATTCCCTCAGGGCCGGTGCTGCGGCATAGCAGGTAAAGCCACCCTCTGCATTGCTTGCATCCCATATGGCCACTGGTTTGAGACCCGGCTGCCTCACTTCTGGTCCAGCTCTCTGCTATGGCCTGGGAAGGCAGTAGAAGATGGCCCCAATCCTTGGGCCCCTGAACCCACATGGGAGACCTGGAAAATGCTCCAGGTTCCTGGCTTCAGATCTGCCCAGCTCTGGCCGTTGCAACCATTTGGGGAGTGAACCAGTGGTTGGAAGACCTCTCAAATAAATCTTTAAATTCCCCACTTTTTCTCATGTGTGAAATGACTTTGGGATCTGCCTCTTCTTGTAGGGCACTAACGCATTCGAACAAGTGCATGTAGATGAGAAGTCTCAAAAATCCAGCTGCCTGTGTTAATGCAGGTTGCTATTACCACATTGCCCTCTCTATTGGACACATGGCTGTCATCCCAGACTTATTTACCACACAAAAGACATCTCTGCTTCTTGCCACCTGGAACAGGCATCTTGCTTCTGTCCGGTTTATTGATTACTGTCTCATTCCCTTCCTTGCTTAAAAAATCTCTTTTCCCTTGTTGATGCCTCTTAATTTCCCTCTCCCTTGACTGTTATCTCAGCAGCTCTGCTATTTAGCTCCATGGTGTCATAGCAGACAGTTGGTAGGAAGGGAACTGTGCTAAATGGCATAGCATTGAAATCCAGGGCTGGCTTCTCCGTGGTTAGAAAGCACTCCTCAAAGCACATCACAGCGTAATTGCTTTGCAAGGAGATCCCTTTGGCAAGAGAGAAAAAAGCACCCTTGAACCCATCACTCCCCCTCCCCTACGCACATAGCGTAGCCCCCAAAAGGAAGTCCAGTGGACTTTTGTTGTCGACACGAATGTGAGTGTAACCACTCCTCCTCTTGGTACAGAGGGAGAGTCAGGAACCATGGGAGCCTTGGTGCCAGTCTCTGCTCCAGAACCAGAAAACTCTCAGCCCTCTTGTGTTAGAATAAATGCATAGTGTTTGCAGAGTTCTGCATATTCTTCTCAACACATTGAACTTGGCAGAAGGAAAAACTACTTTATTTTTTGGAAGCTGGAGGGTGTGTGAGCTGCCTGCATGAGTGACAGTGCCGAGCTGGTAATCTGGAGCTAGGGTTCCATGCCCAGCTGTGTCACTGTGTCACTGTGAGCCCCTCCCTTCTCTTGTCTCTGGATCTGCAGTGGCATTCACAAGCTGTTGGGAAAGCCCCTGCCTTTGTCAGTTCACCAAGAAGTATCAAGTAGTAGGCGGAAAATGAGCTGTGAAGTCACTCAGTGTTCCAACCCCAGCTCTGCCACTCCTACCCATGTGACCATGGGCACGTGGCTTAACCTCCAAGGCCTTGGTTTCCTCATCCTTAGACTAAAGACCGAACGATAAGGGACACAGATCTTCCGTTCATTCATACATCTTAAAAGACAGGAGAATGGATTTTAAAGACAAAACCTTATAACTTATGCCATGCAAGCCAGTACTGAAGCTAGCCTGGGACTTGGGTCCCTTTATGTACTAACAGGTCATGAATACAGTTCTTTCATTGACTCATAAATCCTGAAGCTATGGTTGTAATCACCAGCATTGACAAAACCAATCATTTATGGGAAACCTACAGGGCACCCCTCCACTCTTTCCCTTGAAAGGCTTAAAATACAGAAGGGTTATAAATTTTTTAATCACTAAAAGATAAGCTAGCATATGCTGTGTGACAAATGATGGAATGTCCCCTAGCTTCAGAGGAGTAAGTGATTATTCTCGATGCCATGGTAACAGGCTCTGCCCTTCCCATCCCCCACGTATGGGTTACTTCTCATCCCATGGGTTACTGGGAGGATAAAGACACCCCCAAGTTTATTGTTTTCAAAGGAAATAGCAAGGCATCTGCAGGCCTTCGGTGAACAATCTACTATGGTCAGCCCCCTGGTCTGCAGAGTGCTGTCACCACGGCCCTGTGGGAGAAGGGGCACCACTCAGAACCACCAGTGTCCCCACATCTGCATGAGGAGGGACCATAGCTGTGAGCTAACCAAACATCTCATGGGGATCCAAGTCTCAGAACTTCCCCTAGGACCCTATCAAGAGTTTTTCTCCCCATCTCAGAGGTGAGGACACTAAACCACAAGAGGAGGAAGATGTTGCCCCAAGTCTCAACCACATTACAACAGAACGTGTGTGTGAGGGCCATGCAGCCTGGGCAGGCTCAAGATGATAGCACACACTCGCCACAGCCCACCCGATCCCTTAGCTCAAATCAGGGAAGGGGCAGGTGCTTTGAGCCTAGAGACAGCCTGTGTGGGTGGAGGAGGAGGAGGAGGAGGAAGAGGAGGAAGACAAGGGAGAGGAAGAGTCCTCTCCCTGGGGAGCCAGTTACTCTTTTGCTGCTGGGTTTATGTTTTTGGAATAAATCACTTGGTATAATAATAGAAATGAAGGCGCTGGAGTGAAACATCGTGACAGGAAGAGTTCCCACTGGCGTCTCAATCAATTCTTCATCCTTTTTTTTTGGCCCCAGTGTCCTCCTGCTCCCAGGCAGAGGGAATCCTGACCTGAGGAGGGAGAAGCAGCTGCTTCCCTCCTGTACTAGGACAGGCCCATCCTCCTGCCACCGTCTTTTCTGACCTAAATCTGGCTTTCAAGGTCTGTGAGCCTTTATTACTTTTCTCTGATTTTGCTGTATGTTTGGGAGGAAGAAGGCAGTTTTAAAGCTGAAAGGGGGGAGGGGCTGGCATGCAGTACCCGCATCCCATATGGGTGCCAGTTCGAGTCTCGGCTGCTACACTTTCAATCCAGCTCTCTGCCTTGGCCTGGGAAAGCTGGAAGGGACTTCAGGGACATCTTGTCCAATTCTCTCATTTTTCAATGAGTTTCAGTTCAGTGACCTGCCACAGTGTGGCAGGTCATGATGGGCCCCAAGTTCACATGCTCTGCTTCTTCTTTTTTGTTACACAGAGAGAGGAGAGGCAGAGAGAGAGAGAGAGAGAGAGAAAGAAAAAGAGAGAGAGAGAGAGAGAGAGAGGTCTTCCATCTGCTGGTTCACTCCCCAGCTGGCGGCAACAGCCTGAGCTGCACTGATCTGAAGCCAGGAGCCAAGAGCTTCTTCCAGGTCTCCCACATGGGTGCAGGGGCCCAAGGACTTGGGCCATCTTCCACTGCTTTCCCAGGCCACAGCAGAGAGCTGGATCGGAAGTGGGATGCTGGCACTGCAGACAGTGCTTTACCTGCTGTGCCACAGAGCTAGCCCCACATGTGCTTCTTCTGACTGTCCGGGTCCTCTTTCCAGCGTGACAGCTCACCCCTGCCAGAAGGTCACAGATGGAGGCCCTGGAATAATGACTGTAAGGAAATGGCAGCTGCCAGTGCTCTCTGCTCTATTTCCCAGCATGAAGAGGAGCAGACTTGTCCTCCCCTCAGTCTTACCGGCCCACCCCACCCTTCCACACTCTCCACAGCTCCACTGTCTCTGAGAGCTTTCCACTCCCCAAGTTGACTTGGCTGTCCTCCAGCTTGTTCCTACAATGCCTTCTGCCCGGGCCCTGTGGCCTGATAGATCCATTGTGTTGCAGGAAAGACGCTGATTTGCTTGCCTGCTTCCTCATTCAGCACAGCATTCCTCCAAGGGCAGAGACCCTGTGTAGGAGGTGAGGCAGCCCCAGGGCAGCACGGTGTCCCGCACACAGCAGGTATGCGATGAAGTTTGCAGGATGCCCATAGAATTGCTTACATTGCCATTCTGCTCTGCTGAGAGATGTCCCCTCACCTCTGGGCATGAGCAAGTCTTCCAGTTTCTCCCAGGCCTTCTCACCCAGCCTAAGGGTAGGAAAGCACCACTGAGGATGACAAGCCCAGCTGTGCAATGCACAGAAAGGAACAACAGGTGGAGTGGAGGAGGCCCCATGGAGGCGGTGAGGGGGTGGGGGTGGGGGAACACGCTCAAGACCAGTTAGCTGTGGGAGTAGTGCTGATGACAAGTCCAAGTGCAAGGAAACGTCAGCCACCCCAGTTGCAGGAGAAATCACGGAGACGGAAAGGAAATGACTGCTTGAGTTTCCCAACATCATTCAGAGGACTGTTGCAAAGACTGCTAGGAGCCGGGAAGCAAAGTGGTGCTTTTCTAGGCTTAATGCTCCATGGTGACACCCATGTGTGTCCCCCCCACCATGAAGTCAAGCCAGGGAAGACCCCAGAATGACCCTCAGGACCACATACAGGGCACCTAAGGAAGGATCTGAAATGACACAAATGTTGGTAGAATTGCTGTTCTCCATGGAAAACAGAAAGGACTAGGAAGTTGTTGGTCTCAGTTTTCTTCCTATTCTTCAAACCAGTGTACGAGAGCCTTGACAAACCACTTCATCTCACGAGGTGTTATCTCACATTTATGGAAACCCCAATGTATACTCTACATCTATGATTCTAGACATACCTGCCCTCTAAGCCTCTGGCCCAAGTGGGATCCTGAGCCCCAGTTCACTGCCCTGCCCCCACACATTCAGGAAACTAATACTGCATGTTAAATGCTTTATTCGACAGGACTCGGCAAAGATCAGGTCTGGCAGAAAGTCAAAGTAGGGGTGATTGGGGAGGACCAAGACCAAAACTCACAAATACAGGGTATGCAGTGGGGATCCCTGCAGCAAGAGCCGAATTGGACCCCAGCCCCTGCTGATCGGTGGATGAAGGAGGAATTGGAACATGGCCAGCAGCCCTATCCAGCTTTCGTCCCCTTTCCTTTCTGCTCCTGCGGAGGGGTGGGCCTGGGTTGGGGAACCATGTGATAAAAACCTCCCACTAAGACTCTTCCCCTGCCCGGTGCTAGGTGGCAGAGGCAGCTGAGCAGCTGTCTCCTAGAGGAGGCCAGCTCAGTTCCACGATGTTCTCCCTGTCTTCACTCGCTCTTCTTATATTAGCAGTTCCATCTATATACTGATTGCTGCTGTCCACGCACTAAATGGCAAGAAGCTGCAGCCCACAAATGTTAAGTGAAGAGGAAGCTTCACAGGAGAGAGTCATTTATTGCTCTGTGGTTGGTGGAGGCTGATGAGTGTGTGGGGAGCAGGACTTTGGAAGAACTGGACTCCTCCAAGCTGTGAAGGATGGCTGAGCAGCCAACAGCCCTCTCTCTCCAGGGAGGGGCAGTAGATGGAAGAATTGGGATTTTGGCCGGCACCACAGCTCACTAGGCTAATCCTCCGCCTGCGGCGTCAGCACCCTGGATTCTAGTCCCGGTTGGGGCGCCGATTCTGTCCCAGTTGCTCCTCTTCCGGTCCAGCTCTCTGCTGTGGCCCGGGGAGGCAGTGGAGGATGGCCCAAGTGCTTGGGCCCTGCACCCGCATGGGAGACCAGGAGGAAGCACCTGGCTCCTGGCTTCGGAGCGGCACAGCACGCCAGCCGTAGCGGCCATTTTGGGGGTGAACCAACAGAAGGAAGACCGTTCTCTCTGTCTCTCTCACTGTCTAACTCTGCCTGTCCAAAAAAAAAAAAAAAAATTGGGATTTTATTTCTGGTGCCCCTTGTGGTACAGATCTTGGGTACCTGGCTACGTGATGTAGTGGTGAAATCATCTTGCTGATCAGAGTAGTTGCAGCTCACAGAATGTTCTGGATGCAGCCTGCAGGAAAGAATCCCATTAGATCCAAAACCCATATCTGCTTCAGGATGCTCCTAAAAAAAAAGACAATGACCTTTGCTTTTCCCAATTTCATAAGCTGGGGGATGGAAGGGAAGCTCTGCATCAATTGTTTGCACTGGGAAACAAGCCAGCTCACGGCATGAGTTCCTGGAATGCTTGGAGAGCCAGGGCCAGCGTCAGGGCAGCAGTGAGCACACTAGAACAAGAGGGTGAACAAGAGCATCTACAGGCACCTGGGAGCATTACAGAATGCACCTGGTAGGAGCCTGCCTCCCACACCAAGGTGGGGCATCTGGAAGGTGGGTTCTGTGTGGAAGTGCACTGCTGTCTCTGGCTCACACGTCCCAGAGGGTTAAAGAAGCGATGTTCCTAACTTTGTCCACGTGCCCATCATGTCCATCATCTCGCTTTCACATCCTGGCAACTTTGAAAAATCGAATTGAAAAGTTGAAAAAGAGTTAAAACTCCTCTTAAGGCATATGCTTGGTGTGGCCCTAGCCTGAAACCAGGAGTTGGATGAACCTATCCGAGATCCTGCTCCTGCCCTGTGCCACAGTCCTCTCCCCAGCCCTGAGGACAGCCAGAGTAGGCTGCCTTGGTTATGCCATATGCAGCTCTCCAGAATGCCCATGACTTGGTACTGAAAGCAGAAAGTAGTGCCACCTGCGACTCCTCCAAAGCCAACTGGGCATTGTTGGGATATGTAGGCTTTTAGGGCCTTTCCCGAAGGTGGAAGGTTGGTTGCCAATACTAGCAGTTGCTTTTCTTAAATATTTGCTGTATTTTTTCCTGGATATTTGCAGCAGTGTGTCACCTATGTGACCATTCCATCGTGACAACTGGGCATAAGCCAAGCCTAGCTCTTCCTACTGATCCAGCTTACTCGCTTCTCTGGGAATCAAGAAGACAGGACTGAAAGAAAATAGGATGCTGCCCCTTTGAAGGTATGTGCTTGGTGTGGCCTTTCCCAGAATGGGAGCCGTGAAGGGTGCCCAATCCTGTGATGGCTCACAAACACCATTTCGTGGAGCCCCCACACTGCCCCTGAGGTGGGTGTCAGCTGTTGAGCTCCTGGCCAGCCAGAGCTGCTGAGTGTCCGCTTGGATGAAGTCTAGGTCTCTAACTCTGAAGCCTTGGCTTGGCTGTTCCCTCTATCGCTGCCGTGGTCCAGAGCCAGGCAGGTTCACCCCAGCCTCCTGCCTCTCGTGCCCAGAGAAGACCCTCAACCTCTTCACATCACCGTGGGAAAACAGAAGGTTAAAGACTCTGATTCAGAGCCTCAGAGGTTCCTGAGTAAGAACGTGCTGTCTTGAACTGCCTCTGATTCACACACCTCCTCAGGCCGCCTCCTGCCCCAGCTGTGGCTGCCAGTGAGGCAGGTGAGACGGGAGAGGGGACAAAAGCCAGCCAGCCTCGGGCCTGAGTCAGCGATGACTCCCGGCAGCTTCTCCTCCACAGATTAATCACCTCCAAATACAGCCTCTGACTGAGCAGGGAGTCATTCACAGCGTTGCCTCCATGCTCTGCTTTTGCCACTCCACCATCAGGCTGCCTGGCTCTCTAAGATGCTGGTTGTACACTGTCTCCCCCAGAGCCCCCCAGAGGTCCCCCAGCAGCCAAGTGGTGCAAGAGTAAAGACCCACTCTCTTCCCCCTCACCATCTGTGCTCAGAACTGTCAGTCTTCTTGTAGCAAAAGGCAGGGGGAAGGGGCAGCACTGTGGCTCAGTGAGTGAAACTGCTGTCTGCAGTGCCAGCATCCCATCTGGGCACCAGTTCGAGTCCCAGCTGCTCCACTTCTGATCCAGCTCCCTGCTAATGTGCCTGGGAAAGCAGTGGAAGATGGCCCAAGTGCTTGAACCCCTGAATCCACGTGGGAGACCCGAAGGAAGCTCCTGGCTCCTGGCTTCTGACCGTCCCAGCTCCGGCCATTATGGTCATTTTGGGAGTGACCCAGCAGATGGAAGATCACTCTCTCTCTCTCTCTTGCTCTCTCTCTCTCACTCTCTCTCTCTCTCTCTGGATTTCAAATACATAAATAAAAATCTTAAAAGAAGAAAATAAAGGGGACTTGAAATCTCTCCCTGTAGCAGCCTGAAGAGGACTGTGCACCTTCCATTAGCTGATTGGATAATACCTGCTGTGTTTTCTCTTCCTTGAGAAGCTGCCACACCCCCTTGGAGGGCATCCCATGGCTCCACCTCCCCTCTTACCCTCACTTCCCTCTCTGACCTCACATGCACACCTGCCTCCCTCCCACCACTGCCAGCGAAGCCTGGCACCCAGCTGCCTCTATGGAATTCCTAAGCATCCTCATTTTGGCTGCTGGCCCAGGCATATGGGTACCCAAAGGCACGAGGCCAGCTGCTTGCCTCAGGGGGTATCACACTGGGCTTCCTGCCCTGAGCTACCAGCCAAGGGAAGGGCACAGCACCCTATGGGGCACGAGTGGGGATGCAGCGCCAGGGTACTGAGTGCATTTCCGCGGCATGGCAGTTTACAAAGAACTTGCCCAGACATCACTTCGTCTGCCCTTTATACAACCAGTAGCCACTCCTGTATGGCTGTCCTCCAGGGAAACATGGCGGCATAGCTAACCCCACTCTTTAAGTCACCCACACTCACTCGGTCAGCAGCCGTGCAGCATCAAGAGCCTGCGTCTCTCCGTTACATCAAGTGCTGGCACTGGCATTAGAATGAGAAAACACCCCCTGAACGGCTCCCCCTGTCGCACCACCACGTGAGCTTGGGAACTAGGGAAGATCCTTGCCTGGATCTGACTGTTTTACTTGGTGAGAGGTACTATTCTAAGACTTCAAGGACAGTTTGGATTTCTTTGACTTCCGTAAATGCCCTTCAAAACAGAAATTACCTCTCTCTCAGCAGCTGAGAGGGTAGCAGCCCAAGTGACCTCACTCCCAAAGACCCTGCAAGAGGCAGAGTCTTGCCCTTGACCCCTCCCTTGCCACTTCTCCAGCTACTGTGTGAATTGGGCAAATTCAGGACTTCCTGTTGTTCCAGTGTTCTCATCTTTTATTATTTTAATTTTGTTCACTTTCATATGAAAGGCAGAGAGACAGAGAAACAGCTTCCATTCATTGGTTCATTCCCCAGATGCCTCTCCAACAGCTGGGGCCTGGAATTCAATCTGGATCTCCCACGTGGGTGGCAAAGACCCAAGTACTTGAGCCATCACCTGCTGCCTCCCAGGATGTGCATTAACAGGAAACGGGAATCAAAAGCAGAACCAAGGGGCCGGCACTGTGCACTTAGTAGGCTAAACATCCACCTGCAGCACCGGCATCCCATAAGGGCACCGATTCAAGTCCCAGCTGCTCCACTTCCAATCCAGCTCTCTGCTATGGCCTGGGGAAGCAGTAGAAGATGGCCCAAGTTCTTGGGACCCCGCATCCATGTGGGAGACCCGGAAGAAGCCCCTGCTCCTGGCTCCTGGCTTTGGATCAGCCCAGCTCCAGCCATTGTGTCCATTTGGGGAGTGAACCAGCAGATAGAAGACCTCTCTCTGTGTCTCTCCCTCTCTCTGTCTGTAACTCTGCCTCTGAAGTCAATAATTCTTTCTGAGAACCTTCCCTGTGGTGATGTGTGAGGGTTAATTGGTGTGCTGTGGAAGGAGTCCATAACACTGAGATCAGGTCCTGGCGGCACAAAGTGGACTGCAGGACACAGCTGTAAGAAAGCAGGAGTGGGGAGAAGGCCAGAATATTGAGAAGGGCCCCAGTATCACTGCTCTTTTTGCCCAGAGGTCCACTCTGGGACAAATACTAGCTAGATCTTAGAGACCTGTGGATTGGAGCAGGTGCAGGATAGCTACATGCTCCTACCCAGTGCTCATCCCTGTCCTAAGCTTGTTTTTCAAGGCTGCCCAATCAATCAGTTCCTGAGAAAATTATTTCTGAAAAGCAAAAGTCTCTACAGTTCTTACCTACTGGGGACCTTTGTCATCTTTGAGAGTCTTAGAAGAACTGTAAACTATTTCTCCAGGAAAATCCACACAAGCACATTTTTCAAAGTTCAGGGTGATCATTAGGTCACTAAGAGGTCCATTTGAGCCCAAGTTAATGAGTCTCATTTCTACATAATCAGGAAGCATCCTTATCATTATTATTGTATTTATCATTATTATCATGGCTGAGACTGCCAGACCCCTTCCTCTCCAGCTCTCTCCCTAGGTGCTCGCTCACGCTCTCTCTCTGTCTTACTCACACACATACACACACAACCACAATGATACGCACACTCCCTACCATCCCCACCCCAGGTCCCTGGACACTGCCCCAGCACAGCAGCCACAACGGTGGTTGCGATGGCAATGGCAATAGCTGTTGCTAAGGGAGCCAGGAGGCCAGGGTGGGGGAAGGAGAGTGGGCAGCAGCCCAGCAGGGCAGCACCCCCCATGCATGTCTGAGCGCCTCGGGCCCTGGAAACGGTGTTCCCAGCTGGCTGCCATGGCAACGGCAGGCTTGGGAAACTATTTGTCACGGTCTGGACAGGTTCCCCAGCCTGTACTTGTGCCTACTTCTCCCTAAGTGGCTAATTGAAGTGACAGGGTCTGCTGCGAGTGGGCAAAGGGGCACGGTGGGGTGAAAGTTGGTGAGCAGGCTCCTCTGGAGGCTGAAAGTCCATGATGAGCCTGGGCCAGTTTGTGAGCAGAGGCCTCGATTGCTGAGTAAACAGCCCTGGTACCCAGAGACGCCTGTCCCTCGGCCAGGGGCCTGTGCTGATGAGCTCCATCTCCTTGCCCAGGAGTCATTCTAGGAAGCAGAGCAACTGGGGAGATCCCAAGTAAGCTAGCAAGCAGGTGACACCTGGTCACTTATAGTATAGTCGTTCAGAAGATGGGTTGCAAGGGTGAGACATTGGGTTATGGATGGTCCCCAGGGCTGACTTAAAGAAGGATAGGCTTGGGGCCAGCTCTGTGGAGCAGTAGGTTAATCCTCTGCCTCCCATATGGGCACCAGTTCTAGTCCCGGCTGTCCCTCTTCCAATCCAGCTCTCGGCTATGGCCTGGGAAAGCAGTAGAAGATGGGCCCAGTGCTTGGGCCCCTGCACCAACATGGGAGACTGGGAAGAAGCTCCTGGTTCCTGGCTTCAGATCAGCACAGCTCCGGCCATTGCAGCCATCAGTGGAGTGAACCAATGGAAGGAAGACCTTTCTCTCTGTCTCTCCCTCTCACTGTCTGTGAGAGAAAAGAAAGCTAGGGTGTGAATGAAATCAGAAGTTGATGAAGCATTGCCATAGTTTTAAGGCCTTTGGAGGACTAGTCTTGTTATAGGTGCTTTCTGGAACTGTCATAATCTAAAAGCACCATCCTTGGTTCCATTTATTGAGTGTTGATTAACATCATTCGAATGTCAGCTTAAGCTTCCAAGCAAGCTGTTGGGTGAGATATTTATTGTCCTACATTTACAAATGCGGAAATTGAAGCTTAGGGAGACCAAAGCACTTCCCCAAGGTCATTTAGCCAGAAAGTAGTAAAATTGAGATTTGAACTTGCATCTGTCTGCTTACAAATTCCATTTCTCACTGATGAGCCAGCAGGCAGCTGAGGGTCCAAGGACACCACTACAGCAAGCACCTCAGTGTGAGCTTTGGGGTTCAGGGCTCTCGTGGCCGAGTGTCCCTCCCAGCCACACATCCTGCAACCCTGAGAGGAGCATGATGATATGATTGATGGTAGGGCCCCGTGATCCACTGGGCTGACTGCTGTGCTTAGCTGCTTTGCATAGCATGTGCAATTGCATCTGTAGCCCAGAGCTCTAGTCACCTGATGGGGACTCCCAGGAAGTTCCACAAGGAAGAGGAAGGACCCTGCAGGGGCCACACTGGACCCCCGCTGCTAAAATAGCTAGCAGGAGAATCTCCAGGAGGCAGGTCTGCTGTGCCTTCAGAAGCGTCACCTGCAAATAGGGTGACTGGGCCTGGCAGGGAAAGTGGGAAGGGAGGGAAGTGGCACTGAGAAGCACCTGCTGTATTCCAAGACTTCTAGCACATTTATTAGTTTAATCATCACAATAACTCTACACGACTGGTGGTGTTCTCAATCTAGATTATTGAGCGAGAAACTGAATTCACTGGGGTCGGGGAATCTGAATCAGGCCACAGAGGATTTATGCTCAAAGTTAACTGCTTCACAATCTGTGTCCATCTCTTCCATCCTCTGACCCCTCAAGCACTGGCCGCTCTGCGTGGCCTGTTAAAGCCTCTTTGCTGGAGTCCAAGCCGTCCACCGCCCTCCCCAGGCTCCCTCGCCCACACGCCAGATGGGCACCATTCCTCCTATGGTTATTTTTAGTTCTCTTTCCCATTCTTCTTCCCCTCCCAGCTCAGTCCAGGCAGGAGAGCAGGAGTCGGAGCCAGCCAGAAGCCAGGACTAGGCGCTCAGCCCTCCTCTGTCTCCAATCACAGGTAGAAGGGAGGGCGGTGGGGTCCTCACCAGTCTTGAATGTTGAGGAGGGGTCACCAGGGAAGTCTGGAGCTAAGGGCTAGGACCCCAGGCTGTCCCCATGCAGGGTGGGCCTTAGCCAACCTCTCCTCACTGAGCTCTGCAGACTTGGGAAGCTTTCACACCCACAGCCCCTGCTGAGGTCATACAGGGTGGGGGGTATTGTGGGAGCTGGGAAAACCTGTGCCTTAGTGTACTACTTTCGATCTCAGGCTGACCTTCCTTGTCCAGTGCCAGCAGTGGCCCTCAAGCTCAGCCTGACTTAGGGGTCCTGCTCCACTGCAGGATCAATCCTTAGGAAGTAGTCTGTCATTATGGGAAGAACTCGGGATCGGGAGTCAGAAGACACAGGCTCTTTTCTCAGTTCTGCCGCCAACAAGCTGGGGGATCCTCAGTAAATCACTGAGCCTTTCCAGGCCTCAGTTTCCTTGTCTGTAACAACTATTGTAGTCTAAGATTCACAATCGCTTCTCTGAGCTCCTTAATTCTATCCCACATCCCCCCTGCCCCTACCTAACAACGGCCCTGCCGTTGACCCCGCCCCAACCCTATCCAGACCCGCCAAGACAGAAAGAGCACAAGGCACTTGGTCTGTTGCTGTTATAGCTTCTTCTCTTCTCAGGCAGGAAGTCGAATTTAAATTGTGCCCCATCAGTAAGAACGCGGGATGCTCAGGTCTCCTACACAAAGGATTACATAAAACAGCTCACCTCTGATTTCCCTCTCTCTTTGTTCTGTTCTTTTCCAATCACTCAGTCAAGTGATATGTATTAAGAGGATGTGTCTGCGAGGCGCCACACAGAAATGTAATCCGCCATGACAAGGCCCTTGTCCAGGAGCAACTTAGAATTCCACCAGGAAGCAGCAGGGAGAGGGGTGTGAAAGGCGGCTCCGCCCTCCTGCAGTGGGGGAGACCGGAGTATCTAATGCTTCTCAATGTTTTAATGTTGCCTTGTTCGTTTTAGCTGTTCATTTTATACTAGTACCTCGTCGTCGATGGCTGTCTTCCCAGGGCCGGAGAAAATCCAGCAGCCCTAAGACTCCAGAGCGCTTGCTTACAGCCCCAGCACCCATGCCCTCTTCTCCCAGGGCCTTTGGACCTGGTCGTAGCTACCCAGTTCCAGCATCCCCGCGACCCAGTGCGAGGCTGTGACATTCAACAGCGTCGTCTGTACCAGCGAGTGGTGACACCCTCAGCAGAGGGAGGTTGTACAGGCGGTGCTGGGGCCCCTGGGCTTCCAGATAGCTCCTGTTCCCGAGTTCTTTCTCCTAATTCCATCACTAAGCCTCTTAGAGAGCAAGTGTGTCATGCTGCCTCCTCTCCTCCCTTACTCTTGACGACCAAGCATTCCACATCTGCTCCATAAATAATAACTTCTCTACAGCTCTTTGTAATTTACAGAAGGCTTGCACTTCTAGCTCCTCATTTAATCTTCTCAACAATGCTGTGAGATAGGATTATTATTGCTCCTTCTTGACTGATAAGAACCTGAGGCTCAGAGAGATTCAGTGAGCAGCCCAAGGCCTCACAGCAGGACCAGCTGAGCTGAGCCAGGGATGTCAGCGGATGCTGCTTTGTCAACCTCCTGCAAGGTCTCCCACGTGGAATTAAAGGGAGAAACTCATTTTTCCCACTGCATTCACCACTCCCCTGCACCACTAGGGTCTCGTGGCCTAGTAGGCTCTGGCAGGCTCACGTGTCAAGCCCCTGCCCTGTTTCCTTATAGTATGTGAAAGCCCAGAACTCACAGCACAAGGAGAGCCGAAGGATACTCTGGTACACACTTCCCCAGTAAGGACAAGGCAAAGTGGCCCAGATTGCCAATAGATCCCTCTGCAGTGAAAATGAGTGCTGAAAACATGCAGTGTCTTTGTTTTTGGTTTTGTTTTTTGGTTTTTTTGTTTTTTTGTTTTTTTTGCCTGGACAGGAATAAAGAAGAAAAAAAAATCAGAAAAACCATAGAACATTGGCCCGGGGCTCCCAATGTAAAAACGAGACAGCAGCAGACTGGGGACTGGGGACACAGAGGGCAGTGTGCACTGGGCATTGTGCATTGTCAAGAGCGCTCCCTGGGGAGGAGGAGCTCTGTCAAAGGGTTCAGAATGGGGCCCTACATGGGTTTGTGTGGCTGGAGAGCAAACCTGCTACAGGTGCCACTGAGGAAGAGGTGGCGCCTGCAGCTTGAACAATGTTCATAAAGGAGGGGTGTGCAGAGCTCAGGGGTTGAGATCTGAGTCCCAAGGACGGGGAAAATCAGGTGGCCCTATGACCACCATCCACGGCCTCTCCCAGCAGAGCCTCAGTTGGACCAAACTAGTTCCTGCATCTCTGCAACCCAGTGCAAGGGTTTGAAAGCTGTGACGTGCTGGTGGTGTCCATGCAAGCAAGCGATGGCACTCTTAGCAGACACGTGCTGTGAAAGCAGTAGGGACCCACCTTCCTGGGCAGCAGCCCTAGCTGAGAGGTGCACAGAGCTCCTGAGGGCTGAGGCCAGGGTCACAGAGCTCCCTGAGGGCTGAGGCCAGGGTCACAGAGCTCCTGAGGGCTGAGGCCAGGGTCACAGAGCTCCCTGAGGGCTGAGGCTAGGGTCAGGAGCTCCCTGAGGGCTGAGGCTAGGGTCAGGAGCTTTGGTGAAGGCACGTGACAGTTCAGCCCTAGTTCCTCCCTCCCGGATGGACCCCACTCCAGGTCACTCCTGGGTACCTTGAGCCTATGCTGGCTGCTTTGGTAGTGAAAAGGCAAATGCCAAGTGCTATTGTTTAAGTAGGATTTAGGTCCCGAATGGACCAATGTTAATGGATTAGAGGTGGAAACTTGATCTAATAATGGCATCTGGGAGGTGGGCCCCCGGGAGGGTCTTTGGGCCACTAGAGGCGTGTCCTCAGTAGGTGGTTCTCCTGGGAGGGTTAGGTCTGTAAGCCAAACATGCTTCCTGGTCACCATAGATTGCTCCTCAGCCATCCGCGAACCTCATCAGATGCCTGAACCAACGGGGCCGCCCAGTCCTAAACTGTGAACCTCCAGCTGTAAACCTAAGTGAGCCTTCTTCCCACCTAAGCTGCTACCCTCAGGGACGTCAGCTGTCACAACAGAAAGCTGACTCGTACCCCAAGCTTAGGAGAAGGCAGAGAGCTAAGAGAACTGTATCAGTCAGCTTTTTGTTGCTATAACGAAGCACCCAAGCCAAGCTACGTATGAAGGAAGGAAGGAGTTTTATTTTGGTGCACAGTTCTGGAGTGGCTCCATTTCTTTGGCCTCTGATGATGGTGTTCTTGCAGGCGAGAGGGAGTACATACATTTCTGTGCTGTGTGGTCATAAACCCAGCGAGATTTAATCATGAGGGCTCCACCTTAATGACCCACTCCAATCCAGCAACTTCCCTGCCTCTAAATACCACAGATTTCCACCCTCTAAATATCATTAACACAAATCGTTGGGGACCAAGCCTTTAGCACATGAGTCTTTGGGAGGCATCCAACCGCCAAACTAACACCAACAGTAAAGGGATGGGAAGGGTGGGAGGGCCAAAGGACATATGGGGGCAACAGGCAGAGGGCCTGAGGATGGGCAGGAGGAAGAAGTACAAAAACGGCTGTGAGGCCAGGTGATAACTGAGCAGACAAAGGGCCTGGGCAAGTGACACAGGACATGGCCACCCAGCCTCCCCTCCTGCCTCTGGTGGTCATGGTGACACTAAACAGGCAGCAGGAGGTGCCAGCACCTGCCACTCACTCACACCCTCTCCCTCCTTCCCCCCTCCCCCAGCATCTCCCTGGAGGCTGAGACTCCATGAAGCTCCTCACCCCCTGCTCCTTGAGTCGCCACATCCCCTATTTCCCAAGCTCCGTCTCTGCATTCACCGGCCACAGCCAAGGGTTCAAAATCCAGAAGCCAAGATTCTGAGCGCGGCCCCGCTCCTCATATGCTGCTGGCACTGGCGGCGTGACTTCTGGTCTGACACAGCAGTTTCTTCATTTATGAACCTCCCATGAGGGTTGTAAGAGGATAACAGAGCGGATGCAGGAGGATTGTGAAAGCACCAAAGGATGAGACTCTTTGGATCCTGAGTTTATTTCCGGGACCGAAGCCCTTGGGTTTGTAAAGGGGAGACGGCCCCGTTGTTTAGTGTCACCTGCAAGGGGCGCTGTGGCCTGCCCGTGGGGCCTCCACACTTTGTGGCTGCCTTGCTCCCAGCCAGAAGAGGCAGCACTGCAAAGACTGAGCCCTGTTTGGGTGGAAGGTAGGTGTGTTTATTCATTTTGTAGCCAATTAATTTGGACTATGGTCTGAGACAGGATCCTAAAGACCAAGAAGTTTTATTCCTGAAGCAGATCTAGGTTTTTAACAAGTTGAATAATCGAGGTGAATTTGCAAGGAGCCATTGAATATGTATGAGAGGGAGGGAGGGAGAGAGAGACTGTGGGGAAAGCAGCAGAAAAGCAAAAGAATGAGGAATAAAGACAAAGAGGAGAAGGCCTGGGGGCGGAGGCGGGGGTGGGGGGTGGGGACCTGGAAATGATATGGTCAGATATACTGGAAGGCAGGAACGCAGGGGCAGGACTCAGAAAGAGAGATAAAGAGGCCGGGAGGAACGGAGCCAGGCTGCCGGTGGAGCAGGCAGATGGGACGACAGAGACAGAGAACAGAGCCACGGAGTGGGCACGCAGCGAGGCCTGGCAGCCAAGCCCTGTGGGTTTCCGTGGGAAGCAGATGCTTCCATGGGAGCAGCAGCTGACGGTCCTGAGCACGTGCAGCCTTGTTGACTCCAGGCCCAGCGCGGCCTCCCCGGCAGCCGGACCTCTCCTAGAGAAGCAACCCCGGGTCCAGGGAGGCAGGTGCGTGGCAACCCTGGCCCTGTGGGGGCTGCATGTCTCCTCCTCCATCCCCTTACAGGCTCCACCCACCCCTCCATCTCCATCAGAGGCCTCGTGAATCCTGGGGAAGCCATGAGCTGCCACATCACGCCTGGAAGGAAGCAGGCTGCGTTGGAGGGTGAGTGTGAGCCGTGGCGCACACAGGGGAGCATGCTGGCGGGAGGGGAAGCAGCTGGCTCTGGAGCCCGGTGCCAAGAGGCTAGACACGGGGGTGGGGACGGCCCTGCAGCACTGCTGGCTAGAGGGAGGGGCTGCAGGCTCACCCCTTCTGTACCAGACCCCTCTTGCCCCTGGCTGCCCAGTGTGCTCGTCTGCAGCCCCTTACCACACCTGAGCCATCAAACTACATAACTTCTGGGCAGGAAGGGGCTCAGTGGCCACTGCGCTGGCTGCATCAGAAGCACCCAGGGACCGCCTTGGTCTCAGGGTCTCTAGCTACTGCCTACAGGCCACTCTGCAAGCTTGATGTGGGTGAAGCCCCTGCCAAGCCAAGCCTTCCCTCTGGCAGGACAGGAGCCCAGAAGGAACTGGGAGCCTACCACCACCACCCCACACCAAGTCCACAGACAACTCTCATGCCACCCTCCAAATGACAGCCTGACCATTAGGCTCCTCAGCACTCCCTACACACATACCCAAGGTCGAGGGTCCCTCCGGTGGCCCCAGATGGACAAGAGCCAGTCCTGGGATGGAAGGCAGTGGAGGAGGGGCAGGAGGGCAGGGAATACAGTCTGGAGGGCAGGCGCAGTAGGAGTGAAAGACAGGTATCATGGGAGCCAGATGGGCCGAGCAGAAACAGAAGTTAAGTAGGAAGAGACGGATAAACAGCAGACACCAAGCAACCAGCCAAGCATATGCTTTGCAAGCAGGCAACACAAGCACCCAGTAGGGTTTGGGGTGGGAGAGGGGGCTGGGAGAGGGCCGTCAGGTTTGCCGCGGGCTGACTGATGTCTGGTCAGAGTAGGTGATCTCATCCCTCTCCATGGAGCCTCAGGAGAACAGAGCCGCGGCTCGGGCTGGCAAGAGAAAGAGGCATTTGGCAGGGTGGGGGAAAAAAGTGCTCGGGCTGGCTGCCCAAAGACTTGGTCTCTGATGGAAGAAACACAGTCTGAGACTTGAAAGACTGAACAGGCAGGCGCCAGCCCCAAGACCCCAGAGCAGAGGCCCCTCAAGCTGGACCGGATTGAGGAGAGGGGCAGGGCGATGCCACGTGCACACCCAGGCAGTCCTTGAGCTCTGCAGGTGCGGCGGCTGCTGCCCTGCTAAGGAAGTCCATCCAGGCTGCAGCCCTCGATCAGGTGATGTCATCCCTTTGAGCTCCCGGCAGGGAAGGGGCGGGGCCAGGCTGGAGCTTTGCGGAGTTTGCAGGCTCCTCCCCGCCCAGACCTGCCTCTGCTGCTGGGCCCTGCTACCCAGGTACTGCAGCAGAACGGGGGGCAGGAGGAGGGTCACCCACTGTAGAAACCAGGGCTGTGCAGGGGATGGGCTTCCCCGGGGCCCTCTTCCACCCCATCCACACTCATTCCCACATTCACTTAGGGGACCCCCAAGCTTCTGCCGGAGCTCAGCCTCAGCCTCTCCCCTCCCCAAGCATGTGCACAAATGCTCAAAGGCACTGCCAAGTTCCAGGTGTCAGACTGAGGCCAAAGTACACTCAGGACGGTTTGTACTGAGCTCAAGGAATAAAGGCCCTGAGCTGAATACAAAACCCCAAAGTCCCCCTGAATAATGGACCTTCACCTCTCACACGTTCAGGTTGGACACAGGCCAGCCCCGTGCCAGCTGCTGGCCTCTTTCCAAAGCTGACATTGGCCCCGGTTTCCTGCCTTCCCTCCTCCAGAGCCACCCTCATCCTGCACCAGGCACTGTGGCTTGGAGCATTGGGGTTCCTGGGCTAGGCAGAAATCTGGTCTTCTCATGCCCATGCAGGCTATTGGGGGTTACCTTGGGCAGACCCAGACCTACCTGGGGAAGCACAGATGCAAGAACCAACGCTGGCTTGGTCTGTGAAACTCATCACCCCACAGCGTTTCTTGCCAACTCAGCTGCTTGGCAAAGCACCGATGTCCAGGAGCAGAGAGGAGCTCTTCCAAGGTGCCAGCCCTTGGAAGGCTGGAAGCCAGGCCCACGTGTGCCCTGTGCCCAGAGCAGATGCTCAGCTCAGTGCAGGAGCCTCTTAGCCCTTACTCTTAGGTTCTGTGGTTTGCATCTGTCTGGGTTGGACAAACACGGAGGTGAAGATGCTACTGGCAGGAGGGAAAGAGGGTCTGGGAGTAAAAATTTGACTTTGATTCACTGGGCCATGGACCAGGGCCTCTTGGTGAGACCAGCACTGGAGTCCAACTCCTACTGGGAAAATGCTGCCCTTGATGTTGCCAGCTCTTGGACTTTACTCAATGAAAAGAGACAAATGACCCTAATAGCCAGACTATCGTGCAGTCGATGATTTTCAGGCTGCTTTCTTGTGTATCACATCTTATTGCCGTATTTGTTTTAATTGTGATAAAGCACTAGTCCATTGCATGAGGAAACTGAGGTAGGACTTGAATACCTACTTACGGAAGGCTTCACAAGGCATTTGAAGGTTTACAAAAATAAATGCAGGAAACAGCTTATTCTGAATGCAGCTGAACAGAGAACCCAGGCTCCCACACACGTGGCACCAGAATCCTTCCCTTCCCTCACACAGCTCTACGAAACTCAACAGCATGAAGACTGTGGCACTGCCACTCAGGGAGAAACTTCCACCCAGGGACAGGTGCATGAGGAAGGAATGAGGTAGGGAAATTGAGGGAATGATGGTATGGAATATGGGGTCCCTGGGCTTGTAGGAGGGAGGTGGCCAGATGTGGAAGGGCATGGCTTCTGGGTATGGCAGAATTGCAAAAGCTGTCCTTTCCTTAAAAAAAAATAATTTATTTGAGAGACAGAAAAAGAAAGCCCTCGTCCATCCTCAGGATCACTCTTCAGATGGCCCCAACAGCCAGAGGTGGCTTAGGCAGAAGCCAGGAGCTAGGAACTCTGTCCAGGTCTCCCATGGGGATATAAGGGCTCAAGCACTTGACCCATTCTCTGCTGCTTCTCAGGGGCATTAGCAGGGAGCTGGACTGGAAGTGAAATAGCCAAGGCTGGCACTGGCACTCCTATGGGATCCTAGCATCACAGGTAGCATCGTAAGCCGCTATGCCTCAACACCACCCTGAGAGGTTGATTCTTGAGTGATCTGAGGCTGAGGTGATCTAAAGACCTGCAGCAGGGGCCAGAGTACTTGGACTCATGGACCACCTTCTCTGGAAGCAGAACGGCCAGGTCTCAAGCTGGCACTCTAATATGGATGCTAATGTCACAGGTGGCGGCTTAACCTGCTGTACCACAACTCCAACCCCAAGACTGTTGTTTCTGTGTGCATAGTATCTGCGTATAGGAAGCGCATTCTGTCTGTAGGTATAAATATGCTCTTATGAAAGGACTTCAAAGAGTGCATGGAAATGGAATTTTTCACAAATGTGGGGAGATAGGTCCAAGAATGTGTGTGTAAGTATAAATGTGTATGCTTGAGTATACAAGCATGGACTGTGTACAGGGATGAGTTTCTGTGTATAAAGAATGCTAGCAGCAGGGTAAGCGCTATGGCACAATGGGTTAAAGTCCCGGCCTGGAGCACTGACATCCCATATGGGCGCCAGTTTGAGTCCTGGCTGCTCCCCTTCCAATGCAGCTCCCTGCTAATGCATCTGGGAGAGCAGTAGAAGATGGGCGAAGTCCTTGGGCCCCTGTACCCCTGTAGGAGACCTGGGGGAAACTCCTGGCTCCTGGCTTCGGATCAGCTCAGCTCTGGCTGTTGTGGCCATTTGGGAAGTCAATCAGCAGATGGAAGACCTCTCTCTGTGTGTCTCTACCTCTCCCTGTAACTCTCTTTCAAGTAAATAAAAATTAAAAAGAAGAAAAGAACGCTAGCAAACAAAGGAGAGGCATTTCCTAGGACTGCTGGCTGAGACTAACTCAAGTTCCTCTCTGTCCTCCTTTCGAAGTGACTCACAGAAAACCTTCCTACCTATGTCCAAACAGTGAATGTGCCCAGGCTGCAGTGGCTCTGGCAAAGCCACGCTACCTTGCAGTACCTCCTTCTTCACACTGCTTCCAATTCCGCAGAAGACAGAGTTGGGGGAGGGACCTCAGTCCAGGCAGATCAATTATGGCTAATCACATTTAAATTCTGGCCCAGAGGTGCTGAGGAGGCCCTGGGAAAGAGACAGGAAAAATTGGAATGGATTTCAAAGGGAGGACTTGGAGTTAGCCAGTTCTCTCAGTCCAGCGCTGCACTCCCCTCATGATGCCTGTAACCCAATTCTACAGTCAGACCCTGAGCCCAGCCACTTCGTGCTAGGCTAGGGCAGAAGGCTTAAGATGGAAAACATAAAGAGCTGCTCACAACCATGCCCCTAAGAGTAGCACAGGGCAGGTGCTCCAGCCAGAGCTCTTGGCAGGGACAGGACTACCCTGAGCAAGGTGGCCTTGGGTCTCCCTAGTGCCCCTCTCCAGACATTGCCACAAGTCCCTGTGTGTAGAGAGCACTTGCACACCCACTCACTCAGCTCTGCTGCTCAGGGAGTCTGTCTGCCACAGCCACCATGGCAAAGCCTCACTTCTCCTCCATCTCCGGTGTTTGGGCTGTGCTGAGCTCTCCTCGTGGAATGGAGATTTATAGGTCTATAACCTCTGTCACAGCAATGGCAACCTCAGCTTTAATCATGAAATGGGGGTGCTAAATCCTGGAGCCCCATAGCAGCCCCTGCAGCTTTGCCCCCAGCAGCCAGCCTTGGCTGCAGGGGGGAAGAGTGACCTGGAAGGAGGGCAGAGGACAAGGGGTGGGCAGGAACATGGCCAGCACGGACACTTGCAGAAGCTGGGAGCTCTTTTCTGGGCTCAAGTCCCCATCCTCTGGGGGGCTGCAGCACCAGAAACGGAGTGCCCTTCTCTTCTGAGTGGAGGACGCACCAGTGTGACCACAATGCAGAGATTTAGAGAATGCACCTGTACAGCCATAATGCAGAGATTCAGAGTGGAAGAGATGTAGCTCTACTTCAGGATCCTAGTCACAAGCACCCCACCCCCACCCCAAAGAAAGAAGGGGTCTGGCCAAAGTCACAGAGCTCATCTGGGGCAACACCACGCCAGGATGATAACTTATTAGGATTTTTGCAGATGGGTTTTTCAACAGTGTGGTGGAACTTAGAAATTTTTCACAAGACTAGACAGCAGCCAGCTTCCCCTAATCCACGCTGGCAGAATGCTGTGATTAAAATTCAGCTGCATAGCTCTTGCTGGGAAATGTGGTGATATATCCATCAGTGCAGGTCCCAGCAGCTGCCTCCCACTCTTAGAACAAGGGCTCTAAATCCAAAGTCCATGCATGAGCCTCTTGGAGCTCACAGCCCCTCAAACCGTGGGCAGATTTCTGAATGTCTGTGTTCCGGACATCTTTCTGAAGAGGGGTTCACAGCTTTAATTGATTTACAAAGAGCTGCATGACATGGGGAAAGCTGAGAGGCACTGAGCTTCGAGAATCTCGGCTCAGGGGAAATCGAATCTAAGCAATCAGTTGCTAGGGACCTTAGCAGCATTCAGAGACACAAAGGGTTAGAGGACTGCACATTGTTCACTATGAAAGAGGAGTGTCTGTGTCCAGATGGGAGCTCCTCAAGGGGAGGACCCTTGCCTGTGTGCTCTCCTGTGGAAGGCATCCCGGAAGGCCTGGGTCAGATGCACCCACAAAC
The DNA here is from genome assembly GCF_964237555.1 of Oryctolagus cuniculus. Lineage (NCBI taxonomy): Eukaryota > Metazoa > Chordata > Mammalia > Lagomorpha > Leporidae > Oryctolagus > Oryctolagus cuniculus. The sequence goes on from NC_091432.1 coordinate 128,234,164, forward strand.
CATGTGACTTGTTCATCTCCGCAGTATTTCTCTTCCCATGCTCTCTCCCATTTGGTCTCCAAAAATCGTGAGAATGATGTCATTAAGGGAGCCCTGCAGCAAAAACTGCAAGAATTATTTTGTAATTCAATGTTGAGCTTCCAGACCGTTTCTGTCTATTGTTAGAGAGGTGTTAGAAACTTATCATCCTGGAGAAGCCAAGGCAGATAACTGAATGCAGAGTGCAGGCCTGTCTGTGCTGTGTGTGGTGGGTCCCGTGGGTGCCTGAGCTCCCTGGGGAAGCCTGGTTTCAGGGGCAGAGGGGAATAGGGGCAGCTGTGCATAGTTGCCTTGTGTCCTGCGAACAGAGCAAGACTGGGAAATCCACTGTCTCAGAGACTGCACTGCAGGAGTCTGCATGTGTGTTGTTGCCAGAAACAGAGGAGTTCTAAGCCTAAGTGGGCCCAGACCTGACGTGGCACGGGGCGGGCTCGGGCTGTTGTGCTGCTCTCCATGCTGTGACTCTCCCTCCCTCGGCCCCACTTTGCAGCCTCAGCAGCTCAGCTGCTAAATCCACTGAGGATTAAGAAGCAGGAACGGAGGCGGGGCTTTTAGCCTAGCAGTTAGGACCCTTGCTTCCTACATCCAAGTACTTAGGGGTTGATTCCTGGCTCCACTCCTGACCCCAGCTTCTTGCTAATGCAGACTTGGAGGCAGCAGGTGATGGCTCTAGCCATTGGGCTTCTGCCAGGCACCTGGGAGACCCAGCCTGAGTTCTTGGCTCTGGCTTCCGTTCCAGCCAGGAAATATTGTGGGCGTTTAGGGAGTAAACCAATGGATGGGAGTTCTCTCTCTCTCTCTCGCTCTTGCTCTCTCTTTCTCTCTGCCTCTCAAATAAAGACAGACATTATTTACAAAGAGAAGGAGAGGCAGGCACAGTAAGCAAGTGGGAGGAAGCTTGTCTGGGGAAGGAAGGGCCCCTCTCCGAGAAAACTGGGTCTCTGGTGGCCTCGCTGCCTTAGATGAGCTCTGGGAGGCGGGGCACAGCTGCTGCTTCTGCCCAGGTCTAAAAATAGCCACCTTCCTGATCATGTCCAGCCAGAGCTCCGAAGAGGACTCAGAGGCAGAAGGGACACGGGGTGGGGCCAGAGACAAGGGTCCCCCAAACAGGCAAAGAGCAGGTGCGGCAGGAGTGGGGAGAGCTCAGGCCTGGAACTGCCCTTCCACTTTGGTCTTCAGAATCTCTCGGAAGAAGGGGACTGGGTTTCTCAGCCCTGCATTTCTGAGGGACCAGGATCACACTCCGAAATCCAGCATCCGTGAAGTGCGGCCCAGGTGCCTGACACTGTTTTACACACTATGGATGTAAAAGGACCCCACAACCTGGGTGTCACTTTTGTTATTCCTCTTGAAGAAAGGAAAGCCCAGAGACATGAACTCCAGGTGAGTGGGTCCCACCAGGGCAGCCTGAGTGAAGAGCCCACCCCCAAGCCACAACCACGGCCCCTGACTCGGCAGGCACACAGAGGCTCTGGTGCCAAAGCCCCAGCATTGCCAGGCAGGCCAGAGGAAGAGGGACTTTGGGGCTGAAGGGCCATCTTCTGGAAGAGCTCGTTATGATCTTGGACATGTGACATCCTGCTAGGATCATGGCCCCTTCCGTCAGTCCTTCTGGCTTGCTGCAAACATTTCAATAAACCTCTCCACTCAGTCTGTTCACCCTTGTTTGTCTGCACGTCCCCCCCTTCTGCCAAGGTGCAGGGATACCTGCCCAGCTGACCTCCGGAGCACAGGGGCCCCCTGAGACAAAGCAGCCATAACTGGCCGTCTTGCTGTCTCGGAGAGCAGTGTAAACATGGGGCAGGAGGACCAGTTAAGGGCCCAAGCACCCATTAAAAAGCACATTTAGGTTTCACCAAGATAGGGGTGAAGGCAAGGAGGACAGCAGGAAGGATAAGGGAAAGAGGATGCTATGGCTTAGCAGGTAAAGCCGCTGCCTGCAGTGCGGTGCATCCTATACGGGTGCCAGTTCGAGTCCCAGCTGCTACACTTCTTATCCAGCTCCCTGTTAACGCACCTGGGAAAGCAGTGGAAGGTGGTCCAAGTCCTTGGGCTCCTGTCCCTGCATGGGAGACCTGGAAGAAGTTCCTGGCTCCTGGTTTTGGATCAGTCCGGCTCTGGCTGTTGCGGCCATTTGGGGAGTGAATCAGCTTTGGAAGACCTCTCTCTCTCTGCCTTAGCCTCTCTGTATCTCTGCCTTTCAAATAAAAATAAATAAATCTTATAGAGAGGGGGAGGAAGGGGAGGGGAGGGGAGGAGGGAGAAGGAAAAAGAAGGAGAGACTGTTGGAGGAATGAGAAAACTACCAGCCTGGTCCCCCTCCCAGCTGGAGGAGCCTGGGAGGGGAGGGCCCATCTTGCTGACCCTGCTGAGCAGAAGTCCAGCAGCAGTGGAGACAAGAGCGCAGGCAGAGCTCCGTGTCAGCGAGAGAGGGAAGGGAGCGAGGAGCTGTGGTGGCCCTAGGATCTCAGTATGCTTCCTTCCTGTGTCCTCCACAGACCCCTGGTGCTGGGCTCACCTTGTTTAAGGCCAAAAGCACACACCATCCTCCCGCAGAGACACTCATGCAATTAGCAAAACACATTCATAAATCTTGCATGGCGTCCGGAGCCGTCTCCTCTGCCCGGGCATGGGGGCCAGTGCCTGAGGCGCTTGTGCAGAGAGCTGTCTGGCCTCTGCCCTGTCAGGGCTTCCTGAAGAATGCAGCATGATCCTTCGTAGGACAGCAAGACCAGCGCTTCCAGCTGAGCCCCTTACAAGGAGGTGGGAGGGGGATTACAGAGAAGTCAGGGGAGACTGAGAAATGGGAGTGACTCAGGCCTCCTGAGCTGGGAGAGAAGCCATTCTGCAGAGGCCCACGGGGTCACCTCTGCTGGCGTCTGGTGGTTTTACCTTGGGAGGACAGTGCGAGCGTGCAGCAGACGGAGGGCGCCAGTGTTGCATTGTGAGCGTGACGCGGGGCATGTTGGTGTTTCTGTTCCCATGTGCATGTGCGTGTTTGCGTATATGTTTGTGCGCGAGAGGCTTCAGTCTGGAAAACTGGTGACTCACTAAAACAGGGAGTTTTCCGATCTGAAGAGCTTCTATTCAGCTATTTTTATCTCCTCTTGTCTCTTGGCCCTTTTTTCCCCTTGTCTTTTCCCAACCCAGAGGACCTGGGAGCTGTGAATCCTGGGTGTGCCTTTGCTCCTTTAAAGCGAAGGAGCTACTTGGAAGCCTAGAGCTGGGCACCGGCCAGAAGTTCAGCCATGAGTGCACATGGGAGGCGTGTGGGGGTGCAACGAGCAGACACTGACACAGACGTGATGCACACTGTTGTATTTGGGGATGGACGTGGGCACACCATGCACGCATGCCAGCGCTGAGAGAGGCCAGAAGTGTCCCTGGAAAGTTTTATAACAGCTGCCAAAATGCTTATGGGGCTGGCTAACAGCCAACACTGTGTACACGTCACATCCTCCTCGCCCGCACATCAGCCCACACCCACCTCGCACGGGCCTGCGTGCCTGCACCCATGTGGGAGCACAGCCATTAGGTCTGTGCCCTGTCTTGGGGATGACCCTGGTGCCTATGTCTTCCCTGGCCCCAACATCATGACTCCTATCATAAATCCTTTCCCCATTGGTGGTCGCTAGGGGACATGAGACACCCAGCATGGCACTACACACCTCCTGTGACTCATCTCCATGGAGGCCCTGAGGCCCCCTGTCCAGCCCAGCAGTCATGGCCCTGTGTGAGGCTTGACCGTGCTTGGTGAGGCTGGGTAGGGCCTCTCATCCCAAGAACCCTGATCCTCTGGCCTGGAAGGGGGGAGGGGGCTGGCGACTCTGATGGCTGTGGGAGCCAGGGGGGTCATGTGACGACATTGCAGGGTGGGAGCAGGCAGGGGCAGACTGCCTCCTCCAGGGCTCTGGGCCACCTACAGGTGCCTCAACCTTGACTCTGAGCTCACACGAGTCCCATTGTCACAGCAGATGACCAGTGCTCTCAGCACCACTGCACCCAGGAGAGGGCCTGAGCTGCCTGTCTGCCCATACCGGCACATACCGGCACGCAGGCCCAGAACAGCCCCACCTGTACGGCACACATTCTTAGAAGACCACGAGAGAGACATACAGGGCTGCACTGGAGCAAGATCCAAGCTCCCTCAGTCATTGGAGCCTGCAATTCACAGGCAGCTCTTGGGTATAGTTATGGGGGCTGACATCCAGCCCCATGCTGCTCCGTAAGCCATGTCCTCAGCTAAAGGGCTGTGTTGGCCCAGACAAGGGACTCCTGTGTCTCATTTGCCTGCCCAGAGGCACTGTGGTCCCTGGGGTTCAGCTGGAACAAGCTAGCCATCTATCCGCCCACTCACTGTAATTCATGGTACTCTACAAGCAGTTGAGGATCAAACACTGGGTGCGAGACATTCCGAGTTGTCATTGCGGAGGCGAGGCAGTGAGCCAGCCGGAGTCCCTGTCCCCAGACCTCTGCCTTCAGAAAGGCTAGCAGGGAAGATGACTGCAAGATTAGCCATGACACAGTGTGCCCCTGAGGCTGACCACGCAGGAGCGGTCACGGTCTCTTCCCACGGGGCCTCACGCTTGCGTGGGAAACAGGACACATGCATTTTCTCCTTAATGTTATTATTTTATTTAAGAGTTAGAGAGAAAGTTCCCATCCTTGGATTCATGCACCAAATGCCCGCAAAGGCCAGTATTGGACCAGGCTGAAGCTGGGAGCTGGGACCTCAATCAGGGGCTCCAGCATCCGGGGCAGAAAACCACTCACTTAAGCCATGACCACTGCTTCCAGGGTGTTCATTAGCACAAAACTGGAACCATGTGTCAGGAATGGGGAATCAAACCCAGATACTCTGATACGGGAGGTAGGCATCCTAACAGCTAGGCTAAACAGCTGATCCCTTTACCTGGACCTGATGAGTAGATTTCACCAGGTGGAGAAGGCGCTTTTCAGGCAGGGGGCTGGCCTGACACAGCTGTGGTGCTGAAGAGTACAGCTGGGATCAGTAGGGAGGAATCAGGTCCAGCCAGCAGGCAGACGCAGGCTCCAGTCCTGCCTTGTCCAGTCTTTCTTTGACTGCCCCTCTTCTTTCCTTGCATGGAAGGAGTCTTGGCATTGCTTGGAAGTTTTGCATACCCTCTGCTTGGGAACCTTCTAATCATCTGTAAAATGGGCATAGTGATAGGGCTGGCCCCACAGGGATGTTCTCAAGATTCAACGAGTGACATCATGAGCTAAGTACTCAGTTTTAGTTCTTATCATTGGCCCATTTTATAGCCCATGACAATGAGTCCAAACCCATTTTCCTCTCAGAGGACATTTACTCGTGTCTGCAAATACTTTTGGCTGTCACAATGTGCTGGCACCGGTGGGTGGAGGCAGGGCTGGTGCTGAGCCTCCCACTGTGTCCAGGGAAGCCCTACAACCTCGTGTGACCAAGCTGGGGGCAATGGTGCGGGACTGAGATTCTGGGTAAGGCCAATAAGTGACGTTGATGGTTAAGCAGAGGTGACATCACAATGCAAGTATCCAGTAAGATGGCGACACAACTGGAGTGCTCCATCAGGAGGCACTGTCATTGAGTAAAATCCGAGAGGGGTTGGGAGGGCCCAGACTCAAGGGCTCGAGCAAGAGGAGGATTCAGGACACTCTGGGGTAGGCAAGGAAGGGGCAGGCACAGGGGCAGTCAGGGGCCTCTGGAGTCTCCAACTATGGACTCAGGCAGATGGTGAGGCAGCCTTTGACGGCTTAAGAGAAGTCTCCATTCGGAAACTGTATCCCCAGGATCCTGGCTGGGGGGAAGTATCCCCGACAGTCTGGATGTGTGAGTCAGCCACCTCTATTCCATCTGCTCCCACTGAAAGACTCACAAGACACATTCACCATGCCCATCAGGGTCCAGAAGTGGTGGGCATCTGACCATACCCTTTCTCCCTCCTCTTCACATACAGCCCGCCTCCCTCACCAAGACGATGGCGACATGAGGCTCTGGAAGAAGGATGGCTTCCCAAGGACCACAGCAGGCAAGCTGCAGGACAAAGATGACCCTCTGGGCTCCTTACATCCAGGACATGTCCCATCTTCCAAGCGATCCGACTACCTGTGGCTGCCATGGGCAGAGGCGAAGTTCTCGGGAAGCCCTGGGCAGGCTCGATCAGCTGAGAGACTGAGTCTCCTCCCAACCTCAATTCCCCAGCCCTTGGATCAGCTCTAGGGAGACATTAGAAGAACTGGGGAAACCCCAACAGTCAGGGCATCAGCAGGTGAGGCTGTGATGGTCCTGTCTTGTGTTCAGTGCGGGTAGAGGTATTGGAGCAACTTAATATGTTGTTCCTGCTCTTAGAGATATTGCTATTACAAGTCCAAGTGGGAAGTTTAAGACCAACAAGCAAAGAACATCAAAAGACAATTAAAGGGGCCGCTGGTATATAGTACAAGTTCTGAAGAGAGATTAGACCAGGCTCTTCCATCCCAGTGCCTTGGTCCTGAAGAGGCCCCTGAACCTCAAAATGTTCCAGCGACCTCCAACTAAACTACAGGCAACTTGTATCATCTGCATCATGGATAGCAATGGAAGGCTGGGATTGAGTGTCCAGAGTGCTGTGTTGAGAAGGATTCCGAGGCAGGGTACAGGCTGAGCAAGGGTGCTGTGGTCAATGTGCCCATGCCTATGGGGATATTGTAGCAACATGCTTGCTGCTTATTCACCGTTCCTGACGAAGAGCAACTGCCTGGGGTCATCCCTAAGCCCCTTCCAACTCCCACATTCTATGATTCAAGTGTTCAATTTCAAGGCACTGGCTGGAAGCACAATGAGGCAGAGGAGGATGAGAGGTGTGTGGGCTGGGATGATCAGGGAAGGCTTGGGGAAGGAGGCGGCACTTAGCAAGGCCTCGAGGTGGGAGAGTGTGAGTCGCTGTGCGGGAGGTGGGAGGACATTTATGTGTGTGAAAACAGGGCTGAGCACGGGCTGTTCTTGGCACAGAAAGGAGGAGGCCAGCATCACCATCATGTGCTATCTCTGTTTGGGACAACGAAGATTAGATCTAGGAGGCCAGTTATGGACAGAAAGCAGAGGTAGCACGTGTGGAGAGTTTACCATGCAGTCAGACACAAGGCAAAGATGGCATCCCATGCACTGGCTCTTCCATACTCAAGAGAAGAACCAGCCTTCCCCAGGAAGTGGACACAGAGCCATCCAGGGACAGGATCAGGGTCAAGCATGAGTAAGTAGGTGCCAAAGGACAGGGTGCAGCCCAGGCTATGTGAATCTGAGAGTTGTGGGCATAACCTCTGTGCTCTTTGCAAGCTCCAGTCTTAGAAGCTGGGCAGGGAGAAAACTCAGAGAGGCAGTTGGAACAACAAGACTGACTGTATGGATTCAGAGGTCTAGACACGGGGCAGGAAAAGCTGTAGACTGAGATGCCCTAAGCAAGCATCATACAAATGGACCCAAGCCAAGAATAGGACAGCATACAGGTACCAACTGCCACAGGAGATGTTCCCCAAGCCCTAATTCTCTAATGGAAACTAGGGGGACTTTGTCCTCACAGCTCTAGGGACAGGCATGAAATTCCAGGGTCATAGGGCTCAGCACGTTGAGGGTAGGGACAGAGTCTCCATCAAGAGCTTGATACAGATGGTGGTCTCATTCCCGACAAAGCTTTACCCAGCCTTTGCCCTGGGGTTGCAGCCTCCAGCCATCTCCACTGCTGTCCCTGCCTGGCACCTGGTGGTGTGCTGGGGAACTTCTGTTCTCTCTCCCTCTTTTCCTAGTCCTCTTTCCTCGCTTCCTCTTTCTTCCTCCTTACTTTCTTCCTCTGCTGGGTTCTGGGCAGCTCCAGCCTCTATGCTCAGCTTGGACTCTCCCAGATAGGTTCTGCTTTGTATCCCACTGTCCCCAGTCACCAAAGGTTCCATCACCCTTGGACTTGCCTATTTTAGTCAGTACGAGCAGGCGTTACTCAGCTTTTTATCACTATAGCAAAATACCTGAGGCAATTCACTTTGTTTAAAAATAAGCAGGTTCATGAAGTTCACGATTTTGGAGGTTCACGTTCAGGCTTAGGTGGTCCCACGGGTTTGGCCTCTCATGGGAGCAGTGGATGACAGAAGAGGAACGTGGTCTTAAAAAGGATCACATGAATGGGGCCAGCGCTGTGGCACAGCAGGTTAACGCGCTGGCCTGAAACACCGACAACCCATATGGGCTCTGGTTCCATTTCCTGATGCTCCACTTCCCATCCAGCTCTCTGCTATGACCTGGGAAAGCAGTAGAAGATGGACCAAGTCACTGGGCCCCTGCACCCATGTGGGAGACCCAGAAGAAACTCCTGGCTCCTGGCTTCGGATCAGCACAGCTCTGGCGGTTGCAGCCAGTTGGGGAGTGAACCAGTGGATGGAAGACCTCTCTCTCTCTCTCTCTCTCTCTCTCTGTCTCTCCTCTCTCTGTGTAACTCTGATTTTCAAATAAATTTAAAAAATTTAAAAAAAAAAAAAAGGCTCACATGGCAATCCAGGCAGCAGGTAGAGCAGCTGGACCCCACTCAGGCCTTATAATAAACCACCCTCCAAGGACCTCCCACTAGACCCGCTTGCCAAACGCCATAGCTGGATTATGTTGTCCCCCACTCAGTGCAATGAACTTATGACCTTAGAGTTTGGATGTCTGCGTGAGTGGGAAGCCACATCTTGTTCAGACCATAGCCCCGTCAGCAGCAGCACCTTTGCCAAGGCATTGCAGCTCAGAAACCAGGGGATCAATAGGAAAGCAGCCTGAGAGCTTCCCCAGCCCCTCCCACACCCTCCCTCACTGCCCAGCCCCTCTCTCTCTCTCTCTCTCTCCCTCTCTCGCTTTCACTCTTGCTCTCGCTCTCTCGCTCTCGCTCTTTTTCTCCCTCCCACCCCCTCGGAGGTCTGTTCTTCTGTCAGGGAGCCTCTCTGGTCCTCTGGGACTTGCTGGCATGGAGTAAGGACCAGAGCTGGCATGTTGGGCTAGAAGACCCCAGAAACCACCAGCTGCTGCTTCCCTCCCACCATCTCCTCGCTGAGAGCTCCCCCTTGTTGCTCAGTGCATGTCTGTTGGCTGAATGCCTGATATTGCAGCTCTGTCCAGGAGTACGTTCTTCCTCTGGGCCACCGGGCCAGAGTGGCCATCCTCACTGTCAGGAAGTTCATCCTCGTTTCCCAGCTTTGTTTCTCAAGTGTGCCCACTCGTTCCTCTTCTGGGGAGCAGCGGGCAGGATGCATTCTGCCCCCGTGAAAAACAGTTCCCTTCTTGTCTTTTCCAAAGCTTACAGCCTTGGAGCACGAGAAAGAACATCTTCCTCCAGCAAGTGACAAAGGAGGACACACCCAGGCCCCAGGATGCAATCAGCTACTTCAGAGAGGCTCTTTGGGGGCCCCCCAGCTCTGCACAGACCCCTGGACATCTCTGTCTCTTCCCAATGGATCCAGATCCCTTCATCCAGGTCAGTCTCCAGCGTCCTTGCTCCTCCCAACCTGTTTCTGCCTTCTCACCATCAGCATCTCTCTCCATTAACACATGTTCGTGCACACACACACACACACACACACATCATGTCAGGCCCTATCTGGAGCTGTTGCTGACAGAACTCAGGTTGTGATAGGCAAATCAGCTGTGCTGTTGGAGACAGGAAGCCCATGACACATCCTCCTCCGCCTGGAGAACCAGGAGATAAGAAAAAAGAGATAGTCACATCTGCCAGCAGCGTTGGGCAGGGTTGCAGCCAGGAAAATGCATGACCTGCCTCTGGGGCTTTGTGGACACAGGAATCCCCGGGTGCTATGGGGGCCTGGCTTCTTGCAACACTCTTGGTGTTGAACTGCAAGGAGGGCAATGAGACACCCCCAAAGGCATTGAGCCATTCCTGCAGGCTGTGCAAAGACTATCTAAACTCTTCTCCAAGGGGAGCAGAACAACCCTGCCTTAGCCCACAAGGACAGGGAAAGACCCCTGGCTCTGGCCATCAGGAGGAGCTGGGAGAAGTGAGACTATTGGGGAAAGGGTGGCAATCACTCTGACGCCATCATACTCTGCTGCTGGAGGATAAAATTCCAGTTACATAAGGCTCCAACTGACTTGGTAGAAGTTATGACTAAGAAAACTTCCCCAACTTTCCAAAGACAGTTGGTGATCCTCCACCCTCCACTGTCAACTGGAGAGAACTAACCCCCTCCCCCCCAGCTCCCTGGCCCTGACTCATCCACACACAAACACTCCCCAACACTCTTTCCCAAAACAGTTCCCCTCCCACCCATCCACCCTCCTACCCTCCCTGGGTGACAAAATGAATGCCCCAGAGATTTTGCCAAGTTCTCGCCCCACTAAGCTCAGGGAACACGAAATTCCCCAGAGAATGGAAAAGGAAGACCATGTCCCTTTCAAAGAAAATCACCACCCAACCCTCCAGCGACCACTGGGTTGTTTTCTAGATAGTGTCTACTACCCCTGAGCTCCTTATTCAAAAAGTGTCAGAGCTTCAACAAATCTCAGAGACCCCCTGATCCCCTCTCCTTTCCTGTGTGTTGATGCATCTACACCCATCAGTTCACTGATATGTCTCTCCATCCATCAGGTAGTTGTTGAGTGCCTACTGTTTGCCATACATAGTCCATTGGAGACTTGGCAGCTGTAGTCTGTTTCCTGAAGGAGCTGCTATGCAGTGGGAGAGAAAGCAGTTGTTGCAAATCAGGGAAAGAATGCATTTTCTAGAAGTATCCTGAGAGCACCTCACCCACCTTGGGGTCATGGAGAGCATTCGTGGAGACTTACTGGGAGGAATTCTATTTAAGGGCAAAAAAATCCTTTTCATCTGATAAGAGGTCTGCTCCACTCTTAATATGGCTAGAACACAGTGCTGTGTGAAGATGAATGTAACACAGTGTCCACAAATAGACACAGTGTCTCCTGGAGAGGACACGATTTAAAATTGCAGATGACCAGAATATACCGCGAAGCTCCAGACAGTGCTCCCAGGAGAGGGATCCATGCAGTTCCAGGGAGGGCTGATGTGAGGGTGAGGGGATGTGCCCGGGGCTGGGAGTCCCATGGAGGAAGAGGAATTTGGGTTTGCCTGGAGGACGGATGGGGTTGGAAGGCACAGATGGGATGTGGCAGGCATTCCTAGCAACGTTCTGTTTGGGGAAACCAGAATGTCCTTGTGTGTCTGTGCACACAGGAAGTGTGGTGGATGGGGCCTGAGCCAAGGTCAAGGGCTCAGGGACGGCTCTTCAGTGTAAAGCAAAGCAGTTTTCTCAAGGTCACAGGCCTTTGAAGTCCTCTTCGGTGCTCCTTGGACATTTCTGTCCTCAACTCCCCTCTCCCTAGAGGGTCCCTGGATGCAAAGAGATGACCCCTGGGTAGCAATCCAGACTGCTGGTCCTCCTTGCTTGCCTTTTTTGGAAGAGTAAATAAATGCTTTCGAAGATGGTAGAAGCATCTGCCTAGCAAGCTGAGGCGAGGCCTGGCTTGGACGCTTCCTAGCCCAGTTTGAAATATTTGGAATTCCTGTGGCAGGTCTCCTTTCTTCTTCCTCATCCTCACCAGGAATACAAATTCACATTCACCTTCGACTGTTTTATGTGCATGCCCAGTTCTGGGCTCTTGTCCACAAGCACAGACTCTTAAAATACTGGGACACAGAATTAAAATACTCTACACAGAACACTAAACGATTAGGCACTTAAAGTGAGCATTTGGCCTTAAAGGGCTGCTTGGGAAGGGGGAGGGGGCGGGACAGGTGGAAGGAACAAGAATTGTAATAGTACGAATCGACCACAAGGTGGAGCAGTGAGGCTGGGGAAATGGCTTGTGCAGGACAGGAAGGGGGTCCTCCCCATTAGCCACATAGCTCAGAAGACTGGAGATCTGGCTGACCCGGGGGATCCTGGAGACCCGGTCGGGGAGGACTCGCAGAAGTGACTTTTGCTCTTGCTGCTTCTCCTCTCTTTCTGGAAGCCGTCTGTGACCCAGAGCAGGACCCAGGGCACCTGAGAGGTCCACTGCCGTTGGACCCTGCTGTGAGAAGCCGTGATTCAGATGGGAGAGGAGCAGCCCTAAGTGCCAGTGGAAAGCTGAGAGGCTCTGTGAGCGACAGGGGGAGCTCTGCGTGTGTGTTTGTCCTTGAGGCTGGAGCTCTGTGGGGCAGGGTCAAAGATGCTTTTGTCTTAGTCTAAGGAGCTCTTTCCTGCAGGAAAACCACACCCTGGATGTTTGTGGCTGCCCTGAAATTGGATGTTGTGAGGGTCTGACGCTTCGAAGCAGCACAGGTGAGCTTCCTTTTTGTTCTTCATCCACAACCCATGAGACACGTAGATCACGAAAATCAAAGATCTCTCCCACCTCAGATCGTATCTGTCGTTTGATGCACGTTCCTGCAAAGGCCCTTTCCAGACACTCCTCAATAGTTTCTGCAAATGCTGCCCGAAGCCCGCTGGTGAGCAGACACCACATATCCACCTTCCTCTCAGCCTCACACCCAGTGCCACGCCGCTTCCACCCTCTCCACGTCCCCGCGGCGAGGACCTGCAGAGGACCTGTTTGCCTCGTACACAGCAAGGCCGATGCTTGTGTGTGGGCGTGCACACACGTCCCCAAGAGGACAGGCGCAGCGTCATGTGGAGACGGGAACAAGGATCCCGTCCAGCTGGAGGGCTGAGCTCATTTGACCTTGGAGTGCCCAGTGTGGAGAGAGAGGTGGGGGAGGAGAAACAGTCGAGAAGTGCTGTCAGATTGCAGCCTCTTCTGTGCAGCTTTTAGAACAAAGCGTGCGAGAGAAGAAGGAGCTTTTGATTTGGAATTTTCTATGAGGTCAGGGGCCTGTGAGGAAGACACACCCGGGAGAAGCTGGTCTCAGTAGGGGAAGGAAGAAAGCCTCAGGTCCTTGGATTTGACCTTCCCAGGGCAACTAAGGGTCAGAACAATTTGCTGATGCAAAGGAAGTTATGTGTGCGTGGGTCTGTGTGTGTAAAAAAAAAAGGTGGGGGGAGGGACAGGCAGGGAGGAGAAAGGACAGAGGAAGAGGCGGGAGGCCTCCGTTTGAAAGGGGTCTGCCCGGAAGCCCAGAGCAAGGGACATGCCTGAGGAATGGATAACTTAAGAGAGGGGAACAGGAGTCCGGTCTGAGGAGTGAGCAGGGAGAAGAAGGAATCCAGCAGACACGTGAGGGAGAGGCAGGAGCAGCCCTGAGCCAGGCCTGCTGTGGGGCTGGGCTGGCCTGGCTGTGAGCACAGCCGGGCTTGGGGGAGGCCGCCCAGCTCATCTGTTACTTACGAACACAAGCTCAGCCTCAAACCTGATTAGCAGGAATTAGGTGGCATATGGCTAATCCTCCCTGCCACAGTTATTAATACTTTTCAGACTCTGCAGAGGGAGTCCGGAGGCTTCTCCCTGGCTGGCATCTGGGTGCAGGCAGGACAAGGCTCGGCACCTGCTGTGGGAGGGGCTCTAGCCCCGAGGAGAACAAGGGGGTGGTGGAGAGGCAGAAGTGGCTGGAAAGCTTTCTTTGAGGCCTTGAAGAGACTCCTAATCCTTCACAAGTGTCTGCCACAGGCTTTTCTTTCTTCCAAAATACCCCTGGATCTCTCATTCCATTTAGAAAACTGGTGAGAGAGGGGAATATACGATATCCGAAAGAAGTGAAAGGGTTTAACCAAGGACCAGCGCTCCATAGGAAAGTTTGGGCGTCCCCACTCCCCACCTGGTGTATGGAAAATGCTGGCTAATGCACTGCACAGCTCAGGGAGACAAAATAGAAAGGGAAAGTGTGTGAGTGTGTGTGTGTGTGTGTGTGTGTGTGTGTTGGGGTTTCTGAGAGTGCCTGGTGTGAAGCCCAATGCACCATGACAACTTGTTACAGGGTTTGCCTCTAGGGAGGGGCAAACCCCACTCTGTACTGACGATTGACCTGGGGGTGAGGTGCTGCCCCCACGGGAAATGCAGAGCGTGTGGGAAGCAGGTCAGGGAAGGGAAAGAAGCCACCAAGAGCACATTTTCAAGGACATCTAAGCCTCAGGGGATGCCTAGGGGAACTTGGGAGGAGAAATTATGTTTCTGAGTTTGTCCCAGCTAGAAGCAAGGACACTGTGCTCTCACTCCCCAGAAACAAGACTCCAGGAAGCAGAAACTGCCAGGCACTTGACGTCTTCTGAGCATGGGGGGCGGGGGTGGGCGGGTGGGGGACAGGTGCACCCCTGGCCGTCCTCTGAAAAGAACTGGAGTGCAGGATATTTCTTCCCACTGTGTGCTATACACATATGCACAGGAGGAATGTGTGAAATGATAGATGCTATTTCAGAGATGCCTCCAAAAATACTTTGGAACATGGAATGGGTGCTTTAATTCTGCCCAGGAAAGATCAGGTGGGGCTAGATGTGATCCGCATCGCCCCCCTACAGGACAGCCTGCAATTCCTCTCCTTCTCCAAACAACCCAGCCCTTTGTCAGATACCTATTTTCTCAGACTCCTGGTCTAGAAGATGGGTTTTGCCCTTATACTCTTGTAAGGAGCACTCCTACATGACGAAAGTATATGCTTTGCTTTGAAAACCTTTACTGGCTTTCTCATACTCCATATGTCTTCTTACCCCAGTTTTCTTGTTGATGTTATTGGTTTAAGTCTCACAGAATACACTATTATTGTTGTCGAGTTTTAGAAAGTGTAGTTATGTCTACCTCCTTACTAAACTTTTTCTCTCCATGGCTTCTTTCCAGACACAATTTCCTCCCCCATTTAAGCTTTTCTTTTAAAGCATCTTTTGGTATTTCTTTCTACAAGTAAAAGATGATAAGCTCTCTCAGATTTTTTGCTTTTGCTCTTTTTTTTGCATTTATTTATTTGTTGAAAGGCAGAGTTACAGAGAAGGAGAGAGAGAGAGAGAGAGAGAGAGAAGAGGAGAGGAGAGGAGAGGGTTATCTACCATCTATTAGGTCATTCTTCAAATGGCCATAACAGTTAGGTCTGGGCCAGGCTGAAGCCAGGAGCCTGGAACTCTATCTGGGTCTCCTATATGGGGGCAGGCAGCTCAGAAGTGGAGTAGCTAAGGCTTGAACTGGCATTTTATATGGGATGCCAGCATCATGGGCAACAGCTTAACCCACTGAGCCTCAATGCCTTTGCCCCAGAATCATAATTTAGCTGGTTGGTGAGTCCTGGACTGACTTCTCATTTCTTGAGGACTTTGAAGTAATTATTCCAGTGTCTCCTGTGGCTGTGTTTTCATTGCAAATATCCAGTATTTTTAATGTAACTAATCTTGATATTTTTCTCTTTGGGTTCTAGTATTTTATTGTATTATGTTCGGGAATGACCATGCAACTCAGCAAATAGGGTATCTCTTTATTCTGGGAAATTATATTTAGGATAGCTTCTGCAAACTAAGGATTCATGTCTTTCATCAATTCTGGAAAATTCTGAGCCATTACCTCTTTCTTTATTTACATCTTTGTGATGTTATTCCACTGCAACTCTTATTCTATGCTGCACATCCCTGAACACCTCTCCCATAGCTCCCTGTCTTTACCTCCCTGGGATTCTTCCTGATAATCTCTTTAATTTCACTAGCTTTCTTTTCATCTACTCTTTAATTCTTCCCTTGAGGGCCTCCCGTTTTGGCTTTGTTTTCTGACTAGCTGCATTTCTAAGAGTTCCATACGGCTCTGTTTCTCATCCACCTGCCCTCTTTATTTCATCCTTCCTATCTCATAAGCTCCTTGTTTGATCATCCCCTTTAGGTTATTTCTTTGTCTCAGGCTCAGGCAGGGCTGATTCTCTGGGCAGGCTTTCCCCTGCAGTTGGTACCTTTGCTGTGAGCTCATCTTCACGGGGATTGCTTTGTTTTGTTCTGTGGGGGTCTTTTTTGTTCTCGGGGTACCCTTGGAAGAGTTTTGTGCTTGCTACTACAGATTGGGCTGAGGTTTCCCCAGCGTGAGAACAGGTGTTAATGGGCTGGGGACTTGATACTAGAAGTTCACACCCCACACCCACCTGGGACACAGGCATGGAGACTCAAGTTTCTCACCGGAAAATATTTTTTTTCTTCTTAGTTAGAGCCTGGGGAAAAACCTGATGGAATATTTTTTTTTCCTGGCCACCTTCCCTTGAAGGAGCAGGATTTGAATTCCAGGGCCCTAACTTCCCCACTTAGTGGGTGCTGTCTCTGCTCCCCTCATTCCAGGGGATCCACTCCCCCACTCCTCCCTCACTCCCAGTATCTTGCCTCTGACTTGCAAGTTGATTGGGAGTCTCTTTCGCTAGTTCAAGTTCTGCATGCATTTTAACTTTTCTGTTCTCTTGCATTTGGAATTTCTCTGTGTGATGCTCCAGATCAGTGGACAGCAGCATCCTGAGGGCTACCAGATCCCTGGTTATCATTCTCTCCTCCCTGCCCCTCCCACCGGACAATGGACATTCTGAGGCAGGAACCTGTGTGCGTGTCGTCCATGGTCCCGAGTTCCCAGCTTGGTACCAGCCATGCACCCACAGAGTGATGCTTGTTGGGTGGGTGTGTAGATGATGGAAGGTGATTATCAGAAGTTATAGTTCAGGTATTTCTCCATATTCAGGAGGAAAATGTCCTCCAAAATTCTGAGTATGAAGGTATTCCTTAGAGGAGGTTCTGCAAGGTGCATCATTGTGACCCCGATGTGGGTGTGTGTTTCTGTAATTACCATTCTCACGTGTTTCTCACATACACTGTGCAGTAGGCCCTGGATATCTGCTAAGATGAGCTCTGCTCCCAGTTAGTGGAAGGAGCCGATTTGGAAATCACGACTCTCACCTGATGTGAGAGAGAGCACTGGGTATAATTTTACTCCTCTTGAAGATTGTGCTTTTTGGAAAGACAGTGCATAATAGGCCTGTGTGAGGAAGCCACGAAGGCTCCATGGAGGGCTCCAACAAGGGCTGAGGATTAAGGAAGTGTAAAGTACAATCTATGGGTAGGTGAGGACGATAGCTAATTCTCTGAGTCCTAAGAACCATCTTCCTGCTGAAAGAGTGTTTGTGAGTTTTTAAGGAAACTACAAGAGTGGAGGATCTGGTCTGGTGAAATTGTCAAGGGGCTTCTAGCCTCTGGTGTCCAGCACTGAGGCTTGTTACCAGCTTCATGGCAAGACTTCCCTTCTCTGTTTCCTCATGGTGATGCCTGAGGACCACAGATGATGAGATTAGCCTATGCTGGCCTAGCCAGGTCGTCCTGTTCTGCTTGTCTGTAAAGGAAGCTGTAGTAAGGAACAACGCAATGTGTGCTTTGGGACATAAACAAGCAAAGAGTCAGCAGTCCAGCCCCGAAGCATCAACAAGATGCCCTGTGTGAGCCACTTCTGCAACGTCTGTGCAATGCTTATACCTGGAGACAAAAGTATTGAAGATTTGAGTAGCATAGTAAATAAATGAATTTATATTTAGCACCTTTTATACAACTATTAAAGAGTATGCTTGGGGCCTGCACTGTGGCACAGTGGGTTAAAGCCCTGGCCTGGAGCACTGGCATTCCTTATGGGTACCAGTTCTAGTCCCGGATGCTCCACTTCCGATCCAGCTCTCTCCTATGGCCTGGCAAAGCAGCAGAAGATGGCCCAAGTCCTTGGGCCCCTGCACCCATGTGGGCAACCTGGAAAAAGCTCCTGGCTCCTGGCTTCAGATTGGTGCAGCTCCGGCCATTGCGGTCATCTGGGGGAGTGAACCAGTGGATAGAAGACCTCTCTGTCTGTCTCTACCTCTCTATGTAACTCTGTCTTTCAAATAAATAAAATAAATCTTTACAAAAAAGAATATGCTTTTGGGGGAAGAATTTATTCATTTGCTTGAGAACAAAGAGACAGACACACAGAGAAATCTCCCCCTTTCTGGATCACTCCCTGACTGCCTGCAAAGGCCAGGACTGTGCCAGGCTAAAGTCAGGATGAAGGAACTCAGTGTAGATCTCTTGTGTGAATGGCAGGAAACCCCCACCACTTGATCCAGCATCGCTGTTACCCAAGACCTCTGATAGCAGGAAGCTGGGGTTTAGAGCCGGAGCTGGGAATCAAACCCAGATACTTTGATATAGGAGCAGGTATTTTAACTGGTGAATTAATTGCCCTTACACTTTTTTTTTTTTTTTTTTTTTTTTTTTTGGACAGGCAGAGTGGACAGTGAGAGATAGAGACATGGAGAAAGGTCTTCCTTTTCCGTTGGTTCACCCCCCCACCCCAGTGGCCGCTGCAGCCGTCGCACCACGCTGATCTGAAGTCAGGAGCCAGGTGCTTCTCCTGGTCTCCCATGGGGTGCAGGGCACAAGCACTTGGGTCATCCTCCACTGCACTCCCGGGCCACAGCAGAGAGCTGGACAGGAAGAGGAGCGACCAGGACAGAACCCAGTGCCCCGACCGGGACTAGAACCTGGTGTGCCGGCGCTGCAGGTGGAGGGTTAGCCTATTGAGCCGCAGAGCTGGCCCACTTTCTTTTTTAAGCACACACAGCACATTTTAAACAATCGTGCCTGGGGAGAGCATTAGGGCTGGTGGTTAAGATGCTGACTGGGACTCAGCATCCCATATTGGAGAACATGGGTCCAATGCCTGGCTCCAGTTCCAGACTCCTAACTCCAGCTTCCTGCCATGTGGATCCTGGAAGACAGTGGTGATGGCTAGGGTGATTGGGTCCCTGACACCAACATGGGAGACCTGAATTGAGTTCTTTGCTCTCTGCTTCAGCCTGGCCCAATTCTAGCCATTGTGGGCCTTGGGAGAATGAATCAGTAGATGAGAACTCTCTCTCTCTCTCTCTCTCTGCTTCTCAAATAAATAAATAAATATTTTAAAAAGAATGTGTAAGACCTTAAAAACAGAACCATTTCTTTTTTTTTCTCCAAAGAAACCTTTTATTTAATGAGTACAAATTCCATAAATACTACTTTAGGGATATAGTGATTCTTCCCACCATACCTGCCCTCCCAACCCTACTCACTCCACCTCCTCCTCCCTCTCCCATTCCCAGTCCCATTCTACATTAAGATTCATTTTCAATTAACTTTATACACAGAAGACCAACTTTATACTAAGTAGAGGTTTCAACAATTTGCACACACACGCATACACAACACACACACACAACTGTTTTAGAACAAGTTTTACACTTAATTCTCATAATACAACTCATTGAGGACAGAGGTCCTACAGGGGAGGTTAGTGCACAGTGACACCTGTTTATAATTAACACTCTTATGTATGATGTCAGTGACCACTCAAGGCTCTTGACATGCACTGCCTAGGCTACGGAAGCCTTTTGAATCCACAATCTCTGTTAGTATTTAAACAAGGCCATAGCAAAGTGGAAGTTCTCTTCTCCCTTCAGAGAAAACTACATACTTCTTTTATGGCCATTTCTTTCCACTGGAGTCTCACAGAGATCCTTCATGTAGGATATTTTTTGCCCAGTATCTTAGTTTTTCATGTCTGAAATGCTTTCATGGGTTTTTCAGCCAGACCAGAATGCCTTAAGGGCTGATTATGAGGTCAGAGTGCTATTTAAAGTGATTGTCATTCCATGAGTCTGTTGTGTGGACTGCTTCCCATGTTGCAACATTCTCTCCTTTTTAATTCTATTATTATTGCCAGACACTTAATCTTATTTATATGATATCTTTAACACTTAATCCCATCTATATGTTCACTTTAACACTTAGTATGATCACGTTAACAGTTGAGATGGCATTTTTATCACCCGGCTTAATGGGATTTGGGGTCTCTTGGCAAGTTTTTAAACTGTACCCTTAGAAGTAAGTCTGTAGGAATGTATGCAGAACTATACAGCTTTATGGTTGCAAACTTCCTCCTCCCTCTCTTATTCCCACTCTTATTATTTACCGAGATCTATTTTCAATTGATTTTATACACATTTATGCTAAGCAGAGTTCAACAAATTGTGTGAAGAAGAAGAAGGAAAAAAGAACCATTTATAAGTCATAAAGCCTGTCTCAACAAAGACAAAACTTTTGATTCTATACAGAACTTGTTCTTGGTGATGGCAATATGGTTATCTGTTGAGAAACTAATAAGTCAGACTTGTAAATGATGATGGCCATAAAGAGATCCTAAGTGACATTGTAAAATACTTGGGAACAAGTGATGATGAAGACAATGTACATCGCTATTTGTGGATGAAGCTAAAGCATTGTTCATAGCCCCAAAGACATATGCTAGCAAAGAATGAAGGCTGAGCTCAGTATTATGTTCTAGAAGTCTGAAAAAGAACCACAGAGAAAACAGAATTTTGCAATGCCTTACCATAAAATACAAAATAGGTGCACCCACAGTTTATTTCACAAGAACAGAAGTAGGTTACCTAAATCATCTTGGAGAGACCTCTGGATCAAGAAATACTTCCATGAGGACATGAAGCTTTAAGAGGCTTCTAAAAGGCATGGTGAACTTAGAAAACTGACAAGGCTGAAGGGGAGGGGATACTACAGCCAAAAGGTATTATATAAGCAACTTCAGCAGCCTGGGGGAGCCTGTAAGTTTTGTTTTGTTTTTTTTTTTTAAGATTTTATTTATTGGCCGGCGCTGCGGCTCACTAGGCTAATCCTCCGCCTTGCGGTGCCCGCACACCGGGTTCTAGTCCCGGTCGGGGCATCGGATTCTGTCCCGGTTGCCCTCTTCCAGTCCAGTTCTCTGCTGTGACCCAGGAGTGCAGTTGGAGGATGGCCCAAGTGCTTGGGCCCTGCACCCCATGGGAGACCAGGAGAAGCACCTGGCTCCTGCCATCGGATCAGCGCGGTGCACCGGCTGCAGCGCGCCGGCCGTGGCGGCCATTGGAGAGTGAACCAACGGCAAAAGGAAGACCTTTCTCTCTGTCTCTCTCTCTCACTGTCCACTCTGCCTGTCAAAAAAAAAAAGATTTTATTTATTAATTTGAGAGGTAGATTTACAGACAGTGATAGGAAGAGACAGAAAGAAAGGTCTTCCTTCCATTGGTTTACTCCCCAAATGGCCACAACAGCAGGAGCTGCGCCAATTGGAAGCCAGGAGCCAGGAGCTTCCTCCCAGTCTCCCACATGGGTGCAGGGGCCCAAGGACTTGGGCCACCTTCTACTGCTTTCCCAGGCCATAGCAGAGAGCTGGATTGGAAGAGGAGCAGCTGGGACTAGAACTGGCACTCATATGGGATGTTGGAGCCTCAGGCAGAGGATTAACCTACTGCAACATTGTGCCAGCCCCAACTTGTAAGTTTTGAGGACCACAATTTGCTCAGTGTGACAGACTCAAGAGGAGAGATGAGTTTGCAGTATGAGATGTTGAAGATGTGATGCTCATGAACGTGGGACTTCCTTTTTCAGTCATGACTTCTTTAGCCATCGTAAGAGATTTCCTTCACTCCTTCACTCCAACTTAGTCCATCTATTACTGGTCTAGGCGCTGACCTACTCAGCATTTTGAAAAGGAAAGTGGATATGGGAAGAGCTGCCTGAAGATCATTTTATCAGTGAAGATGAGAATGACAAAGCTTGCTGTAGACTGGTGGCTGTGGGGATGCCATTGCCTTCCCAAGGGGAGTGCACAAGGATAGTCTGTGTCTTAAATCATAGCAGAGCCCCCCTGGAGCCTGTACTGGGCTGTGGTCGTTGCCAGGCTGAGGTACCCTGGACAAGCAATACTATAGAACAATGTCTGGTTGGAAAAGAAAACATTGCCTGGAAGGAATGAATGGACTCAGGTGTGACTAGAAACAGAGGTGTCTTAGGGTTTGGATAGCTCCAGTTCTCTGTAGGGCTCAGAGTGGTCATCCCACTGGAGTAGGCTCCTACTGAGCGTCTTGAGTGCTTTGACAATTGTGACATCACTCATGAGGAACAAACACATTCTCTCCTCCTGATCCTAAATAGGACTATAATTCCAAGGGATTAAACTCAAACTATAGAGTCTTACCCAGGCCTCTTATTCAGTTGCTTAAGAGATGTGGTGTTGAATAATATTCAGGAAAAAGTCTTCCTGTGGTATAATCCTTCACACTAGAGACCTGGGAAATAGAATCAAATCCCTATTATGTTCAGTCCTGGAACAGGATATCCAAATTCTCTGCAGGGGCAACCACAGAAAACACTCTCGCCCTTTCTGGAAGTGTCTGAGTGGTACAAGTGACCCTGCTAAACCCTGGGCCCAGAGGCTTCCGGAAGAATTGGTCCCATCCCGAAGCCCTGGAACAAGGGTTAACTTCAGCTG
Organism: Oryctolagus cuniculus; assembly: GCF_964237555.1. NCBI lineage: Eukaryota > Metazoa > Chordata > Mammalia > Lagomorpha > Leporidae > Oryctolagus > Oryctolagus cuniculus. The sequence continues at coordinate 128,256,434 of NC_091432.1, forward strand.
GAACTCTGTGTAAGGTGCAACATCCCTGTAGGGATGTTGTAGTAGAGGAGAGAGAACAGCAGAGGCCCTCCATCTCTCGTGCCTCCAGGAAGTAAACACTCAATGGTGCAATTTGTGTGAAGAGAAAATTACCTCTAATTGGAGGGCTGGGATAAAAATATCTGCAATCTGTAAACAAAGTAGTTGGAGCATCCTGGAGGCACACAACCGGAGCAGCTCTGCATGGCAGGAACCCCATGTGACCACCCTCAGGGACAACTCCAGGCTGGTCCACCTGGGGTGGGCTCACTGCAGAGCTCATGAGCAGCAGGGATTCCTGGACTTTGTTCTAAGACAAGGCAGCATGCATGTCCTTGAGGCTCTCCAGTGTCCCCAGGCCTGAATCACAGCCCAGGAAAATAGCTTTTCACCTTCCCCCAGGTCCAGAGCAATGATTCACGTCAAATGGAGGAAAAAAAAAAAAAACACAGAGAGGGCTGGTCTGTTTCATCTCATTGCAGGTGTCCCTCCTGGAAGGGTGTCTGGGGACTGTGTATACTAGTTGTCCTGGACACCCTTTCTCTGGTGTCTGTAGGAGGCACCAAGCCAAACCCTGCTTATTGTCATCTGCAGAGGAAGAACTGAATTGAAGCAGGGCAGCATGGGTGATACTCTTCTTGGGACAGGGTTTGTAATTCTTAGGGATATCAGTCTTGGGATAGCACATTCTGGGTCTGGCAGAGTCTGGGGGTTCTGTTATGCATGCTTGTATCCGCTGTTGGTTTATCCACTGTTGTCATGGTGCTATATTGTTTCCTTTATTTTTTCTATTGGTATTTTATTTTCATGTGCACTGGTGAGTAGAGAGCCCTTGATTGGTGAAGATGCAACCAGGGTATTTTAACTCCTGCTCCAGTGTAAGTGAGTGACTTACTTTAAAACCTGGTAAAAGACACACAAGATTACTTAAAGACACACACACACACACGCACACACCACACACGAGGTTTATTAAATAGATATGATAAAGGCCTCTCTCTAGAAAGCCACTTGACTAATTGTTGGCATTAGTATGTCTTTTGCTTTCTTTATAGACCACAAGCAGATTATCCTATTGGAGGAGACTGAGGTTATGTCTGCTATGGTTTTCCTAGATGTGGGGAACCCTCCTATTTAGGTAAAATGAAATAAATACTTTGGAAGGGAAGGGGCAGGGGATGAAGTGAAATGTGGGAGAATATCGTTGGAAATACTGCAAAGAAGGTGGGATTTGGGGTGGGGGGAATGGAACAACAGGAACATAAGCCGACCTTTGGTGAGCCCTGAAGAGGAACATTTTAATGGACAAGTGTGGGGCCAGAGTCTTCCTTCAAAGGCTCCAACTTCTCTCAGGCTGTGAGGGTGGATTCCGCGTGTTGTCCAGTGGAGTAACAGTGGCAGTGACAGAACAGAAATCGTGATCATGCTACTTTTTAAGAATACGGTCACACCAAGAGAATAAACACACATTGATGTTGGACTCTAGCTTTGCTTCTTATTCCATCTGATCGCCTCTGAAAGTCATTTTTTGTTGCAAGCCTCTTCGGAAATATTGTAACCATTTTTGCCTAATTTGAACCACAGTAGTGAAAGAAGGAAGGGGCATAAGGAATAAATATTTACTGAGCACTTAGTATGTTTCAGGTGTTAATCTCACATGATCCTCACAATAACCATTTGAGATAGTGTTATCCTAATTTAAAAACAGGAATTCCAAGGTTTGGGGAAGTTAAGTAAGATTCCCAAGTTTACAAGAAAAAGACTCCTCCAGTGTACCCAGGTGTGAGTCTCGCAGGAAGCCAACTCTTTGTTTGCCACTTGATTTACACATTTTCTTTGTATTGGACAGTATTGCAAATCATTGTTTAAATTCAGTGAATTTAGTGCCCTGAGTTTTTGTAAGAAACGCGTCTCTCTTTAGTAAGCCAGACTTTGGAAATAAACATACTCAGGTGGATCATGTGTCAGGCACAGGCTCCGTAACTCTGTTCATTGCTTCCAGAGCTTTGTTCTGGCCTCACTGAGCTCTGATCCCCTTCTGAATAGGGCCAGAGCTCTCCAGGAAACAGTGGAACCCCATGGAGAAGCAGACCACATCCCAGTGAAATGTGCCCTACCTGGCCCTGCCACAACTCTAGTTATGCCTCCATCCCAGAAACATGTCTCAGCCACTGGTAACGCCACCAGAACTCCACCAGGAAACATCAGCTTTTTTTTTTTTTTAAGATTTATTTTATTTATTTGAAAGATAGGGTTACAGAAAGAGGGAGAGATGGAGAGAGAGGTCTTCCATCTGCTGGTTCACTCCGCAGATGGCTGAAATGGCTGGAGCTGTGCCAATCTGAAGCCAGGAGCTTCTTCTGGGTCTCCCACATGGTGCAGGGGCCCAAGGACTTTGGCCATCTTCTACGGCTTTCCCACGCCACAGCAGAGAGCTGGATCAGAAAAGGAGCAGTCGGGACTAGAACCAGCGCCCATATGGGATGCCGGCGCTTCAGGCCGGGGCTTTAACCCACTGCGCCATAGTGCTGGCCCCAATATCAGTGTTTTACAATGAAGCACCTGCCAGCCACTCTCCTAGGAATATCCGCCCCTTACAGAATATTCTTTCTTCGTAATCTCAGACTGAGTTTCAAAAATTTGCCAGTGAGAAGAGCATGTAAGAGGCAGAATCACGTCACAACACTGAACACAGGAGATCCAGCAGAGGAGTGACAGACTCCTGTTTCTGAAACTCCACAGACACAACCCACATTGCCCATGTAACCAAAAAGGTGTGTCCAATTAGGTAAATTTGCCTGGCCACGTGACCAGCAGATCAAGAGTTAGTTGAGAAAAGAGAGAGCAGGAAAACATTCTCAGTGGACCTAAGAATTTTTTACTCTTAAATTTCTCTATTTTCTGTTTGGTGCAGAGAGAGAGGCCATCACTATAAAATAAGTTATACACACATTTATTAGTGACTTCAGAACAGAAAGAAGGCTTAGGAAAGAAAATATCAATAGAATCTAATAGATGGGAATGTTATTTTATATTTTTATCTATCTTTATGAGATTGGGGGGAGGGTAATTTCCATGTGTGCAAAGGTTTGAGCAGTTTTAGAGATTTATAAGGAAGATAAAAGTTGTGGGGAGCAACTCGGACTAGACTGTTACTCGAATTAAGACTTATTCTATGCATCTGCTCTCCCACAATATGGCACTGGGAGAGGAGGAAACAGCTTCTATACAGCTGCCTCCAGTTCAACCAATAAACAGCAGGACCTGCTCCTGATTGGAGGAGAGCAGCGTACTCGGCGTGTGGGTAGCAGAGTTGGGATTGGTGAAAGAGGACTATAAAGGAGGAGGGAGACAACATGCACCAGGAACATCTATCTGGAGGAACACCTGAGCAGCCTCCAAGAGAGCCGGCTGGCGGTGTGCCGCTCCCCCACGGAAGTGGGGAAAGTGGCAGGGGGGCCCGCCCCTCCACGGAGGTGGAAGGGACGGTAGCCAACCCGGGAAGAACCAGCAGCAAACCCGGGGAGGGCCGAGCAGACTAAAGAACAGCGCAGGGTCCTGTGTCGTTCCTCCATGAAGAGGGGGAGCGACATAATGGTGCCGTGACTCGGATATGAAGCCTAGGCAGGGTTTAGTGTCGTTCCTCCACGAAGACGGGGAGCGACATAATGGTGCCGTGACTTGGATAGCAAACCTAGGAGGGAAGAAATGGGAAGAAGTGGGAAAATACTGGAGAGAGAGACTAGCAAAGAGCCTAGGGAAAAGCCGGACGGAAAAGGCGCCGGAAGAAGCTATCGAAAGCCTAGGCATAGACTCGGATACGGACTATGGGGGGAAGCTGGGAGAAATCTCTAAGGTTGAAAGCGAAAGTGAAACCTAGAAGAAACAGACTTGGATACGGACTGTGGGGAGAAGCCAGGAGAAATGAGAGGGGAATATTGTTGGAAGAAAACTTAAGGAAACATACCGGGTAGAGAAAAATGTTAGGGAAAATGAAGCTGTGGGGGCAGGCTGAGGTGGAGACGTAAGCTATGTTGGGATTCGTCAAGTCAGCCTGGGGAGCAAAAGGCGAAAATCTAAAACCAGAGGCAGAGATGCGTAAGCCAGGTTGGAATCCGTCAGATTAGCCCAGGGAGCAAAAGACGGGAAGCCAAACCGGGAGCGGAGACGTAAGCTATAGGTTGCATTTCGTCATGTTAGCCTGGGGAACTTAGACTGAAAACTAAACCAACCGGTGGCGGAAATGTGAGCTAGGCTGTGTGACTCGTGGAAGCTGCCGCGCGCAGAGAGAGTGCGCGGGGCACGAACGGGGAGAGTGCATGAGGCGCGAGTAGAGAGAACGCGGGGTTGGTGCGAAGGCCGTGGTGCGGGCGCAAAGGGTGCGGAGACCGCGGAGTGCGCGCGAAGCCGGGAAGCAGCTGTGGGGCGAGGCGCCGAGAAGCAGCCTCGGGGCGGGCGCCGGGAAGCCGCGGGGATAAGAGAAACAGAAGTTTAGAAGTAAAATGAGAGAAATAGGAATGCTGGCAGATAGAAGTAAAATAGGAGAAATAGGAATGCCCGGAGATAGAGAAATAGAGAAAAATAAGGCCTCCCCACAACACGGCAATGAGAGAGCTTGGATTCGGTCTGCCTGATTAGTAAGATGATAAGCACCTGTGGGCAGCTGCAGGTCACCGAAGACAGGCACTTTATCAACACCAATAAGTCTCCCCACAAGACGGCAATGAGAGGGCTTGGATTCGGTTTGCCTGATTGATAGGGCTTGTAAGCACCTGCAGGCGGTTCTAGCAGAGCAGAGCATGCGCTGCAGGGCACCGAACACAGGCACGAATCAGCGCCTAAAAACCTCCTCACAACATGGCGAAGAGAGGACCCGGATTCGGTTTGCCTGATTGGTAGGGCTTGTAAGCACCTGTGGGCAACTCTAGCAAGCAGAGCAGAGTGTGTGCCGCGGGGCACCGAAGACAGGCGTGTATCAACACCAAAAAATAAAAAGAAAGGGGGATCTGTGGGGAGCAACTCGGACTAGACTGTTACTCGAATTAAGACTTATTCTATGCATCTGCTCTCCCACAATATGGCGCTGGGAGAGGAGGAAACAGCTTCTACACAGCTGCCTCCAGTTCAACCAATAAACAGCAGGACCTGCTCCTGATTGGAGGAGAGCAGTGTACTCGGCGTGTGGGTAGCAGAGTTGGGATTGGTGAAAGAGGGCTATAAAGGAGGAGGGAGACAACATGCACCAGGAACATCTATCTGAAGGAACACCTGAGCAGCCTCCAAGAGAGCCGGCTGGCGGTGTGCCGCTCCCCCGTGGAAGTGGGGAAAGTGGCAGGGGGGCCCGCCCCTCCACGGAGGTGGAAGGGACGGTAGCCAACCCGGGAAGAACCAGCAGCAAACCCGGGGAGGGCCGAGCAGACTAAAGAACAGCGCAGGGTCCTGTGTCGTTCCTCCATGAAGAGGGGGAGCGACATAATGGTGCCGTGACTCGGATATGAAGCCTAGGCAGGGTTTAGTGTCATTCCTCCACAAAGACGGGGAGCGACAAAAGTGACAGTAGTCAAAGCATGTTCTTGGTGACAACATCAGCTGATTTCATGTCTCTTGGCATTTGTATACAAGGGTAATTTGAAAAGTTAATAAAATAGTGGAATAAAGAGCTAAGTGTATTTTGGTGCAAATATTTTTTTGAAATCCATGTAGTGTCTTCATAATACTCATGTCCATGAACTTTTTGAAGGGTCATTGTATAAATTTAGTATATATTACATATATATAGTTCTATTTTGCAAAAGCTAAAAATATTAAAAACAGTAACAGAAAAATCGAAGTCCTTAATTCAAACATCAAAAATATTAGTTTTTGGAAGCTGTGGTATGTTTTACTAATACATGTACTCAGAATTGTTACTCTGTTGTTTCTGGGAACATTGGGCATGGACTTCCCATACTAGATAAAATATAATCTGTTTCAAGATTTCCCACAGTATTAAGTAACACTTCAAAGCCTGCTGCCCCCTTTAGTCCAATATTTGATTCACTTTAACCTTCTCTTCACCTATAAGATTCTGTTCCATTTTTCTTCCCCAGCCCTACAATCCTCTGGCATTCAGAAATCAGAGTAAAGAATTAGCTTACCTTCCCTCTAATAAACTATGTGGGTATATACTATTATGCTTTTGATCTACCCCAGAAACAAATCACAGTATTTTTATTTTGACAAGACATTGCTTTTGTGTACTGTATAGTGTGCATCTTGCTTATGTTTTAAGCAGATTTCAGCACTTTCCTTTCCATTGCATTTGTAATTGGGGACCCAAAAGACATGAGGGCAAACGTGCTTTCAAGATAATTAGACTGCATCCTCATTCATAAAATAAGAGACACTTCATTTTCCCGGTTTTAATGAGTGTTCCTTCTCAAACCTGTCGTGATGGACTCATTGTATAGCTACAGAAATGTATGCGTACCTCTCTTCAATAAGCTTCTTTGCCTCCCCCCCGCCCCCCACCAAATTCATTGAAAGAGACCCTTGGGTCCAGTCCAGAGCATCGCTGCATCCATAGCAACAGACTTCAGCTTCCTCTGTTACCATGGTACCGGCTCGGGCCGGCTGGGTGGTCGCTATGGTAACTGAGGGCGGGTCCCAGGGTCCCGGCCGTCCGAGCGCATGCGCGCGGGGACGGCCGGGCGAGCCGAACGCGCGGCGCCACCGCGGCCCCTCAGAAGGCTCGTCATGGCGCTGAGGCGGCGGCCCCCTCTGCGGCTCTGCGCCCGGCTGCCCGACTTCTTCCTGCTTCTGCTTTTCAGGGGTGAGTTCGCGCGCTTCCGCCGTGGGACAGTTGGGGTGCCGGGGCGATGGGGACGGAGCGAGCCGAAGCGGGCGGAGCCGGTCGGGGCAGGAATAGCGGTCCCGGCTGCGAGGACTCCGGGGTCCCGGGCCTCACGGCGGCGCTTTCCTGAGGGAGGGTCTGTGAGGAGCCGGGGCAGCCGGACCCGGCCGGGGGCTCGTCCCAGCTCGTGGCTGATTCGAGCAAGTGGGCTCACCCAGGGCGGGGGTCCTGCCTCTGCGGGCCAGATCGGGCGGGGGCTCGGGAACTTGCTGCAGAGCCCTGCGGAGCTGCGCCGAGCGGGGCGAGCGGGCAGAGGGGCGAAGCGCAGCTCGTGCCTGAGAAGTCCGAGGCCTCCGGGGTCCGCCGTGCACAAAGGAAGGGGGCCAGGAGCTCGCTTCCGGAGATCCAGCAGCCGGGGGCCCAGTTCAGACCCTGCCCTGTCCCCACCTGGCCGCAAGACCGCGCAGACCCTCACCCTGGAAGAGCATCAGGTCCGTTTCCACCGGGACGCGGGGCTAACCCGAGAGTTTGGTTCATTTTCGCCCGCGTTGTTCAGAGTTCTCGTTAGATCTGATTTCCCTGGGCAGCCAGCCGGAGCCGAGCAACACGCGTTTACTGAACGGCGGCGTGGACTGTGCTGGGCGCGTGGCGCTGGGGTCTCAGTCCGCACAACAACTTGGCGGGGTGTTTCATTAGCCCGTTTTCGGAGTCAAATCTTTTCCAAGGCTGCATTCCGACTAAGTCACGGAGAAGACTCAAACTCAGTGTTCGCCCAAAGCAGTACTCCGCACTTCCTCCCCTTCCCTTGTAACCTTCCTCAGGTGGCCAAAGCCTTGTAACTGAAAAGTTTGTTCCCACGAAGAGGACACGGTTTGATGGTAAAGGAAATAAGAAGTTGATTAGATGAGGACAATAGCAGGCTTCCTGCTGAATGAAGGTGTTTTGGAATTTTTAAGGAGGCTTGCAAGGAAGGGAGCTGGCCTGGGGAATCAGCAGGAGAAGCAACCGTCTGGTGTAGCTGTGGTAAGAGTGTCCAGATGCCAATCTTCTCTGTTTCATCACCGTGGTCCACGTGGTCCACAGGTGATGAGGTTAGACCTCACCTGGCCAGGTCACTCTGCTGGCTGTCTGCAAAAGAAGCTGCGATAAGGCCAAGGCAGTGTGTGCCTTAGGATGTGGGCAAGCAGGGAGCCAGCAGTCCAACCCCAAAGCATCAGCTAGATGCCCTGCATGAGACTCCTGCACAGTGGTCACCAGCTCCCAGCTTTACACTTAATCACAAGACCATTCACTTGTTAATTCCATAAGGAGTTAAAATTGTCAATTATACCTGATTTTACTAGGACCTTCTTAAGTTCTGAAGTCATTTTATTCTGCAGTTGTCACTGTCATCCCATGATGTTTTCCAGAATGTACCGTTTAAAACATGAAGGGACTGTTTGGAAGTGGGGGTGGGCAGATTTAGGAAAACAAAGCGTTCTTGTATTTCATGTTCGTTCAAGTGGTATGCTTAGGGAGGTGGTAGTCAAAAGGGAGGCTTACAAACAGAAGTGTTAGAAACAGGGCTCTGTGGCACAGGGTAAGTTTCACCTCACTGAGGATGGCCATAGACTTCTCCTGACAGTCCTCTCCAAAGCCAAATGTAGCTGGAGACAGAAGCGACAGGAGGCTGTCCAGGGACAAGGGTGTCAGGAATGTCCAGCTCCCACTGTGTCGGTCACACTGACATTGTCCTATTCACAGACTGGAACAGCTCTCTATTGTTGAAAAAGTCTGTTCACATGAAAGTTTGCAGTTTTTATGGCAGAAACATTTGGCAGTTTAGTTCAGGAGTTAAGTTCCAACTTGGTGGTTTGGTAATAAAACTAGAAAATGTTAAGGGCCTCCTAGACCCTTAACTTCTGATTTTGCTTTACCTGTCAAGCTTGTTTAACTGCAGAGCTAGGAAGAAGAATCAACATTTTCAAGCTAAGACTAGTGACAAAGAATCAAGATGGCAGGGAATATTGGTCTGATTTGAAGAGATGTAGTAAGTTTTCTTTAATAAGGGTCTCTTTATGTTATTTGCTTAGAGAAGCCCATGCTTAAACTTTAATATCCCATCATGATATCATGTCTTTTTAATTTTTATAACTATCCTTTTCAATTACTATTTCTATTCAGTAATTTCATTTAAACCACTTTGTTTCCTGATTAACAGCAAACACTTCTTTAGTAGTTGCCCTTTGTCAGGCTTTGTTGTAAGAATGTAGTATGTACGAGTTCATATAATCTTGATACCAACTCTGAGAAGTTTTACTTTTATTTTTATCACATTGTGGATGAAGAAACAGAGTACGGAGAAATTCACTGATGTTCCCAGAATGATGTCCTATGTGTCTTTATGTGGAATCTTCACTTATTTGTGTTAATCCAATTTGGTTACCTGAATTATTCCATTTTACAGTGGAGTTCTTATTAGGGATCAATTTAACCAAATTATCCAGTGCTATAAGCTGTGTGGTTTGTATATAAAATAGTCTTTTGTTAAATTGGTGACAGGTGCAATCCAGCTTTACAAATGTTATGCCACATGTCTTTTTTGAATGATTAGGTAGTAATTACTGTTAGGCTTCCAGATCTTTTGATGTCCTGGAGAGAAGTGCTTCATTTAGAGTTAAAATAGTAACAGTTTGCATTCTTGGGATAAGATAGTTTGTATGCTAGAAGGAGACAAAATCTGAAAATCAAGATTACCAGGAAATTTTTAAAAGAAAATTTGAATTCTTCCATTTGCATCTGTTTGGATTCCTTAAATGTATTTTAGAATGGTCTACTCTTTTATGTTGTTTTTATTCTCTTTAATTATCTGAAAATTATAACCACTGTTAGATTTGCCTGTGTGTTTAAAAAAACAAAAAACAAAAAACAAAGAACACCTGTCTTGAAAACACAAAATGCTTCACATCAGCTGCTCAGTCCCATATGACTTGTTGATGGGCATCTGTTCTGGAGTGCTTCAGGCTAGGGACACTGAATGGATAGTTACTGAAGATACTTAATCATAAGTAATTGGAGTATTACATCCAGACAGAATTATCTACAAAATCCCTGAACTCTGTGGAATTTGTTCTTAAGGCAGCCCCATAGAGTAGGCTTAAATCAATTGCTTTGAAAGAAACCAGACTTTCTGAGATGGCCACATACTGTAACACAAGAAGCTATGGATTTGTACATTCAGCTAGCAGCTGTTAGAGATGTGATATTAGCAAATTCCTGCTCTGTAAGTTCCTTGAATTTTTTTAAAGCGCAAGTGGGGTAGGAGAAAGGAAAATCTATGTGAATGAAGTTAGGATAAGTGGAGTCGCTGAACAATACCCTAGTCATGAGTTGGATTCTCTTTTAAGATATGTTTGTAATCAGGTAGTATAAAAATATTGCAATAGGGTTGAATGCAAATTTTAAATTTTTGTATGTACCCTCTGAGTTCTAGCAGTATATGTAAATAGCTTCACTGGTGTATAAAGATTCTGGTAAGCACATTCTTTTACACCCAGTTTAGCAAGGACAGTATCCACTATGATATTGTGCATGGAGAACTAAAGCCTTAATTTACTCTCTCTTTGCCACTTGTCATGGTATACAGAAAGCTTACTGAGAATTTTCTGATGTTCAGGGCATGCTGTAGTATTTCATGATAGTGTGTTTTCTTTGTTTTAAAATAGTATCTATTAAGTGTTGTATTTACTACTGCTGTTGGTGAAGAAACATCAATTAATGAAATTTGGACTATATAAACATTTTTTCTTTAATTTACAGAGTGTCCATAGGCTTCTATGGCTCAGCCTTCTTGCGAATTATTGCCAAAATCGAATTTATACTGTTTCCTGTGTCTGACAGCTTCAGTTTTTGATGATTCTTTGTATCTCTAAGCATAGCCCCCCCACCCCCCATTTTTTAAGCAGGTTTTTTTTTTTTTTGACTTTTATGTAATGAATATAGATTTCCAAAGTACAGCTTATGGATTACATTGGCTCCCCCCCCCCCCCCAATGACTTCCCTCTCACCCACAACCCTCCCCTTTCCTGGTATCTCTCTCCTTCCATTCATATCAAGATTTATTTTCAATTTTCTATATATACAGAAGATCAGTTTAGTATACATTAAGTAAAGATTTCAACAGTTTGCACCCACATAGACACACAAAGTGAAAAATACTGTTTGAGTACTCGTTATAGCATTAAATCTCAATGTACAGCACATTAAGGACAGAGATCCTACATGAGGAGTAAGTGCACAGTGACTCCTGTTATTGACTTTACAAATTGACACTCCTGTTTATGGCATCAGTAATCTCCCTATGCTCCAGTCATGAGTTTCCAAGGCTATGGAAGCCTTTTGAGTTCCCCGACTCTTATCTTATTTAGACAAGGTCATAGTCAAAGTGGAAGTTCTCTCCTCCCTTCAGAGAAAGGTACCTCCTTCTTTGAAGACCTGTTCTTTCCACTGGGGTCTCACTCACAGAGATCTTTCATTTAGGTTTTTTTTTTTTTTTTTTTTTTTTTTTTCCCCCCAGAGTGTCTTGGCTTTCCATGCCTAAAATACTCTCATGGGCTTTTCAGCCAGATCTGAATGCCTTAAGGGCTGATTCTGAGGCCAGAGTGCTGTTTAGGACATCCGCCATTCTATGAGTCTGCTGTATATCTCGCTTCCCATGTTGGATCGCTCTATTTATTTATTCTATCGGTTAGTATTAGCAGGCACTAGACTTGTTTATGTGATTCCTTTGACTCTTAGTTCTTTCATTATGATCAGTTGTGAACAGAAATTGATCACTTGGACTAGTGAGATGGCATTGGTACATGCCACCTTGATGGGATTGAATTGGAATCCCCTGGTATGTTTCTAACTCTACCACTTGGGGCAAGTCAGCTTGAGCATGTCCCAAATTGTACATCTCTTCCCACTCTTATTCCCACTCTTATATTTAACAGGGATCACATTTCAGTTAAATTTCAACACTTAAGAATAACTGTGTATTAATTACAGAATTAAACCAGTAGTATTAAGTAGAACAGACAAAAAAAATACTAAGAGGGATAACGTATTAAGTTGTTTATTAACAGGGCTATGCTGATCAAGTCACCGTTTCTCATAGTGTCCATTTCACTTCAACAGGTTTCCTTCTTGGTGTTCAGTCAGTTGTCACCGATCAGGGAGAACATATGATATTTGTCCCTTTGGGACTGGCTTATTTCACTCAGCATGATGTGTTCCAGATTCCTCCATTTTGTTGCAGATGACTGGATTTCATTGTTTTTTTACTGCGGTATAGTATTCTAAAGAGTACATATCCCATAATTTCTTTATCCAGTCTACCGTTGATGGGCATTTAGGTTGGTTCCAGGTCTTAGCTATTGTGAATTGAGCTGCAATAAACATTAGGATGCAGATAGCTTTTTTGTTTGCCAATTTAAATTCCTTTGGGTAAATTCCAAGGAGTGGGGTGGCTGGGTTGAATGGTAGGGTTATCTTCAGGTTTCTGAGGAATCTCCAGACTGACTTCCATAGTGGCTTGACCAGTTTGCATTCCCACCAACAGTGGGTTAGTGTCCCTTTTTCCCCACATCCTTGCCAGCATCTGTTGTTGGTAGATTTCTGTATGTGAGCCATTCTAACCGGGGTGAGGTGAAACCTCATTGTGGTTTTGATTTGCATTTCCCTGATTGCTAGTGATCTTGAACATTTTTTCATGTGCCTGTTGGCCATTTGGCTTTGCTCTTTTGAAAAATGTCTATTGAGGTCCTTGGCCCATCTCTTAAGTGGGTTGTTTGTTTTGTTTTTGTGGAATTTCTTGATCTCTTTGTAGATTCTGGTTATTAACCCTTTATCTGTTGCATAGTTTGCAAATATTTTTTCCCATTCTGTCAGTTGCCTCTTTACTCTCCTGACTGTTTCTTTTGCAGTACAGAAACTTCTCAATTTGATGCAATCCCAATAGTTGATTTTGGCTTTGACTGCCTGTGCCTCCCGGGTCTTTTCCAGAAACTCTTTGCCTATGCCAATATCTTGAAGTGTTTCTCCAATATTCTCTAATAACTTGATGGTGTCAGGTCATATATTTAGGTCTTTAATCCATGTTGAGTGGATTTTTGTGTAAGGTGTAAGGTAGGGGTCTTGCTTCATGCTTCTGCACGTGGAAATCCAGTTTTCCCAGCACCATTTATTGAATAGACTGTCCTTGCTCCAGGAATTGGTTTTAGATCCTTGATCAAATATAAGTTGGCTGTAGATGTTTGGGTTGATTTTTGGTGTTTCTATTCTGTTCCATTGGTCTATCCATCTGTTTCTGTACCAGTACCATGCTGTTTTGATTACAACTGCCCTGTAGTATGTCCTGAAATCTGGTATTGTGATGCCTCTGGCTTTGTTTTTGTTGTACAAGATTGCTTTAGCTATTCGAGGTCTCTTGTGCCTCCATATGAATTTCAGCATCATTTTTTCTAGATCTGAGAAGAATGTCTTTGGTGTCTTGATTGGGATTGCATTGAATCTATAAATTGCTTTTGGTTAAGCAGGTTTTTTTTTAAAAAAATTTATTGATTTATTTGAAAGGCAATTAGAGGCAGAGGCAGAGAGAGAGAGAGAGAGAGAGAAGTCTTCCATCTGCTGGTTCACTCCCCAGATGGTCACAGCAGCCAGAGCTTTGCCAATCCAAAGCCAAGAACCAGTAGTTTCTTTCAGGTCTCCCACATGGGTGCAAGACTTGGGCCATCCTCCACTGCTTTCCCAGGCCATAGCAGAGAGCTGGATCGGAAGTGGAGCGGCCGGGACTTGAACCAGCTCCTGCATGCTGGCACTGCAAGTGGCAGCTGTACCTGCTATGCCAGAGCGCCAGCCCCTAAGCAAAGATTTTAGTCTGTAGTTCACTTCAGTGCAATAGACTTACTGAGTATCTGATGTCCCAGGCACAGTTCTTCATGTTAAGGGTGCAAAATGAATAAAGTGTCCTTAACTTTTGAAGAGCCAGGGTGGTTACTTGCTGAATTACATTGGCTTTTAGTTGTTGGGTATGAATACGTTATATCTTCTCAGCTATAATAAAAATTTTTTTGGGACTGAAGCTGAATTTACCTCTTTCTAGAGGTGACTCTAGTAAATATACAGTTTGTCTCTCTGTTAGTGAAAAGCCAATTATCATTTCTTAAATACCCGTAAATTATATAGGAATTGTTGATGGATTTTAGTCCCAGTGGCCTTAAGAACTTTGGAAAGTCTTAATTTTTACTATTGTAGTTTCTGTGAAAGAGAATGGTATTTCTTGACCTGCTTAAATTTCAGAATCTTTCAGGGTGGTTGTTTGGTATAGGGCTTAAGATGCCACTTGGGAGGCCTATATCTCACTTTGGAATGCCTGGCATTGAATCCTGTTTTTGCTCCCAATCCAGGCTTCCTTCTTAGGCACACCCTGGAAGCAACAGGTGATAGTTGAAGTGATTGGGTCCCAGCCACCCACATGGGAGACCCAGATTGAGTCTGGCTCCTGGCCTTAACCTGGCTCAGTCTTGCCAGTTGGAGGCATTTTGGGAGTGAACCAAAGGATGGGAAATCTCTATCTCTGCTTTTCAAATAAAATAAATAAATCCTTCCACCATCTATGTTATATTGTTTCAAAGTTAACAAAAAGAAAAACATGGAGAGATGCTTAATTGAAGTGACATAAGCAGGTATTAAGAGTATATACTGTATGAATAGAGTTATGCAAAACATGGTATACTCTAGTGAAAAATACCTGAAAGAAAATGAACCAAGATGTTTATAGGTGTTATTTCTGAGTGGTGGATCTTTTGGCTTATTATTTCCTACTTCTTTTTTTTTTTTTTTCTGGCAGATTCTTTTGTTCTTTTGCCTGTTTTCCAGGTGGTTTTAAATCAGAGTGTTTTTTGTGTAATGAAAAAAATTTGCATTTTGTTTGGTTTCCAGTAGATACAAGAGTGGAATTTTAAATTTGGCACTAGTAATGGGAAAACTTCATTTGTTTAGTTTAATCGCTATCATGTGGATGGTGCCTTTCTCTAGCTTCTTAAGTAATGCCTGCCACGTTGGATGAAGGAGAGGCTGACTTGAAGGGCAGTTGTGTGATCAGGTGTTCTTTGTGACTCATTTGAGAGGTTGGTTGTCACTTGCTTTTGGGTGGAGAAGTTCCTTGTGGCTTCCTCAGCAAATGGTTAACTGGAAATTGAAGGAGAGCCACTGAGAGTTTCTGCTGCCACTCTTCTTTTTGGATAAAAAACCAAAATCTGAGTAATTGCTTTGGTTTGGCTTTCAGAGTTGGCTGCTGTTTATTAAGCACCTGCTCTGTGACAGCCAAGCAAGTCCTGGAGGATCTGTTTTCTTCCTCTTGGGTGATAAGAATACAAGGCCAAATGTACTTCCCTTGTAGTCTCTGAAAGATGTTTCCTGAAGCAAGTGTCCCTATCACTTCTTCCTGTCCCACATGAACTTCCTTGCTGGGTATCGTTCTCTAAGGGAAATATTTAATGTCTTTAGAAAGAAGTGCAGCTGTCTAGAGGCTTACAGAGAATGAAGCAAATCCAAAGACATCTGCATTTTTTTGGGGGGGGGGTACTATTTTTTTCCTCTAAAGTGTCTCTATTAAGATGCTGAGGGCCCGGTGCTGTGGTGTAGTAGACTGAACCTCCACCTGTAGTGCCAGCATCCCATATGGGCGATGGTTCCTGTCCTGGCTGCTCCTCTTCCAATCCAGCTCTCTGCCATGGCCTGGGAAAGCAGTGGAAGATGGCCTGAGTCCTTGGGCCCCTACACCCACATGGGAGACCCAGAAGAAGCTCCTGGCTCCTGGCTTCAGATGGGCCTGGCCCCTGCCATTTGGGGAGTGAACCAGTGGATGGAAGACCTTTCTCTCTGTTTCTTTCTGTCTGTACCTCTCAAATAAATAAATCAACTTTTAAAAAAAAGATGTTATGATATTTGATCATTGAATCCGTACTTATTTAGTAGTACCCATTTTTCTTGTCAGTAAAACCTTCCATGGCCAAAAGAGCAAAATTTTTTTTAAGGATTATGTGGTATCTTTTCTTTAAACAGTTTTTTTTTTTAAAGATTTATTTATTTATTTGAGAGGCAAAGTTACAGAGAGAGAAACAGGTTTTCCATTGGTTGGTTCACTCCCCAAATGGCCACAGCAACCCACTAGAACTAGCCAGATCCGAAGCCAGAAGCCAGGAGCCTCACTGGGATCTCTCACACTCAAGCACTGGGCCATCTTCCACTGCTTTCTTAGGCCGTCAGCAGGGAGCTGGATTGGAAGTAGAGCAGCTGGGATCCAAACCAGCACCCATATGGGATTAAGGGATGGCAGCACTGCAGGTGGAAGCCCAGCCCACTTCGCCACAGTGCTGCCCCTGTAAATTTAAGATGGTATTTCCCTCAAACAGAAGGAACACACAGTTTAGTTAACAGAACAGCATTTGGTACATATTTTATGTATTAAAAAGTGAGAGCATTTACTCTGGGCTGGCCTGGAGAGAATTTCAGGAAAGAAATGGACTTTAAGGAATACTTTTGATTTATATATGGCAGATTTGGGGGGATGGGGGTGCTGAAAACCAGAAATGTAGGGGAAATGATATGAACTAAGGCATGGCCTGAGAAACATGTATATTGTATAATTCAATAGTTTATGATAACAATGGCCACTGTTTATTAAAAGCTGTGGGCCACACATTGTGCTGGTTACTTTATTTGATGTCTTGATGAGCTTGAGCAGTAGCAGAATGCCACAAACTAAAAAACAGACATTTGCTTCCCACAGTTATGGAGGCTGTTATGTCTAAGATCAAGGTACCAGCATATTTAGTTTTTGGTGAGGGTTCCTGCATGGTGGTGAGAGAGCTCTGTTTCTTCTTAAAAGGACACTAATTCCATGACATGGGCTTCATACTCATGACCTTATCTAAACCTAATTACCTTCCAAGGCCACACCTCCTAATACCATCACATTAAGGGTTAGGATTTCATTATTTGAATTTTGTGGGGGAATACATGCAGTCCAGAGTACTTAGGCTATCTTAATTGGCCTCAGCAATCAATTCTATAGATTTTATTTTGCAGATACTCAGTCTGAGATTTGAGCAGACCAATTACCTGGACAATGGTCACAGGAGAGGCAAATTATCCATCACACAGAACAGCAAGTAACTAGATTATAAAGCACTTTACGTGCCAGATTAAGAGATTTGGCCTTATTATGTGGGGTCTAGAGATTGATTTGGCAGTTTTAAATAGGGAAATGATAATGACAAAAATGGCTTAGGAATATTCATTTGATATTATAGTCAAGAAGACTGGAGAAGGAAGGTCAAGTAAGAAGCTATTAGAATAGTTGAGAGTAACTTCGTGGCTTAAGTTCTCTTGAGGTTGAACTAATGTAGTCCGCCCTTATCCATGGGGAGTGTGTTTTAAGAACCCCAGTGAATGCCTGAAACCATAGACAGGACTGAAATCTATATATACTTGTACTGTGTTTTCCCCCTATAAACACATGAACAAATTTAATGCATTTTACATATTTTTTTAAAAAAGATTTATTTATTTATTTGAAATGCAGAGTTACAGAGAGTGAGAGCAGAGAGTGAGTGAGCTTCCATCCACTGGTCCACTCCCCAAATGACCCCAGTGGCCAGGACCAGGCCAGGGTGAAGCCAGCAGCCAGGAGCTTCATCCAGGTCTCCCACATGGGTAGCAGGGACCCAAGCACTTGGGCCATCACCTGCTGCCCGCCCAGGTGCGTTAGCAGGGAGCTGGATCAGAAATGAAACATGGGTCTGTCATTGTGGCACAGTGAGTAAAGCTGCCATCTGTGGTGCCAGCCATCCCTTGTGGGCACCGCTTGAGATCATGCTGCTCCACTTCCAGTCCATCTTCCTGCTGATGTGCTTGGGAAAGCAGTGGAGGATGGCCCAAGTGCTTGGGCTCCTGCACCCACGTTGAAAGTCTGAGGAGGTTCCTTTCTTCTGGCTTTGGCTTCTGGCTTTGGATTGGCCTGGCTCTGGCTCTGCCCCTCCACAACTCTGCCTTTTAAATAAATAAATAAATCTTAAAAGAAAAATGGAGTGGCCAGGACTGGAACCGGTGCCCATATGGGATGCCAGCACTATAGGTGGTGGCTTAACCCGCTATGCCACAATGCTGGGTCTAGCCATTTACACCTTAACTAAGCACTAATAATGCACTGTGGCTGTGACTTGCAATTTGAAGTGTAACAGAAAATTAGCAGGATTTTTTTTCCTTCTAAACTTTTTCACAGATGAAAGATTTCATTCTTACCATAAATCTTAGCAACCTTAGCATATGATTTTTTTTTTCCTTGTTAAGTCAAGAATCTTTACTGTTTCACTTAAAAGAAACACTTTATGGCTCTATTTTGACAATCTGAGTTTCCAGTGCCACTACTCTTGTATTTTGAGGCCAGTATTAAGTAAAATAAAGATGTTTTGATCACAAGCACTGGCATACACCAACCGTCGATCTGATAATGGGGAGAAAATGACTCAGGGGTAGGTAGCATATACAACATGGATATGCTGGACAAAAGGATGATTCACATCTGAAGTATGACAGAGTGGGACAGCACGAGAGCTCATCACACTACTCAGAGCAGCATGCAACTTAAAACCATGAAGTGCTTACTTCTGGAAATTTCCATTTAATATTTTTGAAACTTGATTGTAAGTAACTGAAACCATGGATAAGGGGGCAAGACTTCTGTAACAACAAGTATGCACATACTAATCTTTGTGGGGAGCAGCTGGGAGCAACTCGGACTAGACTAAGTTACTGGAATTAAGACTTATTCTATGCATCTGCTCTCCCACAATGTGGCGCTGGGAGAGGAGGGAACAGCTTCTGCACGGCTGCCTCCAGTTCGACCAATAAACTGTAGGAGCTGCTCCTGATTGGAGGAGAGCAGCGTGCTTGGCGTGTGGGTAGCAGAGTTGGGATTGGTGGAAGAGGACTATAAAGGAGGAGAGAGACAACATGCACCAGGAACATCTATCTGAATAACACCTGTGCAGCCCCCGAGAGAGCCGGCCGGCGGTGTGCCGCTGCCCCGCGGAAGTGGGGAAAGTGGCAGGGGGAACTGCCCTTCCACGGAGGTGGAAGGGTCAGTAGCCAACCCGGGAAGAACCAGCAGCAAACCCGGGAAGGGCCGAGCAGACAAAAGAACAGCGCAGGGTCCTGTGTCGTTCCTCCGCGAAGAGGGGGAGCGACAAATCTTGTTTTTGAAATATAGGTTTATTGGATATATACTTTTAGATTGATAGCTGGTTAGATGTAAAACTTAGAAAATATATGTACTTTTTTTCCTTTAAAAATTTATTTATTTGAGAGACAGAGTTACAGACAGAGGGAGAGACAGAGAGAGAGGTCTTCCATCTGCTGGTTCACTCCCCAAATGGCTGCAATGGCCAGTGCTGGGCCGATCCAAAGCCAGGCACCAGGAATTTTTTTCCAGGTCTCCCAGGTGGGTGCAGGAGCCCAAGGACTTGGACCATCTTCTATTACTTTCCCAGGCCATAAGCAGAGAGCTGGATTGGAAGAGGAGAAACCAGAACATGAACCAGCATCCATATGGGATGCTGGCACTGCAGGTGGAGGCTTAGCATACTACACCACAGTGCTGGCCTATGTATACTTTCTGATTTCTGTTATTACATTTGCAAAATCTGTTATTAGTCCTGTCTTCAGTCTTTTCTAGGTTGAGTTTTCTCCAGCTGCTTTGAAGATCCTTTGTCTTTGCCACTCTGAAATGTTACTACAATGTATTTAGAGTGATTTTCTTTTTATTTATTTAAAATTGTATTCATTTATTTGAAATGGAGAGCAAGCGAGCAAGCACACTCCTTTTCACTGGTTCATTTCTTAATGCCTGCAATAGTCAGTGTGGGCTGCGTGAGAGCCAGTAACTGTGAACTCAGTGTGGGACTTCCACATGGTATCAAGAACCCAATCATTTGGGCCATTACTGTTGCCTCCCTGAGTCTGCATTGGTAGGCAGCTGGAGTCAGGAGCCAGAATTGGGAATTGAGCCCAGGTACTCCATTGTGGAACATGAGTGTCTTAACTGCTAGGTTAAATGCCTGCTCTATGAACTTCTTTTTGATTTTTCTACTTGTTATGTGTTGTACTTTGTGTATCTGTGAATTTGTTTCCTGAGAAGTCTCAGATAGCCCTTCAAATACTGCTTAGCTTCTGTGAATTCTTCTGGGACTGTGATTAACATTTTCAGTCATCCTGTCTTCTAGGATTGCTAACCTTTTTGTCATCATTTCATATTCTTGCTTCTCTGTGCAGCTTTGCTTAACCTATTCCTTCTTTTGATTAACACAAGTCATATGGCCTTCTGTAAGTGTTCATATTATTAGATAATGTTTTTCTGTTTCAATCTAAAATATAATTTGTTATTTTGTTTGGAGTGTACATCCCTAGGAGGTTCTGATAAGTCTGGGGCAGGGATTGTGTGACTGTTTGCTAAGAATCATTGCTTTAAGGATGGGATTGTGTCACTTTGTAAATCTACCCAGTCCTACAGCTATAATCTCTGTCCTTGGATCAGTTTGTCTGAGAAGCAGCCATCTGTCAACAGAGACAATGGCAACTAAAATGTGGAGTTCTACAGCTCTTCCATACTAGATAGCCACCTGAATCTGCAGCTGCTTGCTTTGCTAGTAGGAACGATAGGGGAAGACATTCAGAGCCAAAGTGCAAAGATAACCCTGTGCTTTCCAGCTGTACTCTGAGATTCCAGTTTCTACAAGATGTGAAAAGCTGCGCCGGCGCCGTGGCTCAATAGGCCAATCCTCTGCCTTGTGGCGCCAGCACACCGGGTTCTAGTCCTGGTCGGGGCGCCGGATTCTGTCCTGGTTGCCCGTCTTCCAGGCCAGCTCTCTGCTGTGGCGAGGGAGTGCAGTGGAGGATGGCCCAAGTGCTTGGGCCCTGCACCCCATGGGAGACCAGGAGAAGCAACCTGGCTCCTGGCTTCGGATCAGCGCGATGCGCCGGCCGCGGCGGCCATTGGAGGGTGAACCAACGGAAAAGGAAGACCTTTCTCTCTCTCTCACTCTCTCACTGTCCACTCTGCCTGTCAAAAAAAAAAAAAAAAAAAAAGAAGCTGCTTCACTGAAAGGCTCAACCTTATGTGCTAGAGGTCGAAACCACCTACTGCATCTCTGGAAGGCCCCATTGTTTGCAGCCCGTTCTGATACTTTCCTGGGGGAAGGAAGGAGCACAGCATCGTGGGTGGTAGGCATTCTGGATTCATTTCCCAGCTTTGCATGTGATTCATTTTTTGAACCTTGGGGAAATAATACTGGTTTTAATCCAAATCACTTGAAAGTAATTTAAACCCCACCTCTCTCATACTGCCACCAAAACATCCACATTGCTTCCATTATAACAATAAGCCCCTTAGGTATGTTATGTTTTATGTCCAAATAAATGATTTTAGAGGTTCACAAGATAATTTTTTAACTGATTAATTGAATCAGTTCATATTAGTTGCAGTTGCATTTGAAGAATTTGAAAACATAGTCAACAAAAATCTCTCCCATCTGAAAGTTTAGATATAAAACATGTCTAAAAGAGCCAGGTAAGCTTTTTTTTTTTTTTTTTTTAAGATTTATTTATTTAAAAGGCAAAGTTACAGAGAGGCAGATGGAGAGAGAGAGAGAGAGAGAGAGAGAATGAATGAATCTTCCCATTCACTGGTTCTCTCCCCAGAAGGCTGTAATGGCCAGAGTTACACCTATCTGAAGCCAGGAGCCAGGAGCTTCTTCTGGGTCTTCCATGTGGGTGCAGGGGCCCAAGGAATTGGGCCATCTTCTACTGCTTTTCCAGGACCATTTGAGATGCCAATGTTGTAGACCGGGGCTTTAACCCACTGTGCCACAGCATCGGCCCCAAGCCAGGTAAACCTGATTTTGAAGCCTTCTCCACCTGAGAAGTTGAGAAATTTCATCTTTCAGAGCCTCAGGTTTTTCCCCCTCACCTTCTAGATTTAGTGTTTTAAGAGTTCCTGTGTTTGTTTACCATGGAAAAAAACTGTACACCTATTTGGGTTGGTATTCTCAATTTATTGTGATTTCTTAGCATTAGATAATTAAGTTTTGCTTTGACCATATTTGATCCTGCTTTTAAATTCACTGGTAATAAAGAATGAGATTGAAACCTTAGCTGTGAGTCTTAGCACAGTAACACTAGGTATTTCAGTATCTATTTACCAGATGCTGTTTAAGACCTTGAGGGAATATCAGAAGCCTATGTTTTGAGCATTTTATAGGAAACAATGAAAATCATGGACCCTGTCTACCAAAAAGTACTTCTATTTGTATGTTTGTGTGTATGTGTGTGTATGAACAATTTTGGGGAGTTATGACTCCATTGAAGACCATTTTCTACCTCAGGTTGAGGAACCTGCTGCAGGGTGCAGGGTCCCTGTGGAGACACATACCTAGAGCATTTTCTGAAATAAACACCAGCCCCATGTGGAGTTCAATAGTGGTATGCAGCAGTACTATTTTATTTTTGCTATTTCCATTAATTCTGTTGAAGCTTGACTTTTCTGTTAGACTGTTTAATGATTGGTGAGTGTTAGAATCAAACATTTGGTCAAATTCTTTATGCATTTCCAGATTATTCTTTGGAGGTAGATCAGAGTAGAGATTTTGAGTTGAAAAGCCATATTTGCTTGTAATTTTGGAGATTGCTTAATTCTGTAGTTTCCACTGTGTTTCATCGTGGTCATATGACTCTGGAAGGTGTGCAGAGTTAAGTTGTAGGAAAAATGGACAACAATGCTGAGATGAAGTTATTGCTGGAATTCCTCTTTTGTCTACCTCTGGTGTCCATTTTCAACCTAGATCTCTCTTTTTCTGTCTTTTCTTCTGCCTTGCTGTGACTCTAATCTAAGCAGTAGTGGTAAGAGGCTGTTTCATAACTGATGAAGGATTTGGACCTCATCAAAGCCAGAATAAATATTTTCCCCTGCTATTACCCTGCGGCTAATATCCCACATGCTGTTTGCGAATTATAACAAACTATTCCTGAGAGTGAGTTCAGAGGTAACTTTTTTGAGGAATTTGTTTTGTGTTTGATTCTCTCATGAACTCACAGATTTTACTTTCTGTGCTGTTCTTGTCAAGTACAGGTCTTAAGTGCAGGGCAGATAAAATCTGTAAAACTTGATTGTTTCTGTTACATGTGAGCAGCAGCTTTCAGCACACATTTTTTTTATAATGATTTTTTTTTTATTTGACAGGTAGAGTTATAGACAGTGAAAGAGAGACAGAGAGAAAGGTCTTCCTTCCGTTGGTTCACTTCCCAAATAGCTGCTACAGTCGGCGTTGTGTCGATCAGGAGCCAGGTGCTCCCTCCTGGTCTCCCATGCAGGTGCAGGGGCCCAAGGACCCCATTCTCTACTGCTTTCCCAGGCCATAGTAGAGAGCTGGATTGGAAGAGGAGCAGCTGGGACTAGAACCGGTGCTCATACAGTATGTCAGAGCCACAGGAGGAGGATTAACCAAGTGAGCCACGGCACTGGCCCCAGCACACGTATTTTTAAAGCTTTTCTGGTGTAACCCCAAGGAAGAGAATTAGCTGGCCTTGAGAGGCTGCAGTTTCAAGCCCCCTGACTTGTTTTTCTCTTTACTGCACATGTACTGCCATATAATTGTGACCCGCTTGATTGCAAAGGCTCGGTTTCTAATAGAAATCTTTTTTCTGTCAGGGGAGAGATCACTGGATTTGGCTGTCTGGATGCAGAACCAGGTTGTTCTTTGTGTCCACTCTTTCCATAGAGGAGTGTGGAGATGGAGTTGAATTCTAAAAAAATATTGTTTTTTTCCCCCCCTTTTGAGGTTATGGCTGTGTAGTGAAGAGAAAAGAACATAAGATGGTGAGACTTTGATTTTCTACTGTGGGGGTGTAGGACGTGTAGCATGGTCCTTGGCTCTGGAACTGCTCCATTCCTGTCTCTGAATACCTAGTGCATTGCCACTTTTCTTTTATTGTGGCCCATCCATCCCATATTCAGGGCATTTTCTTCTTCTTCTTCTTTTTTTTAAATTTGTCTGCTACTCATTCTCCACCATCCAGCTTTGCTGACTTCTCTGTAAAGCTTTTTTCTATAGATTTCTAATCTGAGATGATCTTTTCCTCTTCTGAATTCCTATTTAGGAGGAACTAGACCTAACTTGAATCTCAGCTCTGCTGTATGACTTGTCAAAGTCAGTTGCTTATCTATAATAGAGAATTAACAATGTTTAACTTTGTGTGGTTGTTTCACCAAACACTCTATATAAAGCACCTGTTAAAGTATTTTAATAATAACAAAAATAACTTGAATATAGTAAAGTTAATATTAAATAAGTTATGTGAACTGCTTAGCAGAGTGCCTGGGATAATAGTCAACTTTTGGGGCTGGGTGTTGTGGCATAGCAATAAAGCCACTGCCTGTGACCTTGGCATCCCAAATGGGTGCTGGTTTGAGCCCCAGTTCCTCCATTTCTGATCCAGCTCCCTGCTAATGCACCTGGGAAAGCAGTGTAAGATGGCCCAAGCCATTTGGGACCCTGCATCCATGTGGGAGACCAGGAAGAGGCTCCTGGCTTTGGTCTGGACCATACCTGGATTTTGTAGCCATTTATGGAGTGAACCAGCTGATGGAAGACATCTCTCTCTCTGGCTCTATCTCTCTCTCTCCCTCTTTTCTATATCTCTCCCCTTCTCTGTTGCTCTGCCTTTCAAACAAATATATCTTTTACAAAAAATAAAGTTTCTGTCACATGTAAATTCTGAGATTATGGGGCATTTCATGTTTTCTTGTACAATGACTAACCTTAAATAAACTTTGATATAAGAACTGGCACTCTGATAATGGCATGCCAGTCGCTTAACCCAGCATACTATAATGCTGACCCCACAAAAGAAAGTTTAGATAGAGGTTTTCCAAAATTTAACAACACTTCTTAAAATTGCATGATTTGCAATAATGAAAATTGTATTTTCCCTTGATATTACCAATAATTATGGAGTAGAAGGAAATCTTCTTAAACTATTTTATTACATATTTTGATTAACCTTGCTAAAGGAAAGTCTTAATTATTCTGTAATTTCCTAGATCATTATTATAAAATCATTGGTATATGAAGAGGTGATCAAAGATCCTAAAATATATGGGAAAGACTATAGAATACCTAGGAATTAATAAAAAAGTTCCTAGATTTAGGGTTATTTGTATTTGCCAGCTTTTAAAATTTGTATATTTTTTGGTAGTATCTATTTTCTTTTTTTTTTTTTTAAGATTTATTTATTTATTTGGAAGTCAGAGTTACACACAGAGAGGAGAGGCAGAGAGAGAGATCTTCCATCCACTGGTTCATTTTCCAAATGGCCACAATGGCCAAAGCTGTGCTGATCCAAAGCCAGGAACCAGGAGCTTTTTCCAGGTCTCCCACGTGGGTGCAGGAGCCCAAGGACTTGGGGCATCTTCTACTGCTCTCCCAGGCCATAGCAGAGAGCTGGGTTGGAAGTGGAGCAGCTGGGTCTTGAACCAGCGCCCATATGGGATGCTGCCACTGCAGGCGCTGCTTAACCTGCTACGCCACAGTGCCAGCCCGGTAATTTCTGTTTTTTGTTTTTAATAAATATTCATTTTGCACCTAGTTTTGTGTTCATAATTTTGAATTTGCTTTCCTAGTGAGGGTCTCAGTATTCGATGAGCTTCAGGTTCCACTATGACTATTTCTATCAAAATCTTCCTTGAATCCTATCTTTATATTATGTTGAGCTGTTAATTTGAATCTTTAATGGCAATATATTTTTAATGTTATGTATTTTGACTCTTTAAATCTTGACTCTTTATGTGGTTTGTGACCTGAGGACAGAAACCTTGTCTTTGGCCTAGGATTATGTTTAGAACATAATAGGTATACTCAAATTCATTGTCTTCACAGTGTGTTGCAGAGGGGAGTTTTTGTTCTCTAGTTATGAGCTTGGGAAGGAGGTAAGCACTTCACTGCAGTGTTTCTGTTCAAACATTACAGCCTTAAGGGATGGGAAGCCATGGACTAGTTTATGTGTTTGGTTTTTGTGGAAAATCTTTTTAAAGATTTATTTGAAAGAGTCACTGGAAGAAAAGAACATACACACACGCAGAGAGAGAGAATCTTCCACCCACTGGTTCACGCCTCAGGTGGCTGCAATGGCTAGGGATGGGGCAGGCCAAAACTTAAGAGCCAGGAACTTCTTCCAAGTCTCCCATGTGGGTGGCAGGGCACAAACACCTGGGCCATCTTCTGCTGCTTTTTTTGGGTTATTAGCATGGAGCTGCATCAGAAGTGGATGCAGCTGGGGATGCCATTGCAGGTGGCAGCTTTACATGCTACACCATAATGCTAGCCCTGGCTTTTTTTTTTTTTTTTTTTTTTTTTTTTGCCAGGCAGAGTTAGACAGTGAGTGTGAGAGAGAGACAGAGAGAGAGAGAGAGAGAGAGAGAGTTAAGGACAGTAAGAGAAGACAGAGAGAAAGGTCTTCCTTCCGTTGGTTCACTCCCCTAATGGCTGCTACGGCCGGCACTGCGCTGATTCGAAGGCAGGAGCCGGGTGCTTCCTCCTGGTCTCCCATGCAGGTGCAGGAACCCAGGCACTTGGGCCATCCTCCACTGCACTTCCGGGCTACAGCAGAGAGCTGGAGTGGAAGAGGAGCAACTGGGACTAGTACCTGGCGCCCCAACCGGGGTGCCGGCGCTGCAGGATTAGCCAAGTGAGCCACAGCGCCGGCCTTTGTTTTTAATTATTTATTTTATTTGAAAAGGACAGGGAGAGAAAGAGAAAGAAATAACTCCCATCTGCTGGTTCACTCACCAAATTCCCGTAATAGCCAAGCTTGAGTTGGGCCGATTCCAGAAGCCTGAAACTCCATCCTAGCAGGGGCCCAACTACTTGAGTCATCACTTACTGCCTCCCAGGATGTGCATTAGCGAAAGCTGGAATTGAGAATGGAACGAGTACTTGAATCCAGCACTCTAATATCTGATGCTGGTGTCCTGAGCAATGTCTTTTTTTTTTTTTTCTAAAGATTTATTTATTTATTTGAAAGGCAGAGTTATAGAGAGGCAGAGGCAGAGAGAGAGAGGACTTCATTCCGCTGGTTCACTCCCCAGATGGCTGCACCAGCTGGAGCTGCGCCAATCTGAAGCCAGAAGCTTTTTCTGGGTGTCCCTTGTGGGTGCAGGGACCCAAGGAATTGGGCCATCTTCTGCTTTCCCAGACCAGAGTAGAGAGCTGGATCGGAAGAGAAGCAGCTGGGACTTGAACTGGTGCCTTTGTGGGATGCTGGCACTGTAGGTGGTGTCTTTACCTGCTATACTACAGCACCAGCCCCACCCAAGCAATGCCTTAGCCACTGCACCAAATGCCTGCCCAATTTGTGTGTTTCTTAATCTTTATTTAAAAAAATTTTGGAATTAGAAGACCTGAAGTTAGAGTTCTACTCTAGCCTCTGATTCTTTCTAGTTTTGAGTTGATAATAATAATCTAAAATATCTGAATCCTGTTCTGTTAACATATAGAGGAAAGTATTAAACCCACTTTGCAGGATTACAAAGACCCAGTGAGGTTGTATATGGAGGTAATGTATAAGTTATAAGGTGTTTTAAATGGAAAATATTATTGTCCACTTTGCTCTTTTCCCACTGGATTCTCACCCTTCATCAATCCTCGGGTTTTCCAAAACTTTAGTTACAATCCTTACTTAAAGAACTTTCTTTTTTTATTTGAAAGAGTTACAGAGAGAGAGGGAGAGACAGAGACAGAGATCTTCCATCTACTGGTACACTGCCTCGGTGGTTGCAATGGCCAGAGCTGGGCCTGGCTGAAGCCAGGAGCCAGGAGCTTCTCCCAAGTGGGTGGCAGGGTCCTATCTTCTGCTTTCCCAGGGCATTATCAGGGAGCTGGATCAGAAGCAGTCAGGACAAGAACTGGCACCCAGATGGGATGCCAGTGTCACACAGGCAGTGGCCTTACCACTATGTTACAACACCAGCCCGAAGGACCTTTAATAAAAGCAGCCTTATGGCTTATTTTGATGAGATAGCAAGTTTTAAAATTTGTTTTCCTATGTTGGAAAAATATTTTATCTAAAGTACAGATTGTTGTATTGAGTTTTTCTAAAAAAACAAAAATTTAGTTTTAAGTTTCATGAGTAAAGAATAAAAATTTCTCTTTGATATTCTTGGATTTAAAAGATGGTTTGGTGATATTTGTAGAAAAGATTATGTCTCTTATTCCTGGGAGAAATTTTCATGCTTTTACTAGCAACTTGGAGAATAATAAGAGGTTTTAGTGGAAATTCCAGCATATTTTTAAATAAAGGGGCTGCCAGTATAAATCAGTGAGTTTACATTACAAACAAACAGCCTATTAAGTAAATAGCTATTAAGAATGGATGAGTTCAGGGGAAGAAAAAGGCATATGAACAAGGCAGGCGTCATGTTCCAAGGCTGGCTGCACCTGAGACTTTTAGTACTGCCTTTCCACACTGTCAGTGGAAAGAAACAACAGAAATCACATGTTCTGACATTCTGATGCTGTATAGTGTTAGGGTGCTGAGTGAATGCTTTTCTTTGGTATATTAGGGGAAAATAGGGGAGAGTATGAAAGAAAACACTCTTAACAAATAAAGTACCTCTGCTTAAGACCCAAAGCATGTGTAGTTTTCAAGAAATGCTGAAACAGGGCCGGCGCCGCGGCTCACTAGGCTAATCCTCCGCCTTGCGGCGCCGGCACACCGGGTTCTAGTCCCGGTCGGGGCTCCGGATTCTGTCCCGGTTGCCCCTCTTCCAGTCCAGCTCTCTGCTGTGGCCCGGGAGTGCAGTGGAGGACGGCCCAGGTACTTGGGCCTTGCACCACATGGGAGACCAGGAGAAGCACCTGGCTCCTGCCATCAGATCAGCGAGGTGCGCTGGCTGCGGCGGCCATTGGAGGGTGAACCAATGGAAAAGGAAGACCTTTCTCTCTCTCTATCTCACTGTCCACTCTGCCTGTCAAAAAAAAATTAAAAAAAAAAAAAAAAAAAAAGCTGAAACAAACCACACGCTTGGGCGTTATAATCAGGCACTAGGTGTTAGTGACATTTTGGGCTGGGTAGCCTTTTGTCACTGGGGGCTATACTATGCATCCCACGAGTGCAAGGACCCAAGGACTTGGACCATTTTCTACTGCAGGCGGTGGCTTTACCTGCTATGCCACAGCATTGGTGGCAATAAATAGATCTTTTTTAAAAAAGGATTTTTCCGGGGCTGGTACTGTGGTGCGGGGGTTAAGCTGCTGTCTGCAGTGCTGGCATCACATATGGGAGCCGGTTCAAGTCCTGGCCCCTCCACTTCTGATCCAGCTCCCTGCTAATGTGCCTGGAAAAGCAGCAGAGGATGGCCCAAGTTCTTGGGCCCCTGCACCCACGTGGGAGACCCAGAGGATGCTCCTGGCTTCTGCCTGGCTCAGCCCTGGCTGTTACAGCCGTTTGGGGAGTGAACCAGTGGATTGAATATCTCTGTCTCTCTCTCTAATCTCTTTCTTTCTTTCTGTAACTTTGACTTTCAAGCAAATAAAATAAATTTTTATAAAAGGATTTTTCCTTGTTTTCCAATATATAGAAATTAATGTTTTCCTTAGGAACGTGAAGGGAAAGATATGAAAAGGAAAACTAGATAAGACACACCAAGTTGGGTAAAATTGGTTGTGAGAAAAGAAACTGAATTTAAGGTAGGAAAGCTTAAAACTATTAGGTAAATACTTTGCTTCAGAGTCATTGTAAGTCATCTGAGCAACTGGATTGTGGAGTGCTTTCAAGCTCTTTGCCTTGAGCCTCTAGGTTTCAGTGTTATGTAGTTGTTATAACCTTTTCTCTGACCATTGTGTAACAAAGCCTTGTATCTTTTGAAACCTGACTATTGCAGTGTTGAGAAAACCTCTTAATGCTTGGATTTGAAGGTGCTTTGTTTTATCTATTGAAATCTTTGAATTTAGATATAGTTGGCTTGTTACATAATATAATTCTGAACATGTGTGAATTAACAATATGAAAGAAGTTTCAAACTCAGGGGTTTGCAGACTAAGACAAACTATAAAACACAACATTATACATTTAGAGTAGTTATAATCCATGGTTATGTTTACTTGCTGCTTTTTCATTCCTTCTCCTGGTAAGTGCATTATAAAATCTCTTAGGCTGAAGTATTGGCTAACTATTCTTAGACGTTTTGTTCTTCTCTTTAGGCATCAGTATTCTTAGTGGCATTTTTCATTAGAAGTGTGACAGGACTGGCCAGCGCCGCGGCTCACTAGGCTAATCCTCCGCCTGCGGCGCCAGCACCCCAGGTTCTAGTCCCAGTTGGGGCGTCGGTTCTGTCCTGGTTGCTCCTCTTCCAGTCTAGCTCTCTGCTGTGGCCCAGGAAGGCAGTGGAGGATGGCCCAAGTGTTTGTGCCCTGCACCCACATGGGAGACCAGGAGGAAGCACTTGGCTCCTGGCTTCGGATCGGCGCAGCGCACCGGCCATAACGGCCATTTGGCAGGTGAACCAACGGAAGGAAGACCTTTCTCTCTGTCTCTCTACTGTCTAACTCTGCCTGTCAAAAAAAAAAAAAAAAGGAATGTGACAGGACTAAAAGCTAAACACTGTGTACTGACCTGGTACTAATAGGCACTTGGAAGTGGTCATCTGAGTTATATCTTTGGTAGAAGTGGGATGAAGGATTTATAGCAGGCTAGGCCTGGAGTCAAAGCTGTATCATGTAAGTAAACGTGTGTGCTGCTGGGAGCAAGAGAGCCACTTCCATGTTGTGTTTGGGGACATGGATTTGTTTTAACTTAAGAATTTATGTACAGTATAAATTTGTAAAGTTTAAAAGAAAAATAAGTGCTTACAACAGGATGATTTTGCAACAATTTGACATTTTTACATATTTATTCTAGTCATCTTGTGTTTAAGAAATAATTGAGTTCATAGTCTACCTGTAATTTTGTTTATTTGAGAGAGACTCATAAACACAGAGACAGAGAGAGTTTTCATCCACTACTTTACTCCCCAAATAACCACAATAGCTGGGATTGAGCCAGGCTGAAGTCAGGAGCCTAGACTTCCATTTCTGTCTCCTACTTGAGCTGTTCACCTGCTGTCTCCCAGGGTACACATTATCGGGAAGCTGAGACTCCAACCCAGGCACTCTGATGTGGGATGTTGGTGTCCCAAGTGGTGCCTAACTGTTGTGCCAACTGTCTGCCCCTCTAAATATAATTTTGTTTTCTGCTTTCCCCCCATTTCCTTGCCTAGAATTCTTTAAGGGCTTCCTGTTCCCTTAGTGCAAAGTCCCATGTCTTGTGCTTCTTCCTAACTCTCTGGTTTTCTTTCTCATTGGTTGCCTCTTGCTCACTGTAGTTGCACTTCCTTGGTTTCTTCAAGCTTTTTCACACTGTTTTTTCAGCACTGGTGCACATGCTGCCCATTGTATGGGTTATGTTCCATGGCCACTTTTTTGCATGATTGAACTCTCAGATTTGTACCTCCTATTTATACTCTTTTCTAATCTTTTACGTTTTTGTTTTATAGGATTGATTGCACTCAGTTTTGTTTGTTGATTTTGCTTGTGGTTTATGGATAGATTTTATGTATGTATGTATTATCACAATACACTTAGAATGAAGGGGGCCCATGAGAGCAGGAAGTTTTCACTATGTCTTGGTGCCTCTGTTTCAGTGTATGGTAACTATTCAGTTTTTGTTGAATAAATGAGTGATTTACATGGATAAATGAAACAAGCAATCTGCTACTTTCACACTTCACACATTTATCAAAGTGTGTTTTGTAGTGAATGTCTGAACCCTAATGATTGTGTTTTTCAAGGAGCTAATAATATTAAATAATATAAACTTAGTATATTAAATATGCTTCTTGGAGGCACTGTTGTTCTTGACTGGGGTATCTGGGGTTCAGGTTTACCTTGCCAGGCTTCAGGGCTGGGGGTTGGATGCCATGGATGGTGCTCACCAGATGCTCCCTATTGGTTTGGAATTAGGTCAGTGGAGTCAGGAACCTCTTCTTCCACAGGCTCACCACTCCCTTCCTTGATCCTGTATAGTGTGAGTTCAGGATCAGGTAACCCTCACACAATACTGAAACTTCTACATCAGGATGCTCTTAGTATCAGGCAGGGGTATGTAAGCACATTAGTTTTTCTTGATGCAGTAGCAGGAACTGAGTGGAGCTTCAGGCCCACTGACCCCACTCCATGTGCCAAAATAAGATGACCCAGGTGGGTCTTTTCTCTTGATACTCTTTGCAACCGCATGCCTAAGGTAACAGAAGAGGGGAGAGGTTTAGTTTGGTGAGGTTAGTGATTCCAGTGTCCCCTGAACACAGAAGGTTGACTTTATCACTGAATTGTGGGAAATAAAATAAGGGCACCATGTTGCCAAATGTTTCCCAGCAGCTCCTGAGAGGAGCACTGCCAGGTTCTATCTCAAATTGGTCCTTTGGAATTGTGGTTTAGGGCCTTGATACTCAAGATGTGACAAGACTAGTAGCTTATAAATGTGGACAGTTTTGGGGCCGGTGCTGTGGTGTATCATGTAGAGCCACTGTCTGCAGTGCTCTATGGGCACTGGTTCAAGTTCCAGTTGCTCCTCTTGTGATCCGGCTCTCTGCTATGGCCTGGGAAAGCGGTGGAAGATGGCCCAAGTGCTTGGGCCCCTGCACACACATGGGAGACCCAGAAGAAGCTCCTGGCTCCTGGCTTCAGATTGGGGAAGTTCTGGCTATTGTGGCCATTTGGGGAGTGAACCAGTGGGTAGAAGACCTCTCTCTCTCTTTCTCTTTCTCTCTGCCTCTTTGTAACTCTGCCTTTTGAATAAATAAATCTTAAAAAAAAAGGAATAGGCCGGCGCCGCGGCTCACTGGGCTAATCCTCCGCCTAGCGGCGCCGGCACACTGAGTTCTAGTCCCGGTCGGGGCGCCAGATTCTGTCCCGGTTGCCCCTCTTCCAGGCCAGCTCTCTGCTGTGGCCCGGGAGTGCAGTGGAGGATGGCCCAAGTGCTTGGGCCCTGCACCCCATGGGAGACCAGGAAAAGCACCTGGCTCCTGGCTCCTGCCATCGGATCAGCGCGGTGCGCCGGCCGCGGCGGCCATTGGAGGGTGAACCAATGGCAAAGGAAGACCTTTCTCTCTGTCTCTCTCTCACACTGTCCACTCTGCCTGTCAAAAAAAAAAAAAAAAAAAAAAAAAAAGGAATAACTAGCAGAATGTACAGCTGGAAAGGGTTTAAAAACTAGACAATTTCAGGTTCACTTTGAGATGTAGTAAATCAGAATTGTCATTAAAATAACAAAATTCTTGGAGATTTGCCTGCTCACCAGCATTGAAGTCACATTGTGTTATAATGTGTGGACCGAGTGGTTGCAAGTCAAGGACACAAGCATTTGAAAACCTGTGACTTGATCATTTTTTTTAAAGGTTTATTTACTTGAAAGTCAGAGTTATACAGAGAGAGAAGGAGAGCAGAGAGAAAGAGAGAGGTCTTCTATCCACTGGTTCACTTCCCAATTGGCCTCAATGGCTGGAGATGCGCCAATCCGAAGCCAGGAACCAGGAGCTTTTTCTGGGTCTCCCACATGGGTGCAGGGACCCAAAGACTTGGGCCATCTTCTACTGCTTTCCCAGGCTACAGCAGAGATTTGGATGGGAAGTGTAGCAGCCGGGACTCAAACCGGCACCGATATGGGATGCGAGCACTGCAGGCAGTGGCTTTACATGCTACACCACAGCCCCGGCCCCGGCCCCACATCTTAATCTTAGACCACGATGTTTAATGTGTTTGATATATTGAGTTGAGGGGAGAATATACCCTATTTGACATAGTCATAGATACCTAGAACAGGTATATTTTTCCATTTAGATTTGGACTATTTTGTTAATAAAACCCAATTTTAATAAGTGAAGAAACAATGTCGATTTATTTTCTCTCTTTGTGTTGAATCTTTTTC
Organism: Oryctolagus cuniculus; assembly: GCF_964237555.1. Classification (NCBI taxonomy): domain Eukaryota; kingdom Metazoa; phylum Chordata; class Mammalia; order Lagomorpha; family Leporidae; genus Oryctolagus; species Oryctolagus cuniculus. The sequence goes on from NC_091432.1 coordinate 128,290,377, forward strand.
CTGTCACATTTGCTCAACAGACTCAATTCTGACATTTTTTTTTTTTTTGAAGATTTAGTACTGAAATTTAACACACAGCAAATGAATCATCTTTTCTTTGGTGACTTGAATACTCGTACAGCTGTTAACATTGTCTGGATTTTAGAAGTCACTTACATATGCACTGATGGCACTAGAGTGAGCTGAGTTAGCATGAATAGAAAAGGGCCTGGATTCTCTGATTGTCTTCTTAGTCTCTTCACATCCACCCAAGAAGTCTGGGTCTGTGAACTTGTCCAGTGAGTGTGTATCCTGAGATAGCATTAAGTCAGGAGCTTTTATGCATTTTGTTTATCTTCATTATACTCCGAGCAAGTATGTAGCTGTGAGGTATGTCATTTCCTCTGTTTAAGGTCATTCTCAGATCCACTTGGGCATTTACTTGGGACTCTCTAATCACCTGCTTTTCCACTCACAGGCAGGTGGTGTTTTTGAAGTCTCATTTCTGTTATCCAAAAGCTGGTTCTGGATTTTACCTAGCCCCAGTCTTTATTCCTTCAGGCAAAGGATGGTTCTGTTTGACGTTTCCACTGTCTCACACTTTTCTACTGCCGCCTTTGGTGGTTGGGGTGGTCATTTGATGAGTCATGGATACATTTGAATTCTTTCCTTTGGTAGTTACTGGCCAAAATTAACTCTTTATCTGTGCTGTACCAGTTAATAAGGGTTAGTAAGGAACACCTCAGTTTTTGGTTTCCTAAAATTTACCAAATTCTGTGTATTTAGTTTGCTTTGTAATTGTTAAATATTTGCTAAATGCCCACATTGTGCCTGGCACTGAACAGGACTGTTTGGGGATTGCCTAGATAGCTCACCCTGTTGTTTCTTGGGGTGGTGGAAGAGGGTTGAGGTAAGGGGTCCTTTTGTTGTAGATAATATAGGCAAGTCTTCCTAATTGTCTCCATAACCCACACCCTGCTTCCAGCAGAACTTCTTGAAATGCAGGAAAACAGCTTTGGGGTAGAATGGAAATAATAAATGTGACTTAATTTTCTCTTTATCTTCCTCCTCCCCCAGTAGTTTGAACTTTACATAGAAACAGTTTCTAAGAGGGAATCTCTTAAGCAAGAACTATGAAAGTTGGCAGGTTGTGGAAATGGTGTTTACTGTCTGTGGCTGATGTTCTGCACATTAGGCATTTGCCTGTGGATTCTATTGGCTGGGTCACTTTGCTGTGCATCATGCACTCAGGAATAGGCAATATTAATGACACCTGCATTTTAGATTTGTTGAGATTTTTGAGTATGATGAACTTCTTGGAGCATTAATGATGGAATTGGCTTTTGTAGAGGCATCCCTTATTGGTACTTTGCTGTGCTGGCTTGCAGAGCAACTGTCAGTTTATTTCAGTAATGGAGAAGGGGAGACATCACAGGGAATGGAAAATCCAAATTGCAAAGAATGAACACCAATTTAAAATTATATTTTAGGGGCCGGCACTGTGGTGTAGTGGGTTAAAGCCCTGGCCTGCATTGCCAGCACCCCATATAGGCGCAGCTTCGGCCGTTGTGGACTTCTGGGGAGTGAACCAGGGATGGAAAACCTCTCTCTCTGTCTCTCCCTCTTTCTGTAACTCTTTCAAGTAAATAAAATAAATCTTTAAAAAAATTATATTTTAGTAGGCTGGCACTGTGGCCTAGCGGGTAAAGTTGCCACCTGCAGTGCCTACATTCCATATTGGTGCCAGTTTGAGTCCTGGCTACTCCACTTCTGATCCAGCTCTCTGCTGTGGCCTGGGAAAGCAGTAGAAGATGGCCCAAGTCCTTGGGCCCCTGCACCTGTATGGGAGACCCAGAAGAAGTTCCTGGCTCCTGGCTTCAGATTGGCGCACCTCCCACCATTTCGGCCAATTGGGGAATGAACCAGCGGATGGAAGACCTCTCTCTCTCTCTCTCTCTCTGTGTAACTATGACTTTCAAGTAAATAAATCTTTAAAAAATAAAAAAACTATATTTTACTTGAAATAACATTTGTTCTTTTTCTGATCAAGTGTTGTTTGCCACAATTTATTGTTTCTTGACTTTTAATATTACAAGATACTGACTTTATGAGGCCCTTATATCATGGAAAGTAGTTTTAATGAGTAATCTTCAAACTTTTTTATTTAAAATATATTCTTAACTTTCTTATTATTCCATGTCTATATTTTTTCTTTGTTTTGTAAGATTAGTATTGAATTTATGGCATTATTAAGGACTCTAGTGTTTGAGGTCTTGAATATAATTGTGAGGACTGCCCAGCACTGTGGCGTAGTAGGCTAAATCTCTGCCTCCAGTGCTGGCATCCCATATGGGTGCTGGTTCATGTCCTGGCTGCTCCTCTTGTGAACCAGCTCTGCTATGGCCTGGGAAAGCACTGGAAGATGGCCCAAGTGCTTGGGCCCCTGCACCTGCATGGGAGACAGGAAGAAGCTCCTGGCTCCTAGCTTTGGATTGACACAGCTCCAGCCTTTGCAGCCATTTGGAGAGTGAACCAGCAGATGGAAGACATTTCTCTCTCTCTGTCCCTCTCTCTGTCTGTTACTCTACCTCTTGAATAATTAAATAAACTATTAAAAAATTGTGAGAAATGGGGATTGTGAGGAGTAGGGATGGGCAGTTGGCCTGGCAATTAAGATACAGTTGATACAACTCCATTATTTTTTTAATAAAGGGTTTATTTATGTATTTGAAAAGCAGAGTTACAGACAGAGAGACCAGGGGTTGGGGGTAGGGTGGAAAGAGAGAGAGCGATACCTTTCATCCACTGGTTCACTCCCCAAATGGCCCCAGTGGCTGGAGCTGGGCTAGGCTGAAGCCTGGAGCCAGGAGTTTCTTCTGAGTCTCCCACATGGGTGTAGGGGCACGAGTACTTGAGCCATCCTCTGCTGCTTTCCCAGGCACATTAGCAGGGAGCTGGATCAGAATGGAGCAACCAGGACTTGAACTGGAGCTCTTCTGGGATGCCAGCACTGCAGGCAGTGGCTGTACTGGCTACACGATAGCACTGGCCCCAGAACACCCCCATTCTGTATTGGAGTCCAGTGAGTTCCATACCCACCTCTGACTCCTGACTCTGGCTTCCTGCTAATGCAGACACAGGGGAAGCTGTGATAGCTCAAGTGATTTATGGCCCAGGCCTTGCTCTCCAGGGAAGATGAGCTAAATACTGCTTTACCACAGCCTCACTAAGCATGCTTGTACATCACCTGTATGCTTAGTTTGTAAATCAGCTGCTTTTTAAGGAAGGAGTAGAAACAAAATTTCAACTACAGAGAGGAAAACTAAAAACAGTTCCAAATAACTGAGGTCTCAGTGAAATAAGCTTAATGCTTGGAAAAAGCACAGTAACCAAAATCAGATGAAACCTACTAGAAACTTCATGAGAGACATTTGGGACTTGCAAAATTAGCTTGAATGAAGTGGGAGAGAAAGTAAAACTATGTTTGAGTGTGCAGGATTTAGCTTTTCCTGTTTATCAGTTAGAACCAGTAGTCCTTGAGGCATTAATTCCAAGGCAAGTATACAGATAACCATTCTCTTTGTAGTTGTGTCAGCTGTCTTCCCTGCATGTTAGCCTTACCTCCAACAAGATAGCTAAAGTAGTGAAGAGATAGCCTTTGTTGAATCATTAAAGGATATTGTCAAAGTTTACTGAACTGTGAATTAGACAAATAGCAAGACTTGCCTTTTATCTTGTCTTACTGAACAGTGTGCTTTCTGAGCTGGCTTGCAAGGTGTAGCTCTGCTGCTGATATTTGTGAGGGATAGCTCAGTAAGCCCTCTCCTTCTGCTGGTCGCATTTGCCATGAATGCTGCATTGGTGTTCCACTGTTAGAGACAAACCCTTGGTTAAATCAGTCTTCAGAAAGTCTCCTTAAATACACCTAGGTTGCATGGCAGAGGAATGAGATAAAACTAAGTTGAAGGAAAACCCTAAGCAAATGGCTGTTGGCTTTAGAAAGGCTGGTCTTGGGACAGATTTGAGGGTTGTATCAACAATTTTGTTCAAGTCTGTTTTTATTTTCTTAGTTTTCTTTTCTTTCCCACTCTTCAGTACTTAGAGGAAGATTTAGGGATGCATACATAAGAAGTCTGTTTTAGTCCTTGGCTCACTTGATGCCTTGCTCTCTGTATGCTGGTGGTACTGTAAAGTAAGACAGTATTTGTGTCCAATATGGCGGCGCCCAGTGGCGGTGTGAACTGTGAGGAGTTCGCTGAGTTCCAGGTAATGGGCTTTACCTCGTGTGGCAGGAATTACTCAAGGTGATGAGGACAATTGATGACAGAATAGTTCATGAATTAAACACTACGGTTCCAACAGCTTCCTTTGCAGGGAAAATTTATGCCAGCCAAACCTGTAAACAACTTTATGAGTCTTTGATGGCAGCTCATGCCAGTAGGGACAGAGTCATAAAAAATTGTATAGCCCAGACCTCAGAAGTAGTAAGAAACCTCCGAGAAGAAAGAGAAGAGAATTTGGATGATTTAACATTATTAAAGCAACTTAGAAAAGAACAAAGTTGAAATGGATGTAGTCAGAACTAAATGTTGAAGAAGTCGTAAATGACAGGAGCTGGAAGGTGTTTAATGAATGCTGCCGAATTCACTTCAAGCCTCCAAAGAATGAATGAAGAAGGAAGGATGAATTTTTTTAAGGACCGGATCATCTCACGAGAGCTAAGCATGACAGGCATCAGCGGGCAGGCTTCCTAGGATGATTTCTGAGCCAGCAGTCCAAGACCTTGTGTTGATTTCAGCCCCACTTAGCCAAGACCTCAAGTATAAATAATTCTGATAATTATGGAGAAATCAACTGCTATTTTATACCATTTCTATAAAAAGAGATGTTTTGTAACTATTAAAATAATTTTCTGAAAAAAAAAAAAAAGTAAGACAGTATTTGTCAACTATAGTCAGCCATGATGCATTTGCCAGTCAAATTCTTCTGGGCTTGTCCTGCTTGCCTTTCTTTCCAGATTTCTGCCCTTTGCATCATTCCTCACCCCTCACCCCTCACCCAACCTCATCATTTTCTGCTTTACCCAGTGAATATTTTCCAGTAACATTACCCTAAATGAACCAAGTGTTAAGTGTGCTATCTCTTTTTTTGTTTGTTTGTTTTGTTTTGTTTTTTTTTTTTTTTTTTACAGGCAGAGTGGACAGTGAGAGAGAGACAGAGAGAGAAAGGTCTTCCTTTGCCGTTGGTTCACCCTCCAATGGCCGCCGCTGCAGCCGGCGCACCGCGCTAATCCGATGGCAGGAGCCAGGATCCAGGTGCTTTTCCTGGTCTCCCATGGGGTGCAGGGCCCAAGCACTTGGGCCATCCTCCACTGCACTCCCTGGCCATAGCAGAGAGCTGGCCTGGAAGAGGGGCAACCGGGACAGAATCCGGCGCCCCGACCAGGACTAGAACCCGGTGTGCCGGCGCCGCAAGGTGGAGGATTAGCCTATTGAGCCACGGCGCCGGCTAAGTGTGCTATCTCTTGAAGTCACTTCTGTCTTTAATGTTCTTTTAAAGAAAGTTAGATCTCTTTATATAGGAAAGTGATAATGTATCTTTTATTAAAGGGAAGTGTTAGCTCAGTGGATATAAAGATAAAAATGTATCCTTATTACTTAATTTAAAGGGTTTCATTGAAACTAAATTAATAAATTGTTCTCAACATATTTGTCATTAGAAAAGTACTTTGAGGTAAGTTCCCTTCCCGTTTAAAAAAAGATCAGTATTTATTTCCTGACTCTGCGTCATCAATAAAGTGATCACGTTTTTCTGATCCAGACGGGTTTCTGTGACTCTTCTGTTCTCTAGGGCCCCTGTGCCTTCTGAAGTGCGATTGCTTTGCGCATGACATGCAGTGTTCCTTGGCGCCTTCCACCCACAGAGCCTTTTCTTGCTGAGGAGGAGGTGTAATGTAGGAAAATAATGAGGGCTTTCAAACCTGTGTGAATCTATGGCGCAGATGGTGAGGAAAATCCCTTGGGGAGCTAAACATTGAATGGGTGATAGCAGATTTAAGAATCCATAATTATACTCCGATTCTCTTGAAGATCACTTCAGAGTTCACACTCTTTATTTCTGCATCTGAACCCCAGTTCCCAGTTGTGAATTCTATGAGGGCAGTCTTGGGTTTGTACACTGATGAAACTCCTGTGTGTAGAAAGTGGTTCTTAAAATAACAATAATAATGGCTGACATTGAATATTTTCTGTGTGTCAGGTACAGTACTGAATACTTTACATATGCTCTCTGATTTAATTCTTAACAACATTCAGAGAGTACTATAATTAGCCTTGTTTTATGGATGAGTAAACAAAAGTCAATTAAGATCCAAGTCACAAGCACCTGGGAAGCAAATGGCTATAGAATTCAGACGAGATTAGGCGCGTTCAGGGTGGTATGGCCATACACGGCTATAAAATTCAACCTCAGGTGTTCTAGAGATTCAGCTCTCAACCACTGTATCACACTGCTTCCATAATTAGATGCTTAGTTTTAAAGTAAGTAGTTATTGAGCAAAAGATGAATGAACCAAACCTAAAATTAATTTTATGAATCACAGTGAAGTTTTCTGTCTGCTGTAGAATTAAACCATCATAGTTTAAGTGGTCAGCATGGATGCAAGCTGCTGTGCTTGGCACTCCTAGCAATTCAGGAAGATACAACTCTTGTTATAAACAGCCTGCATGGGATAACAGTGTGAATGCTGTGAAAATGTCCTCTCTGTTCTTACCTTTCTTAACAGCTAGGAGCAACTTAGTAGTGATACTTAAATTATGAACTTCACACATTACTGCTTAGTGGTGATGATGAGTTAATATGAGTCATTTACAGAATGGCTCTATCATTTAAATACAAATTTAAGTGTGGATGTTCACCCCATTTCTAAAATAAGTGGTGTGTTCTGGGAACCACTGAGAATTTTCAAGGGGAACAGCCATAGAACCCTTTGATTTGGTGAATATTAATTCTTTTTTAAAAGACATTTTATTTGACAGGCAGAATTATAGACAGAGAGGGAAAATACAGAGAGAAAGATGGTCCATCTTCACTTCCCAAATGGCTGAAACAGTAAGAGCTGGGCTGATCTGAAGCCAAGGGCTAGGAGCTTCTGGGTCTCCCATGTGGATTCAGGGGCCCAAGCACTTGGGTCATCTTCCACTGCTTTCCCAGGTCATTAATAGAGAGCTGGATTGGAAGAGGAGTAGCTGGAACACGAACCCAAGCCATATGGGATGCCGACACTGCAGGTGGAGGCTTAACCTACTATGCCACAGCTCCAGCCCCCAGAATATTTATTCTAAGAATGGTAGCAAGGAAATGAATTGGGTAAGGATTCCACATCCTAATGGAGAGAACATGGGCTGTGAGTTAGGGTGCTGGAATTTATGGTGTCTCCATTTAAAATTTCTATCATGAGTTTAGTTAAGGTATTCCTGTTGCTAATAGCATTCTGACACCAGAAACTATCTTTAAGTATGCTAGAAAATGTAGTCATCTTTGTGCCTTCTTTCTTAATGATGCAGTTTTATTGGTAGAATTTTCAGTCTCCCACCCAGTATTGCATTTTATCATCTTAACACATCTAATCACATTTCCCCCTTGTTTATTATTTTTCCCTCCAGTTTTTATTGAGACTTGCCATGTGCCAGAAGTTATAAATCTTTTAAGTGTAGTAACTCATTTGATTATCTCAATTATCTTATGGGGTAGGCGCTTGAACATTTCATAGTTGAGAAACTGAGGCACAATGTTATTTAAAATAGCATAATAAAAGGTGGAATTTGTTTGAAACCCAGACAGTCCAATCTTGGAACCTATACTGTCAATTACAACTCTATACTGCTAGATAATTTATTTCTCAAAATTCGTTCAGCACACATTATGAGCCCCTACTTTGTGGCAGTTATTGTGCTATGCACAGAGAATTCAGAAGTGACCAAGATGCAGCCCCCCCCCCCACCTAAAATTTTTGTTAATTTATTTTGAAAAGCAGAGTTAGAGAGAGAGGGACACACACACACACACACACACACACACAGATATCTTCCATCCTTCCATCTTCTGGTTCACTTACCAAATTGCCTCAACAGCCAGAACTGGGCCAGTCCAAGCCAAGAGCTTCTTCCTGGTCTCCCACGTGGGTGCAGGGGCCGAAGTACTTGGACCAGCCTCTCTTGCTTTCCCAGGCACATTAGCAGAGAGCTGCATTGGAAGTGGAGCAGTCAGGACTCTAACTGTGCCCATATGGGATGCAGGTGTCCCAAGCAGTGGTTTTACCTAACATCACAACACCGGCCCCAAGATGCAGGGCATTGATTTAAATGATCTCTCTGCAAGGGCACACTTGACTGGAGTGCTTTGTTAATGACCTTGCTGGTGATTTAATCAGTGCTTGGGGCCATTCCTCCTTACACAGAGGCAGCATATAGTAAACATCCAAGACCAGTCTGCGGCTTCAGACCTCCAATGAAGCAGGATTTTTCAGCCTATTCCCTTCTGGTTTCATATTGGAAATGTATGGTGACAATCTCTTCCATTGTATAAAAAGATAGGCTATCTTCACTTGGGGGCAAAGCAGTACTGCAGAATGGGTAATGGCACTCTGAGGTGCTGATGGGGTTTCATCTTACCACCTAGTAGCCACATGGCCTCTTTGTGAGTCAGTTTCCTCATCTGTAACTGGCATAATTGTAATACCTACCTCAAAGGAGTGTTGAATGGAATATGAAAGTTCACTGTTTATAAGGCACATAGTAAATACTCCAGGAAAGGTTAGCAAACATGTATCTATCTGTGTTCTGGTACCTAATTAGGGACATCTATGTGAGCATATATAATTTTTAATGCATACACACACACGTATAATGTAGTTTAGATGGTTTGACTTGAAATGTGCATGTTTTTGATGTTAGTATATGGCCATATGAGATGGGTATTTTTTTTAAAGATTTATTTTTTTTTATTTATTTGAAAGACAGAGTTACAGAGAGAGGTAGAGACAGAGAGAGGTCTTCCATCCGCTGGTTCACTCTCCACATGGCTGCAATTGCTGGAGCTGCACCCATCCAAAGCCAGGAGCCAGGAGCTTCTTCCAGGTCTCCCATGTTTGGGCAGGGGCCCAAGGACTTGGGCCATCTTCTACTGCTTTCCCAGGCCATAGGAGAGCTGGATTGCAAAAGGAGCAGCCAGGACTAGAACCAGCGCCCATAAAGGATGCAGGCAGTGCAGGCAGCGGCCTTACCCACTATGCCACAGCGCCAGCCCTGAGATGTGTATTTTCTACATAGAAATTCTTTTTCTATTTTGAGAGATCCTCTGCCTTCCTTGGATCTGAACATGAATTTGTGTTGTTATGGAAGCTGTGGGAGGGAGAGGCCAGACTCCAGATCACTGAGGTGTTTGGATGTTGTGAATGTACTGGGTTCCCATTTTAACTGGCTGACATTTGATGTGTGGGTATCCTGTTCAATTATGGATCTATAAAAGCTGTAAATGAAATCTTTCACCATTGAGAAGAATTATTTAGAAAGAACATGAAAATTCCAGTTATCTGGGATGAGAACAAAACATTTTTCTAAGATTCAGTTATCTTTTGTGAACTTAACCATTTTCACCCTGTATTTATTTCTGTATTTGTATATATGTTAAAGTAAGTATTGGCTTATACTGGTATCTTTGACTAATTCAACACAACAGATTTAATTCTAGCCATTTTCCCTTGCATATTTATAACATTTCTTTGTGAGAAATTTGGCTGTCATTATCTGTAATGTATTTGTAATTATTTGTTCAACCTTGTATACATGTATTTTCAAGAGTTTCTAACCCATACTGCTGTGAGAAACAAATTTATCGAGTGCACTGTTTGTATAAAATTCTTTTTGTGATAACCTTATGATATCCAGTCAAACCACTATTTTCCAAAGTTGTTTGTCAACTTCTTTCCCTTCATCTCTCTCTCTCTCTTTTTTTTTTTTTAAAGATTTTATTTATTTGAAAGACACAGTTAGAGAGGGAGAAGCAGAGAGAGAGATTGAGAGAGAGAGAGAATCTTTATCTGCTGGTTCACTCCCCAAATGGCTGCAACGTGCAGGACTAGGCCAGACTGGAGCCAGGAGCTGCTTCCGGGTCTCCTATATAGGTGCAAGGCCCCAAATACCTGGGCCATCCTCTACTGCTTTCCCAGGTGCATTAGCAGGAGCTGTATCAACAGCTGGGACTCTAACCAGCTGGTGTCACAGGCAGAGACTTTACTCCATGTGCCACCATGTCAGCCCTCTCTTCATCTCTTCAAGTGAGGTTATGTCATTTGTAATATAGTTAGTTTCATTTGTTATAGTCTGCATTACATCTTAGGTCCCTGGACACGCTAGCTGATTTTTTTTATTTTATTTATTTATTTTTATTTATTTATTTATTTATTTTTTGACAGGCAGAGTGGACAGTGAGAGAGAGACAGAGAGAAAGGTCTTCCTTTGCCGTTGGTTCACCCTCCAATGGCCGCCACGGCTGGCGTGCTGCAGCCGGCGCAACGCGCTGATCCGATGGCAGGAGCCAGGTACTTCTCCTGGTCTCCCATGGGGTGCAGGGCCCAAGTACTTGGGCCATCCTCCACTGCACTCCCGGGCCACAGCAGAGAGCTGGCCTGGAAGAGGGGCAACCGGGACAGAATCCGGCGCCCCGACCGGGACTAGAACCCGGTGTGCTGGCGCTGCAAGGCGGAGGATTAGCCTAGTGAGCCGTGGCGCCGGCGCTAGCTGATTTTTAAAAACATTTCACGGGAGGGGCCGGCGCTGTGGCATAGTAGGTAAAGCCACCACCTACAGTGCCGGCATCTCATATAGGCACCAGTTCAAGACCCACCTATTCCACTTCCAGTCCAGCTCTCTGCTGTGGCCTGGGAAAGCAGTAGAAGATGGCCCAAGTGCTTAGGCCCCTGCACCCGTTTGGGAGACCTGGAAGAAGCTCCTGGCTCCTGGCTTTGGATTGGTGCAGCTCTGGCTGTTGTGGCCAATTGGGGAGTGAACCAGCGGTTGTAAGACCTCTCTCTCTCTCTCTCTCTCTCTCTCTCTCTCCCTCTCTGTCTCTTTCTCTCCTCTTCTCTCTCTGTGTAAATCTGACTTTCAAGTAAAATAAATAATAAATCTTATAAAAATAAAAATTTTGGCTGGCGCTGCGGCTCACTAGGCTAATCCTCCACCTGCGGCGCCGGCACACCAGGTCCTAGTCCCAGTTGGGGCACCAGATTCTGTCCCGGTTGCTCCTCTTCCTGACCAGTCCTCTGCTTTGGCCTGGGAGTGCAGTGGAGGATGGTCCAAGTCCTTGGGCCCTGCACCCATGTGGGAGACCAGGAGGAAGCACCTGGCTCCTGGCTTTGGATCAGCGCAGTGCGCTGGCTGCAGCGCATCTCTGTCTCTCTCTCTCACTGTCAAAAAATAAAAATAAAAATTTCACAGGAGGGGCTGACACTGAGGCGTAGCAGGCAAGGCCCTGCCTGCAGTGCCTGGATCCCATATGGGTGTTGGTTTGAGTCCTGGCTGGCTACTTCCAATCCAGCTGTCTGCTAGGTCTCTCCTGGCTTAGGATCAGCGCAGCTCCAGCCATTGTGGCCAGTTGGAAGACCTCGCTCTCTCTCTGCCTTTCATTTTCTCTCTGTGTAACTCTGACTTTCAAATAAATAAATAAATCTTAAAAAAAAAAATTTCACACAGTAAAGTTCATTCTTGATGTTATACAGTTTTAACAGTTTTGAAAAATACTTGAGTCATGTATTCCCCTAAAAATTCCATCATGGAACCCCTGTGTACCCCTGGCTTCTTTTATTTATTTTTTTAAGATTTAAGATTTCTTTATTTGAAAGGCAGAGTTACAGAGAGGCAGAGGCAGAGGCAGAGAGAGAGAGAGAGAGAGAGAGGTCCTCCATCCACTAGATCACTCTCCAGAAGGCAGGCGTCAAGAGCCTCTTCCGGGTCTCCCATGTGGGTGGAAGGGCCCAGGGACTTGGGTCATCTTCTACTGCTTTCCCAGGTCATAGCAGAGAGCTGGATTGGAAGTAGAGCAGCTGGGACTCAAACCAGTGCCCATATGGGAAGCTGGCACTGCAGGCGGCATCTTTACCCACTATGCCACAACGTTGGCAACCCTGGATTCTTATAAAAATGAAATTATTTATTAAAGTAAAATTGTGTATATTGTTATTAAAACCAATAGAAAGTGCAAAAACCAGCTGGCACCGTGGCTAACTTGGCAGATCCTCCGCCTGTGGCACCTGCACCCCAGGTTCTAGTCCCAGTTGGGGCACCGGATTCTGTCCCAGTTGCTCCTCTTCCAGTCCAGCTCTCTGCTATGGCCCAGGAAGGCAGTGGAGGATGGCCCAGGTCCTTGGGCACTGCACCCACATGGGAGACCAGGAAGAAGCACCTGTCTCCTGGCTTTGGATCAGCGCAGTGCGCTGGCCACAGCATGTTGGCTGTGGCAGCCATTTGTGGGGTGAACCAATGGAAAGGAAGACCTTTCTCTCTGTCTCTCTCTCACCGCCGAGCTCTGCCTGTCCAAAAACAAAAACAAAAAATACAAGAACCGTTTTTTCGTAGTGTATTTGAGGTGAAAAATACGTAAGTTAGAGCTAGCTAGAGTCATTAGGTTATTTTAGGTTTTAATCAACAGTAAGGAAATCAAGTTGAGAAGACTATTACTTTGTTTCCATTTTATCCTAGGATCAGTCTTTGATGTGGCTTCTCAGAGAATACTTTCTTCTCAAAATAGCCATCTCTGATTTTCCTGTCCATCCTATAGCAGTTGAAAAACAGTGAATGCAGTAGTTAATCAGTTAAAAATAAGTCCAAGGTCACTATCCAAAGTCTGCAGCTATTAGTATTCCAAAGTCTCTGACCCTGTAATGACAAAACTTAGCTTTTACATTTGTATTCCATTTTCTATAATATTTCCTTGTTTTACATTTTTGTCATGGTCTTCTTTGTGTTCATTTTTTCAATAAACTATATTTTTAGTCCTGTTTATTTGGCACTAGACTGTAGATTTTATCTTAAATTGGCCTATTTTCTTCTTCTTAGACTAAAATTATTTATTAGTATTAGTTATATTTATTGGCTGTAGTTACATTTGTTGACTATACACAATCAGTACATAATATATGCATTGAATATGTGTACATATACACAGATCCTAATTTACAGTACAAGTGGATTGAGTATTCTTTATTGAGAAAAGAAAATGTCAGTTAGATTACTCTTTTTTTTTTTTTAAGATGTATTTATTTCAAAGGCAGAGTTACACAGAGAAGGAGAGGCAGAGAGAGAAAGAGGTCTTCCATCTGCTGGTTCACTCCTCAGTTGGCCACACGGCTGGAGCCATGCTGATCCGAAGCCAGGAGCCAGGAGCTTCTTCCAGGTCTCCTACACGGATGCAGGGGCCCAAGGATTTGGGCCATTTTCCACTGCCTTCCCAGGCCATAGCAGAGAGCTAGATCAGAAGTGGAGCAGTCAGGACTTGAACCGGCGCCCATATGGGATGCCGGCACTGCAGGCAGTGGCCTTACCCGCTACACCACAGCGCCAGCCCTTAGATTACTCTTTAAGGGGCTGGTGTTGTGGCACAGCAGGTTGAACTGCCTCTTTTATTTAGTCGTGGCTGCCCTGCATCCAGTTCAGCTTCCTGCTAATGTACTTGGGAAGACAGCAGAAGAAGGCCCAAGTACATAGGCCCTGCCTCCTATGTGGGAGACCAAGATTGAGTTCCTATCTTCTGGTTTCAGCCTGGCCCAGTCCTAGCTCTTGTGGCCATTTGAAGATTGAATCAGCTGATGGAGCTCTTTTTGTCTCTCTCTGTCACTTTGCTTTTCAAATAAATAAATCTTTTAAAATATTTATTTAAAGATTTATTAATTTATTTTGAGAGGTAGAGAGACAGAGAGAGGGAGAGACAGAGAAAAAAGTCTTCCATCCTCTGGTTCACTCCTTAAATGGCTGCAATGGCTAGAGCTGAGCCTAACTGAAGCCAGGATCAAGAAGCTTCTTCTGGGTCTCCCATGCAGGTGCAGGGGCCCAAGCACTTGGACCATCTTCCACTACTTTCCCAGGCCATAAGCAGAGAGTTTGGATCAGAAGAGGAGCAGCTGGAACATGAATCAGCATCCTATGCCGCAGGTGGAGACTTAGCCTAATATGCCATAAGTGCTGGCCCCATAAATAAATCTTTTAAAAATTACTCTTTCATAAGCATGTGACTCTGTGGTCATCATAGAAAAAAGTTTGCCTACCCCTGTATTAGAGGAATACTTGATCATTTATATGTTGTTCTACTTTAGGAGAGGCTGTACTAAAACTAACGTGAATGTATTAGACTTACGTTTTTTGTGAAGATCACCCTTCTGCTTTCTACAGCCCCTACCTAACACCTCAGTTATCACTGAACTCTTCGGTAGCATATTTATATTTCTTTTAACATGTTTTTGGCTTCAATATATTCTTCTTGTTGATATGTCAGTGTAGTAAGACAAAAATAAAACAAATAACTAGTTTCTATCCTCTGTAAGGTGATAGGTGCAATTACCTTCCATTTTTTAGTCTGGAGTCCCTGATCTGGTTCATCCATTCATACTCTAAAGTAGGGTGATAACACAGCACCGTCTTTCATTCTAACAGCTAAGGCTATTTCTTGAGTACCTTTGGATGACACAAAGACACAGTAAGCCCTAGAGAGGATATGCTGGGTGGACATTCATGCATCATGTTCACAGTTGAACATTCAGATGCAACTTTGAATTGTTCTCTTTAGCATATGAGAGCACATAGGCCTCTCTGGGAATTCAGATATCAGAATCTGTAATCACATGCAAATAGTGTTTATGGGACTGGGCCCATACACAGAATAACTTCATGCCAAAGTCTTACGCTCAGGGCAAGTGTTAGGGATAATACATTTCCAGATGAAGTATTTTACAGTACAAAATATGCCTTGACACATGTTCTCTGTTTAGTCGTACACATTTGTCATGCCTCGGTACCTCTGAGATGAGTCTCATGGCATCAGACATAAGTATGTGTTTATTTGTGCTTTAGAGTGAAAAATATTTTACACTTGGTCTGATTGGTCTTTAGTTAGAAAAAGTGACAATGCCAGGTTCATGCAAAGATGGTGCCTGCTCTCCACCAAGCATTTGTGTAATTTTAAACTTATTTATTTAAGTGCAGAGCTAAGCAAATGGTGAGTAAAGGCAAATGCTGTGCAGTCCACTGCATAGATTTTCTGAACCATTGAAACAACTGGAAATCATTGTGCCATTACAATCACTGTGGTGCCATTATTCTGGGTCATTCTTCCCGTGCTCCTCCCTTTACTGTCTGCTTTCTCCCTGCCTGTTCCCATCTGTCCCCTCTGTCTTTTCTGATGCCTTTACCCTTCCTGCCTCAACCACTAGTTTAGGATATTTTATCCATATTTTTACCTGGTAGTTGGATGCTGAAATAGCATGTTCTCCATGTGAAATGAAAATCTATAATTGCACAAAAACATGTATGCTGAGGTATAAAGCAACCATATCCATAACCACGAACACAGAAATAACCCATATGTGCCCCCACCTGGGAGTGGTTCAACAGACTGTGGTCCATCCATACGCTAAAATATTACTCAGCAACAACAAAAGAACCACTGATACCTTTCCAAACATTGGTCAGGTTGAAGTGTGCTGGTCTGGGTGAAAGAAGGCAGACTGCAAGGCTGCATCCTGTGTGACTCCTCTGCTGTGAACTGCTGCAGACATGAGATTGTGTTAACAGAGAAGAGATCAGTGACTGCCAGGGGTTTGGGATGGGAAGACCAAAGGGGACCCCAGGGAATCCTGGGGTGAGGTGAGAACTGTTCTGCATCTTGACTGTGGTAGTGGTTGCATAGCTCCATGCATTGTCAAAACTAAGAACTGAGCACTAAAATACTGCATTTTACTATGCACTAATTTATTTATTTATTTATTTATTTATTTTTTTTATCTTTTATTTAATGAATATAAATTTCCAAAGTACGACTCATGGGTTACAATGGCTTCCCCCCCCATACCGTCCCTCCCACCAACAACCCTCCCCTTTCCCACTCCCTCTCCCCTTCCATTCACATCAAGATTCATTTTCGATTATCTTAATATACAGAAGATCAGCTTAGTATACCTTAAGTAAGTATTTCAACAGTTTGCTCCCACACAGAAACATAAAGTGAAAAATAATAGATGATTTTTTCTTAAATGATGATGAAATCAGATCAGACCTATTGTCATGTTTAATCCCAGTGAGAGTCAAGTTGGGAATTGAAAATTTCTTTCTTTTTTTTTTTTTTTTTTTTTTTTTTTTTACAGAAGATCAGTTTAGTGTACATTAAGTAAAGATTTCAGTCGTTTGCACCCCCATAGAAACACAAAGTGAAATATACTGTTTGAGTACTCGTTATAGCATTAAGCCTCAGTGTACAGCACGTTAAGGACCGAGATCCTACATGAGGAGTAAGTGCACAGTGACTCCTGTTGTTGACTTTACCAATTGACACTCCTGTTTATGGCATCAGTAATCTCCCTATGCACCAGTTATGAGTTTCCAAGGCTATGGAAGCCCCTTGAGTTCTCCGACTCTTATCTTGTTTAGACACGGTCATAGTCAAAGTGGAGGTTCTCTCCTCCCTTCAGAGAAAGGCACCTCCCTCTTTGAAGACCTGTTCTTTCCACTGGGATCTCACTCACAGAGATCTTTTTGCCAGAGTGTCTTGGCTTTCCATGCCTGAAATACTCTCATGGGCTTTTCAGCCAGATCCGAGTGCCTTTAGGGCTGATTCTGAGGCCAGAGTTACTATGCACTAATTTAAAAAATAAATTATAATAAAGATTCGTGAGCTCATAGTCCTGGACTGGTTCTCTTTATTGGAGGATAAAATCAGCTGATGTTCTCTTTGACCAGAGACATCATTGATGAGCTTGCCATTGTCTTCACAAAGCTTAACATTGCTTGAAGGATCAGAATCAGATACATCTCACTGTAATATGCAAACTAGCTCAACTGCTAACAGAGACATGTCTCTAACACTCTGCACCGGCTGAGGTATGAAGGACAAGTAACTTCTCTTCTGGGATTCCATTTCCTTGCTAAAACAAAGATAAGAATCACAAAGGCATTGTGACTATTAAAAGCATGCAAAGACTTAGGACAACATTTGGCATGGGGGTTAAAATTCCATAGGTTGTCATTGTCTTTGATGACTTACTCATTTCCCCACCACAGGCTCTCTGAGACTGCTTCCTCCAAAATGCCAGAGGAGTCTTGACTTACTATCATGTAGTGCAGTATGTTCTGAGGAGCACTAGAACTGGAATGGGGACGCGTAGGGCTCCTCTCAGACTAGTTACCTCCAGAAACCCCACTGTCTTAGATGAATGCTGGATGGAGTTTCTTGTTTGTTTTAAAGATTTATTTATTTGAAAGGCAGAGATACACAGGGGTGGGGCGGGGGGGGGCAGGGGGAGAAAGAGAAGGGGGAGGGAGTGATATCTTCCATCTGCTGATTAACTCACCACATGGCTGTAAAGGCTAGGGCTGGGCCAGGTGAAGCCAGGAGCTAGGAACCCCATCTGGATTTCTTCCCAAGTGGGTGCAAGGGCCCAAGGACTTGGGCCATCCTCTGCTGCTTTTCCCAGCTGCATTAGAAGGGAGCTGGATCCAAAGTGGAGCAGCCAGGACTTGAACAGGTGCCCACGTGGGAATGCCAGCATCACAGGCGGTGGTTTAACCTATGCCACGATGACAGGCTAGGTGGAGTTTTACTCTGGTCATCCCTGATGGGAGTAATCAGATTTATGCCCAGAAAATATTTTATAGTTTAGGTTTGGGATAGAGTAGAATCAAATAGAAACTACAAAATAGTGTACTCAAAGAAAGAGCATCTCATCTCATCTGATGTCTTCCTGCTGGCTTACAATTGAAATATTACATGAGCCTGCTCTAACTCTGTGTCTAGGATTGCTGCTGTGTGAGTCCTTCATAGATTTTGTATGCAGTGAAACAATGTGGGTTTTTCTGCCAAGAAGTACTATAACCATGACATTAGTATATTAGTATTCTCCAGGGAAACAGAATATTAGAAGATAGGATTTATTACAAGGAATTGGATTAAGCAATTATGAAGGCTGGCAAGTTAACAATCTGTGTGGCAGCTGGAGACCCAGGAAAGCTCACAATGCAGACAGTTGAAAGGCAGTCTGCTGAAAAACCCCTTCTCTCTTAGGCAGAGGGGGCTTTCTGTGTTCTATTAGGCTCAACTGATTGGGTAAGGCTGTCCACATTATGGAAGGTGATCTATCATATGTCAAGTTTGGATTTAATGTTAATCTCATCCAGGGGCTGGTGTTGTGGCATGGTGGGTTAGAGCCCTGGCCTGAAGCACAGGCATCCCTATGGGCGCCCGTTCTAGTCCTGGCCGCTCCTCTTCCGATCAGCTCTCTGCTATGGCCTGGGATAGCAGTAGAAGATGGCCCAAGTCCTTGAGCCCCTGCACCCACATGAGAGACCCAGAAGAAGCTCCTGGCTCCTGGCTTCGGATGGGCGCAGCTCTGGCCGTTGCAACCATCTGGGGAGTGAATCAGTGGATGGAAGACCTCTCTCTGTCTCTACCTCTCTCTGTAACTCTGTCTTTCAAATAAGTAAATCTTAAAAAAAAAAAAAAAACAAAAAAACAAAAAAACAAAAAAAACTCATCCAAAAACACCCTGCAAGTTGACATAGAAAATTATCTATCACATTAAGATTTACTTGGAATTTCATAATGTATTGTACTAAATTTTTAAGGGCATGTTTAGTTACTTAATCATTTCATTTGGTCTAGGTCACAGTCGGCAAGTATAGTCAGGGCTTCACAGCTGTGTTCTTGGTAGAGTCTGTGTTTGAACAATTTCTTATATATTTTTTGCTGTATGTATGAGTGAATGGGTCTGGAAAATATTGGTATGTGTTCCTTCTCCCTCCAGCCTTGCTTTTAATAAATTCCTTTAAAATTGATTAAGAAAATGAGACATCATTGAAAAGATGCTATTTTATTGGATATTTCCTTCTCTTAGATAGGTTTTGCTAATCAGGCATACAGAAGAGGTTTGTTTTGAAGAAGGAACATGTAGCTATTCTCCACTGGAAAGCCTGTGTTGCCACTTTATATTTAGACCTGCCCCAGCAGGCCAGTGCAGTCCCACAGTGATGCTTGCTGACGTGCACCCACACTAGTTGAGTCCTGGTCAGGGGAAAATTTCTTTTGAGCAGGAGACAAACTGGACAGAATGCCAGAAGGCTAAATATAACTCTTTAGAGAGCCAGACATACATAAATGACTTCTTAGTGAACAACACTTTGACTTGGAGTGAAAACATTTTCTAAAAGAGCTCTTGCTTTATGGGAATGAGTTTAAATGCCCCACTAAATTTAATTTTTCATGGAAAAGTAACAGAGCCATTGATTTTTTTCTCTTTTAGTTGTCTCTGCAATTAAATAACAATGGCCTTTGTTAGAGATAGCAGTCTTTATCTCTCGCTTCCCAGCACCCTGTTCAGGAGTCCAGAGGTTTAATCTGAAGTGTTTTTTGTTTCCATAGGAGAGGAAAAAAGTGGTTTGCATGTTGAGATCTTCATCTAGGGATGTGGGTTGAATTGGCATTTTTAGAATACAGTTTTTTGTGAACTCTTACTCTGCTTCAGGGTACTTACATCAGTGTGCCAAAGCTTTTAGGGAAATCAATTAAAATAAGCCAGCCTCTACTGGATTAGTTTGTGGACTGAAGTTAACATTACCTCAAGATCTGCCAGTTGTATTTTTTATTATGCTGTTTTGTATTACTGGTTCTTTTTGCCTGGGACCCTGAAAGCATTCTATAATCAGTAATTCTTCAGAATAGTAAAGGAAAACAGGCATGCCCAATAATAAGGCTGTGTTTCTGTGTACACACAACTGCAGATTTTGGGCCTGCCTCTCACAGAATGAGTGACTTAGGACTCCTCAGATTAGGCTGCACATTAGAATCATCTTGGAGGCTTGGGAAATAAAAACACAGACTTAGTTCTTTCCCAGCCTAAATCAGAGTTCCGGGTGTGTGTTTTAAGGCATGAGGAGGAGGGTTAGGATATGATATTCTTAACAAGCAAAGTGATCATCGTATAACTTGTCTGATATCAGATCCTCAGACCCTGAAAGAATTTCTGAAAATTGAAATAAACTACAGTTGTCCGCAGTTGCTAAAATTGTTCCAATTAGGAAAGGGAAAGGGAAACAAAGAACACAGCAGCTCCAGAGAATACTCTGAGGAGCTGTGTGAACTAGGAAGGCCATTGTGATTGTCAGCGAGTCAGTATTTCCTCTCATAGCTTATCATTCCCATCTGCCTGCTCCCACTGCCCTTGCGTGGCTCAGCTCCACATCTTCCCTGGAAGGAAGGGATGGCCATGTGAAGTTGACAGTGCCAGCTGCACATCTTGTCAGAGACTTGTTTTTTAGACTACTTCCCTTGCAAAGTCATCTAAGAAAGGGTTTTCAAGAACAATGGGATATCAGTTTAGGCTACAGGGTCTGACTCACATCTTTCGTTTACTACTTCACATGTATTTGTTGCTGTCCTTTTTAGTTTTGGGTAGATTTTAATACTGAGTTTCTTATCAGAAAGATGCTTATGAACTAAAGCAGGAAGTAGGAATGGGGACTCAGAACTTCTGGCTTCTAGTTTTGCTTTGTGCTTGTAGCCATTAACCTCTGTAGGATCTGATTCCTTGTCTGAGATGTGAGCAGAATAATCCTTTGCCATGTCTGTGGAGTGCTAGGAGGTGGGATGAGTGATTGTAATGAGCTGTGAGCCATCCAGATGATACTCAGGAGAATGTACAGTTCACTAAGGTCCCAGCAGCACAGTGTGCTCACCCTTTCCCTGTCACTTCATTCATTGTCAGAGTGCTGGTGGGAGATGGTTCAGAGTTTGCTTTACTCTTCTTTGCTCTACCTTAGGCATCCATCCAGCTGGCAGGTTAACAGTCCTATTCAGAGAAAAGTATCCCCACAGAACAGGTTCAGTTCCCCACTTGAGCAGGATGGTCAGCTGACCTACAAGAGGCAGCACACTTGGTCAGTGTCAAAATAATGCTCCTTGTGAGTTCAAAATGTACACTTCTCTCTCTGCTTATCTCTCTGCACACTTCTGATTGCCTTATATGTGAAAATGTATACTCTACATCACTGGTAGTTTATTCATTGACATTTTTTTTTTTTTTGACAGGCAGAGTGGACAGTGAGAGAGAGAGAGAGAGAGAAAGGTCTTCCTTTTGCCGTTGGTTCACCCTCCAATGGCCGGCGCGGCCGGCGCGCTGTGGCCGGCGCACCGCGCTGATCCGATGGCAGGAGCCAGGAGCCAGGTGCTTTTCCTGGTCTCCCATGGGGTGCAGGGCCCAAGCACTTGGGCCATCCTCCACTGCACTCCCTGGCCACAGCAGAGGGCTGGCCTGGAAGAGGGGCAACTGGGACAGAATCCGGCGCCCCGACCGGGACTAGAACCCAGTGTGCCGGCGCCGCTAGGCGGAGGATTTGCCTAGTGAGCCGCGGCGCCGGCTATTCATTGACATTCTTTCCTCAGCCCACCCTTGTCTTACCAGGAAATGCCCATATTTTCCTTGTACACCAGTGTCCAGAGGGTGGAGTGCTTGCAGTTGTTAGGCCTAGTTGTTTAGCCAGATGATACCAAGACTTAGAAATCAGAGGTGGACGTTTGTTGCAGCCGTTAAGCTATGGCTTGGAATGCCCACATCCCATATCAGAGTGCTTAGGTCATGTCCCAGCTCTACTTTCCATTCTGTCTTTCTGCTGATGTGTAGTCTGGGAGGCAACAGGTGATGGTGTGAGTACCTACACGAGAGACCTGGTTTGAGTTCCCAGCTCTTAGTTTTGGCCTGACCCAGCCCTGATGGTTATAGGCATTTGGGGTATGAACCAGAGGACAGGAGATTGATCTCTCTCTCTTTCAAATAAATAATAATAAAATAAATATAAAAGGAAATATAAAATACACCGACTCCAGGGTCCTCTGGTTCTCTGTGTTTGCTTTGCTCAGGCTCCCTAACCAAATGAGGGAAAGGCTGTTGCTCCAAGGTGATGACTCATATGCAGATGAATGGCTATAGTGTGCTCCATCCCTGCCATCTCTCTTTGTTGTCTTTTGCTAGCCCGTGTTGCAGTGCCCTGCAGATTTATTTATATGCATAACTCTGTCATCTGTTTGAGAGCTGGGAGGAAAACCTGCCCAGGGAAAGGCCTGTGCTGTTTGAGGGAGTCCCTGTTTCTGCATGCGCAAGGCAGGATTCAGAGCAGGAATTCTTTATACAGCAGTGCCTCTTTCCTGAGCTCCTTAGTAATGTAGCTAAATGTGAGCACACACAAGTGCAGACTATGGGTAGGTCTAGGACTCTGCAGATCGAGATGATTCAGAAAAGCTATGGCCAGAGCTAGGAGAGCAAAGGCAGCAACTTGTTCAGGCCTTCCTATGTAGAAAACTCTGCTATTTATGGCATGGGGACATGAGGCATGCATTTGGAATTAAATCTTTTTTGTGTGTAATCCTTCTGAATCCTGGTTTTGTTTCTTTCCCAAATCGCAGGGGATTATATAATCTGTTCAGTACCTAGTTCGGATTTAAAGATAGCAGCAGTAACCTCTCTCTCCTTCCTTTCTCCTCCCCTCCCTTCCCCCTTTCGTCTTCCTTTCCTGATTCTCTTCCTCCTTCCCTCCCTTTTGTTGTGATAATTTAGCATTGATACATTATTATTTACTTTTGGATCATCTTAATGTCACTGAGCATGTGGAAAGTAAGTGGTTAGGTTATAGAGGAGGAATTCTCAAATTTTATCATCTCTTACTATGCTTCTTGTCAAGCATACACAGATGATATATAAAACAATCAACCAGGGGCTAGTGTTGTGGTTAAGCCACCTCTTGTGATGCCGCGTTTCACTCTGCTTCCAACTCCTGGCTTCCTGCTAATGCACCTGGGAAGGCAGCAGATGATTGCCCAAATATGGGGGCCCCTGCCACCCCTATGGGAAGCTCAGTGGAGGTCATGGTTCCTGGCTTTGGCCTGGTCTAGACCCAGTTATCGCAGCCATTTAGAGATTGAACTAGTAGATGCAAACATTCATTCATTCATTCTCTCTCTCTCTCTCTCTCTCTCTCTCTGCCTTTCAGGTAAGTAAATATTTTTTTAAAGATTTATTTATTTATTTGAAAGAGTTACACAGAGAGAAGAGAGGCAGAGAGTGAGAGAGAGAGGTCTTTCATCTTATGGTTCACTCCCCAATTGGCCACAATGGCCAGAGCTGCGCCGATCCAAAGCCAGGAGCCAGGAGCTTTTTCTGGGTCTCCCATGCAGGTGCAGGGACCCAAGGACTTGGGCCATCTTCTACTGCTTTCCCAGGCCATAGCAGAGAGCTAGATGGGAAGTGGAGCAGCCGGGTTTGAACCGGCACCCACATGGGATGCCGGCACTTCAGGCCAGGGCATTAACCCACTGTGCTACAGCACTGGGCCCAGGTAAATAAATCTTAATAGGAAATAACCAATACAATGTTTAATTAATCTCTTTCTTAGAGCCACAGTAAAAAAAGAATTTCAGGTATCAGGATATAATGTTGGTCTTGGAGTCTAAAGACAAAGCTTGAAGTATTAGCTTCCTTGGCTGTGGACTAGAGGTAGGCCACTTAGTAACATATCATGTGTGAATTGGAAATACCACCTGCCCTGTTTTGAAGAGTGATCCTAAGGGATGTATCTGAATCGTTCATTTTCACTTCCTTCTCACCTCTGGAATGTGACATGTCTGATGGCCCTGATTTCAAGGAGAAATAATGCCATTATAGTAAGCAATTCTAGAGCTTGATGCTTCTGGAAATACAGAACTAGTTTAATGCCTTTGGAACAAATAGGCCCAATGGAGAATGGAATGACAACTGCTGCTTCTAGGATGATAAGAAGGGCTCAGAGGAGAAACGAAAGACAAGTAAGTGAGACTAGTGGGTCCTGAGGTGGCCTTTCCACCAGTGCCTGTGCCCATCCTCCATCCCTCATATCTCACCAGGTGTGTCTCTGTTGTTGTGAGACAGGTGCCTTTAGGCAAAAAGTGTTTATTGAGTCTCAGAGTAAATCAAAGAGTGGTTTCTGTCTTTTTTTTTTTTCTTTTTTTTTTTTGTTAAATCATTTATTTGAAAGGCAGAGTGACAGAGAAAGAGAGAGAGAGAGAGAGGGAGGGAGGGAGGGATCGATCGATCCTATCTGCTGGTTCACTCCCCAGATGGCCACAAAATCCAGGTCTAGGCCAGGCTGAAGCCAGGAGCCAGGAACTCGATCTTGGTCTCCCACATGGGTGGCAGGGGCCCAAGAATTTGGGCCATCTTCTACTGCCTTCCCAGGTGCATTGGCAGGAAGCTAGATTAGAAGCAAAGCAGCTCAGACTGGCACTCTGAGATGGGATGATGCCAGCATTGCAAACGGCAGCTTAGCCTGCAGTGCCACAATGCCAACCAGAGTGTTTCCTCTTGTGTGTGTAAAAACAAAATCAAGGCCTTTTGGGTTTTGTTGGTAGTTAAAAAGAGGTGTGGGGCTGGAGGAAGGAGGGAGGGATTCAGCCTTGGCCTGACACTGGAGCTACTGTATTTTTTGTGATAATTATCAGCTTAGGAACACATTAGCCTGAGGTTCAGTCTTCTTACTATAGCTGAGGAAGCTATTCCATGCAGTTTTTTTTTTTTTTTAAGATTTATTTATTTATTTGAAAGTCATAGTTACACACAGAAAAAAGGAAAGTCAGAGAGAGAGGTCTTCCATCCACTGGTTCACTCCCCAGTTGGCTATGATGGCCAGAGGTGGACCGATCTGAAGCCAGGAGCTAGGAGCTTCCCCTGGGTCTCCCATGCAGGTGCAGGAGCCCAAGGGCTTGGGCCATCTTCCACTGCTTTCCTAGGCCATAGCAGAGAGCTGGATTGGAAGTAGAGTAGCCGGGACTTGAACTGGTGCCCATATGAGATGCCGACACTGCAGGCAGTGGCTTACCTGCTGGCCCCTCCATGCAAGTTTTTTTTTTTTTTCCAAAGTTTTATTTTATTTTCATTTGAAAGAGTTACAGAGAGAGGTAGAGACAGAGAGAGAGGTCTTCCATCCACTGGTACACTCCCTAGATGGCCGCAACAGCCAGAGATGCACCCATCTGAAGCCAGGAGCCAGGAGTTTCTTCTAGGTCTCCCACACGGGTACAGGGGCCCAAGGACTTGGGCCTTCCTTTACTGCTATCCCAGGCCATAACAGAGAGCTGGATCGGAAGTGGAGCAGAACCAGCACCCATATGGGATGCTGGCGCTTCAGGCCAGGGCTTTAATTCACTGTGCCACAGCATCGGCCCCTCCATGCAGTTTTTATAAGTTCTATGTCATGTCTACTCAGTGCAGAGATGACCATCTGGGATGGACCCAGGGTCTGAATCCACAGAGCTCATCTCTTTCCCAGCTATGGTTACAAATCATGGAATGAAAGACCAACAGCTTTGTCAACTGTGAACTCATAAACATACTTGATACTCAAAAATTTAGAATTTCTGGATTTGTTGTAAAGTCAGGGATCATTTTTACATATTCGTTTTCATTTTCTCCCCCTCTTTTAATTCCTTCGATGTTAGTTTGCTAGAGATAGCATGATAAAATACCATATACTGGTGAGTTAAAACAGTACAAATTTATTTTCTCATGGTTCTAGAGGTTGGAATTCCTAAATAAAGGTGCTGGCAGGGTTGCTCTCTCCTGAGGCTTCTGTTTTACAAGCATTCTGAGTTTTTTTTTTTTTTTTTTTTTTAAGATTCATTTATTTATTTGAAAGAATTAGAGAGATCTTCCATCTGCTCGTTCACTCCCCAAATGGTTACAACTTTCAGGGCTGAGCCAGGCTGAAGTCAGGAGGCAGGAACTTCTTCAGGGTCACCCACTTGGGTGCAGGGACCCAAGTGTTTGGGCCATCTTCTGCTTCTTTCCCAGATGCATTAGCGGGGAGCTGGATCAGAAGTAGAGCAGCTGGGACATGAACTGACACCTATGTGTATTGCTGGCACTAAAGGCCATGGCTTAACCTGTGCCATAGCACTGGCCTTGACAATTCTGTTTTTAACAAAGTCCACCCATAGAGAAACTATTGTACCACAGCCTAACCTTCTGGGATTTCATCAGAACCTAACTGACTTCTATCTCTCTCTAGCCATCTTGTCCAACTTAGGCACTGGGAAATACTTGTGAAGGTCACACTAAAACACAGGCTCACTAAAAGGCTTGAGACCTAGTTGTAGGGCTGTAGAATGCTCTGTCTTCTCTCCACAAACCTAACCAGTTTGTTTCATTAAATCATGTCTAGCTTGCAACCAAAAATTACAAGGCATACTAAAAGGTTAAACACATAATTTGAGGAGACAGCAAGCATCAGAATTCTGACATGGCAAAGTTCTTCAAATTATCAGACTAGGGATTTAAAGCAATTGTGTTTAATACGCTGAAGGTTCTAATGGAATAAGTTGACAACAAGAACAGGTGGACATTGCAAGCAGAGAGATGGAAATTCTAAGAAAGAGTCAAAAAGAAATGCTAGATATCAAATAACTAAAACAGAAATGAGAAACATCTTTGATGAACTCTTTAGGTAGACTGAACATAGCCATGGAAAGAATATCTTGTTAGGACATGTCAACAGAAACTTCCAAAACTGAAAGCACAGAGAAAGACAACAGAAGAAAAAAAAAAGATCGTTATGTTCCTTAAAACTGTATATATATGGAATCTGTTCCCTTTTTATAAATAAATTCATAAAAAGGAAAAAAAACTGGAACAGAATGTCCAAGAACTGTGGAAGAACTACAAAAATTGTAATATATGAGTTTGTATAATACTAATACTAATACTAATACTAGAAAAAGAAGGGAACAAAAGAACTCTTTGAAGCAGTAATGATCAAGAATTTCCCCAAATTAATGTCAGACCCAAAACTGCAGATCCAAGTTCAGAGAATATATAGGATAAATGCCACACATTCAGCACCTGGGCATGTCTCATCAAACTACAGAATACCAAAGACAAAGGCAAAATCTTAAGACAGAGGAGGAAAAGCACCTTACTTATAGAAGAGGAAGAATATGAATTACATAAAACTTCTCTTTAGAGGGGCTGATGTTGTGGTATATCTGGTAAAGCTGCCACCTGTGGTGCCGGTATCCCATTTGGGCACCTGTTCAAGTCCAGGCTGCTCTACTACTACTACTACTACTACTACTTCCTCTTCCTCCTCTTCTTCCTCTTCTTCTTCCTCCTCTTCTTCCTCTTTTTCTTCTTCTTCTTCCTCTTCTTCTTCTTCCTCTTCTTCCTCCTCTTCCTCCTCTTCTTCCTCCTTTTCTTCTCCCTCTTCCTCTTCTTCTCCCTCTTCTTCTTCCTCTTCTTCCTCCTCTTCTTCCTCTTCTTCTCCTTCTTCTCCTTCTCCTTCTTCTCCTCCTCCTCCTCCTTCTTCTTTTGACAGGCAGAGTTAGACAGTGAGAGAGAGAAAGGTATTCCTACCATTGGAATGAAATGGCCCCCCAGATGGCCACTACAGCCAGAACTATGCCGATCTGAAGCCAGGAGCCAGGTGCTTCCTCCCGGTCTTCCATGCAGGTGCAGGACCCAAGCACCTGGGCCATCCTCCACTGCCTTCCTTTCCAGACCACAGCAGAGAGCTGGCCTGGAAGAGGAGCAACCGGGACAGAATCCGGCGCCCCGACTGGGACTAGAACCCGGTGTGCCGGTGCCACAGGCGGAGGATTAGCCTAGTGAGCCATGGCGCCGGCCCCCCAGGCTGCTCTACTTCTAATCCAGCTCCCTGCTAATGGCCTGGGAGTGCAGTGGAAGATGGCCCAAGTTCTTGGGCCCCTGCCACCTATGTGGGGGATCCGGGTGAAGCTCTTGGCTCCTGGCTTTGGCTTGGCCCAGGGCATTGTGGCCATCTGGGAGTGAACCATCAGATGAAAGATCTTTCACTCTTTCTTTCTCTCCCTCTCTCTCTGTACCATGACTTCCAAATACATAAATCTTTAGACAACAATAACAAAAACTTCTCTTTAAAAACCACATGAGCAAAAAGGGAGTGGAATGTTTCCAGTTTGTGTACATCACTTTAAATCTGCTATGAATATTTGTGTCCAGGTTTTTGAGTGAAGTTGAATTTCCTTTTCTCTGGGATAAATAACTAAGAACACAATTGCTGGATGATATGATGGTCGCATGTTTAGTTTTTTTTTTTTTTTTTTTTTTTGAAGATTTATTTATTTTAAAGGTAGAGTTACAGAGAGGCAGAGAGAGAGAGGGAGGGAGGGAGGGAGGGAGGGAGGGAGGGAGGGAGGGAGGTCTTCCATCTGCTGATTCACTTCCCAAATGGCTACAATGGCCAAAGCTGCACTGATCTGAAGCCTGGAGCCTGGAGCTTCTTCTGGGTCTTCCATGCGAGTGCAGGGGCCCAAGGACTTGGGCCATCATCTGCTGTGTTCCCAGGCCATAGCAGAAAGTTGGATTGGAAGTGGAACAGCTGGGACTTAAACCAGCGCTCATATGGGATGTGGGCACTGCAGGCAGCAGCTTTACCTGCTAAGCCACTGCACTAGCCCCTGAATGTTTATTTACAAAACTGACAAATTGTTTTCCATAGTGGCTATACAGGAACTCATTGCAGGAAAGCCTTCTTAATAGTTTGTTGTTTGTTTTTTAACCTGAAGAGTGTATACTGGACATTTCTGAACTATCTTTACAGTTTATTTCAACACTAAAACTTATAGCATTATTTTTCAGTTTCTAAAATTATGATAGTAAATATCAAATCACTGTGCTGTTTGGATTTCAGTGGATACACTAAAAAATGAACATTTTTATTTTAAAATATTAATATCTAGAAATTATATGCTTTGCAACTATTCAAATTTACATTAAAAATTTAGATGTTTTTTTAAATATATTCTAGAGTCTATAGTCCTGTCAGATTCTTCTAGTGCATACATAAGTAAAAGAATCACCTGGCTTCATTGCGTTCATGACCAGAGTATACGTGTGGTGAAAATCCTTCGTTGGTCATGGGTGATTTTGCAGTGACTTGTGTGCTTCTGGCATTTCAGTTCAGCATTTGAAACTCTGCTTTTGGGTCTTTTTTTCTTTTCCTTTTTGTAAAGATTTATTTATTTATTTGAAAGTCAGAGTTACATAGAGAGAAAGAGAGAGGTCCTCCATCCCTGGTTCACTCCCCAGTTGGCTGCAATGGCCAGAGCTGTGCTGATCCAAAGCTAAGAGCTTCTTCTGGGTCTCCCACATGGGTGCAGGGGCCCAAGGACTTGGGCCCACATCCACTGCTTTCCCAGGCCACAGCAGAAAGCTGGATTAGAAGAAGAGGGCTGGGACTAGAACCGGCACCCATATGGGATGCCAGCACTGTAGGCGGTGGCTTCACCTGCTACCCCGCAGTGCCGGCCCCTACTTTTGGGTCTTTAAAAACATCAGCAGCAGGTAGTTCACTTTAGAGGTCAATATATACATATATATACACATCTATATATATATATATATATGTACATATATATACACATCTATTATATATTTATATAATATTTCTCAGTTGCCTTCTTGCAAATTTGACTTTGTACAGACCACTATATCAGCTTTAGTGGCCTACGCATCTTTTATGTGCTCTAGTTCATCTGTTGTTCACAACTTTACTGTTTCCATTGTTTTGGTGAATCAGCCTGCTTCTACAAAGAATCTACTTCTTGGTTTCTCTATGTCTATCTTTCTCTTTAAGATTTATTTATTTGAAAGGCAGAGTTATAGAGAGAGGGAGATATACACATACAGATCTTCCATCTGCTAGTTTACTCCCCAGATGGCCACAACAGCTGGGCCTGGGCCAGGATGAAGCCAGGAGCTTCCTCTGGTTCTCCCACATGGGTGCAGGGACCCAAGGATTCAGCCTATCCTCTGTTGCTTTCTTAGGTGCATTAACAGGGAGCTGGATTGGAAGTGGAGCACCCAGGGCTTGAACTGGTGCCCATATGGGATGCTGTTGCTGCAGGCGGCAGCGCAACCTGTTACACCAAAATGCCAGACCCTTCTGTGTTCTCTTGTGATTATAAGGTCTTAACTTATTTTCTTATTTCTGTGACCTCATACTTCCCAAGAAAAGGAACAGAATGTCCAAGAACTGTGGAACAGCTACATAGTGTGTAATATATGAGTTTGTATAATGCTAGTACTAAGAAGAGAAGAAGGGAACAAAAGAACTATTTGAAGCAGTAATGACTGAGGATTTTCCATCCACTGTAGAGGACTTTGTTCTGGGATTGGGGAGAGTGAATTCTCAGAACGCTGTTCTTCTCCTGGGTCCTTCTAGTGACAGTCAGATTGGGAGACAAGGAAGTCAGCTTGCTGTACCCCACATGTTTTGTTTGGAATACAGCATTTTCCTATCCTCTGTGGTTGACCTGCATAGGAAGGAAAAATCTGACCTCAAAAAAACCAGAGTTTCCCAGGTGTTCCAGAGATGTATGGTGTCTGATTTTACTTTTGTTTTTCCTTTCAGGCTGCTTGATAGGAGCTGTAAACCTCAAATCCAGCAACCGAAACCCAGTGGTACAAGAATTTGAGAGTAAGTGCAACAAAAACAGTGAGGAGAAGGAGCACCATCTAATGGACATCTGGTGGTCTTACAGCAGACTCTGGACATGTGTCTGTGTTGTGCAAGGAGATACAGGAGTGGCTCCTGGACAGTGCTTGGGTGTCAAGGAAGCATCACATCTGTGGGCCAGTAGTGAGCTCTGTGTGGGTTTTATACTGGCTAACCTAATGGTTCCTGCCTAGCTTTGTGTATACAACAAAGAAACTTCTTATACAGTAGTGTGTCTTTCCGTGTGGGGTGTGTTCTAAGACTCCAATAGGATGCCTGAAACCATGCACAGGACCAAACCCTCTGGATACCATGTCTTTTTCCTATACCTATGATAACATTTAATTGATAAAAGTAGGCACAGTAAGAGACTGACAGAGAAAATAAAACAGTACAATTATAACAGTATACTGTAATAAAAGTTATGTGATCTTTGTCTCTCAAAACACACTGTTGCACTGTACTCATCCTGGTGAGATGATACAGTGTCTGTCTTAGGAGGGAAAGTAAGGTGCATGACATAGGCACTGAGATGTGGTGTTGGTCTCTATGGAAGGGTTACTTAAACATAAGCACTACATTATCACAACAGTCAATCTGGTAACCAAGATGGCACCTAAGTGACTGAGAATTGGGTAGTACATACAGAGTGGATATGCTGCACAAGGAGATGATACACAACCTGGTCAGAGTGAGATAGAGTGAGATCCCGTCACACTGCTATTCATTGCAACAGATTAAAACTTATGACTTGTTTATTTCTGGAATTTCTCATTTATGACTTTTGAACCACAGTTGATTTTAAGTAACTGAAACTGCGGAAAGCAAAACTGGAGATATGAGAGGACTACTTTATACAAGAAAGATATTTAAAGGAAGGTGTACTTTATGTAGTATAAATCTTGCTAATTTTGTATTTTTTTAGCAAAAATTCATCTTTTTGCAAAGTCTCATGGAGTCTGGAGGTGGCTAGGTTTATAATTTGCATGAAAAGTCCCTCTTAAACTAGAGAAAGCCTACAGAATCTGTGTGCAAGCTAACATGTTAAGTGTTCCATATTCACAGAGAGTTCTTTTTCCCCCTCTTTGCTCATTAGGTGTGGAACTGTCTTGTATCATTACGGATTCACAGACAAATGACCCCAGGATTGAATGGAAGAAAATTCAAGGGGACCAAACCGCATACGTATTTTTTGACAACAAAATTCAGGGTATGATCCAATAGTACTGTCAGCTGATTACTCCTTTGTCCACAAGGCCCAGGAATACACAATGGCCAGAAACTTACTTCAGACTGCTAATCTGCACCTGTAGCCATGACTATTTTGGTTTTTAAAACATTTATTTTGGAAAATTTTGAACATACACAAAAGTGATGAGAATGGTACGCTGAGCCTCTGTACCTGTCACCTAGCTTCTACAACTGTCCCTTTCATTGGTTAGACTTCTAATCTGTTCACAACTCATCTTTTTGAGGAATCAAAAGTCAGCATTTTCCTAGGCCATTTTATGCAGCGTGACATGAATGATGTGAGTTAATCAAGAGTGTCATGTGAGCAGCAAAGAG
Organism: Oryctolagus cuniculus; assembly: GCF_964237555.1. Classification (NCBI taxonomy): domain Eukaryota; kingdom Metazoa; phylum Chordata; class Mammalia; order Lagomorpha; family Leporidae; genus Oryctolagus; species Oryctolagus cuniculus. The sequence goes on from NC_091432.1 coordinate 128,322,728, forward strand.
ACAAAGTGTTTACTGAGCTGCTCACTGTGTCCAACACAACAGCAGGACCTCACCCCAGGGCCACTGGCACAGGGTGCCCTAGGATGACAGGAAGTGGTGGAGGTGGTATCTAGAGTGATAAGGGGAGCATGGAGGAAGATGTTGGACAAGAAAGAATGTTGTGTGTAAAGATGCAGAAGTCAGAGAACTTAACTGCTGGGAAGAATTGCGGATTTTCTGCTGCAGCTGGGGCTTGGTTAGAGAGCCAGGGGACATGAGACTGGAGATGTGGCAGGGAGGCCCACCTGGCTAGCTGGGCAGCACTGAGTGCCAGGGAGCGTGGACAGTGGGTAATGACAAGTTCCATCTCTGCTTTAGAAAATTGAGGTGGTTGCTTTGAAGAGAAGAGTTGGAGATGGACATGACTTGCAGTAAGGGACCTAGAGTTCTTTTGCCAAACCCTGGAGGTTGCTGACAGTGGCCCAAGATAAGGTGCAGGCTGTGGAGAGAGATGCAAGGGGAGAATTGCTAGGGCGTGGCTGTTCCTTGGGGTGGGGGGTGTCAGGGTATAGAGAGTAGGAGTTGTAAACAGGAGGTACCAAGACAGGTTGTAAGTTGGGTGCCTTCAGAGTTTGCAAGAAGCTGAGAGTTCAGAGAGGAAGGTGGTATGGAAACAAGATAAACTGAGGTCTTTCTGCTTTGGATTCTCAGTGTCCTCAGGAGTTTCAGGCTGACTTCTCTCTCAGAAGACAAATCAGTGTTGTTTGGCCACCCAGGCTGATCCTGCTAAGTGTTACGCAGGCAGTTTACATCATCATAGAAACCAAGTGAGGGATTCTTTTAATTAATTTATTTATTTGAAAGTCAGAGTTACACAGGGAGAGGGGAGAGAGGGGGAGAGACAGAGACAGAGAGCGATCTTCCATCCACTGGTTCACTCCCCAGGCGGCTGCAGTGGTCAGCACTGGGCCAAGCCGAAGCTAGGAGCAAGGAACTGCTTTTCGTTCCCACATGTGTGGCAGGAGCCCAAGTACTTGGGCCATCCTCCATTGCTCTTCCCAGGCCATTAGCAGGGAGCTGGATTGGAAGTGGAGCAGGTGGGACACAGACCAGTACACATAAGGGATGCTGACGTTGCAGGTTGTGGCTTTACGCCCTACATCAACCACAATGTCAACCCCAAGTGAGAGATTCTCTAGAGGACTTTCTCCTTCTGGGAATCACATACATTACACTGAGCTGTAGGGGTGTGGGAGTCCAAGGAGGAGGATTCATGCACAGAAGACTCTGGGGACAAACGAGGATATGCCCCTGCACCATTGGAGGACACAAAACACCTGGCTGAATTTTTACTTAGTATTTTATTACGAGGTAGAATACAAATACCCTGCTAATTATAGCTGTATAATAACCTTTAATTAGCCAGTGTCCGTGAAACATTTGTCCTTTATCTTAAGCATTTTTTGATTTTGTTGTATTTGGATAAATCCTTCACACAAGTCTTTGTCACCAGTTGTCAGGTTTAATAATAGTTTCTGCTTTTTTGTGCAATTTTACTCTCTTAACTTGTTCCTCTATTTGTTGTTGTTCAGGTTCCTTATGCTTCTTTGAAGGTTACAGTGTCTATTTGTGCCCATTCTTGTTTTATATGTTATATATATATATATATATATACACACACACACACACATACATATATACATATATATATGCATTTCTAAACATATTTTACATACTTTTAATTTTAGGTATATTTTAATTTTCATCTGCTTGTAAGTCAGAGAAAGAGAAATACATCTTGCATCTACTGGTGTTCACTTCCCAAATACCCACAATAGCCAGGGGAAGGCCAGGCAGGCCAAAGCCAGGAGTCCAGAACTCCATCTGGGTCCCCCACATGGGTGGCAGGACCCCAAGCACTGAGTCGTCATCTGCTGCCTCCCAGGATCTATCAGCAGGAGGCTGGGTCAGAAGTGGAGCAGCAGAAAATTGAATACACACTTTGATACGGGTTGCAAGCAGCCCAAGAAGCAGGTTGCATGCCACAGCACTCATGCCCTAAATTTTTAAAAATCGAGATATAATTCATATAGCATAAGTATTTCTTTTAACTGCACAATTTAGTGTTGTTAGTATATTCACATGGTTGTATAGCCATCAGCACTATCACTTCCAGAAGCTTTTTTTTTTTTTTTTTTTTGACAGGCAGAGTGGATAGTGAGAGAGAGAGACAGAGAGAAAGGTCTTCCTTTGCCGTTGGTTCACCCTCCAATGGCCGCCACGGCTGGCGCGCTGCGGCCGGTGCACTGCACTGATATGTAGGTAGAAGCCAGGTACTTCTCCTGGTCTCCCATGGGGTGCAGGGCCCAAGCACTTGGGCCATCCTCCACTGCCTTCCCGGGCCACAGCAGAGAGCTGGCCTGGAAGAGGGGCAACTGGGACAGAATCCGGCACCCCGACCGGGACTAGAACCCGGTGTGCCGGCGCCGCTAGGTGGAGGATTAGCCTATTGAGCCGCGGCGCCGGCCTATAAGCTTTTCATTAGCCCAAAAGGAAACCCCATGCCCGTTAGCAGTCACTCCCTGTGCCCCACAGCCTCTGGCAGCCCTTGGTCTATTTGCTTGATGGACTTACCTGTTCTGGACACTTCATACAAATGAAGTCTTACAGTCTTCTATGGTTGTCTTCTTTCACTTAGCATAATGTGTTCAAGGTTCATCATGTGGTAGCATCTGTAATGTCCTTTATGGCTGAGTAATACTGCATTGTAATTATACCAGTTGATGGGCATTTGGGTTGTTTCCATTTTTTGGCTATTACCAGTAATGCTGCTGTGCACATTCATGTACAAGTTTTTGTGTGAATGTAAGTTCTCAGTTCTCTGGGAGAAGTGACCAGAAGTTTCTAGGTCATGTGATAGTTGTATGTTTCATTTTTTTTTAAGAAGCTGACAAACTTTTCCAAAGGCAGCTTTACCATTTCATGTCCCTACCAGCAGTGTACTTCCTGACATCCTTAGCAATACTTGCTATTGTCTGACTTTTTCTGGCAGTCCTAGTTGATATGAAGAGGTGCTCCCCGTGGTTTGATGTGCATTTCCTGTTGACTGACCTGTTGAGCATCTTCTCATGTATAGATTGGCCATTTGTGTGTTTCTATGGAGAAATGCCTTTTTGGATCTTCTGCCCAGTTTTAAACTCACTTGTCCATTGTTGAATTGTAAATTCTTAATACTGCTACATTGTAGATACTAGTCCTTTGTCAAATAGACTTGGAAACACTTCTGCGGTCCTGTACATTGCCTTTTCTCCTGCTGGCGTCCTTTGAAACACAACCTTTTAGTTTTGATGAAGTCTATTTTAACTACTTTTTTTGGGTGCTTGTGCTGTTGATGTCATATCTAAGAAACCATTGCTTAATCTAAGGTCATGAAGATTTATGCCTGCTTTTTACTAACAGTTCATAACTCTTAATTATACAGAAAATGAAGTAGAGATTCAACTACCTTGTTTTGCATGTGGAAAAGCATCATTTATGGAAAGCCAAGGGTTTTATTCCTTTTTCTTTTTTTATCTTGTTTATTTTATTGGAATGGGGAATCTCTCTTGAGAGTGATAGAAAAGAGATGAGGATCCTAGCTTTAGCAAGACACACTCATTGAGAGCTCCTCAAACACCTGGTACTATTTTTGGTGCCTGGGTTACAAATAGGAGAGTCATGATTGCAGTCCTCAGGGCACTCATTTCTGTTACATGGTATAAAGAAACAAACCAGTCTGCAGCCTCCTTACTCTGTATCAAATTCTGGCCCCAGAAACCACCCTCAAGTGGCAAAGAGAGCCTTAGAGTTTTTGGTGCCCTGTATCATCTTCTCTGTAGGAGACTTGGCAGGTCGTGCGGAAGTCCTGGGGCAGACTTCCCTGAAGATCTGGAATGTGACTCGGAAAGACTCAGCCCTTTACCGCTGTGAAGTTGTTGCTCGAAATGACCGCAAAGAAATTGATGAGATTACCATTGAGTTAATTGTGCAAGGTAGGAGCACGTGAAGGTAAACATTTCCACCTCTTTCAGGCTTCACGAGTCTCCATCTGTGGAATCAAAGAGAAGGATTTTGATTTCTTTCCTTCCAGAGCTGTATCTCTGAGGGAAGCATGACTGGGAGGGGGGAAGTTTTGAGGCTTTGCCTAATTTGGGGTGGGAAGTGGTGCTCCTGCCACTTCCTCACCATCTCCAGGAGGCACCTGCCACATAACCGTGGTGCAAGGGCAGCTCAGCTGGCTTTCTTGTCTTTGGACCCAGCTCACTGTGGGTTTTGACAGGGGTAGAGCCATGTTGCTTCAATTTTAAACACCAATCCATGTATTTCCTACAGTGAAGCCAGTAACCCCTGTCTGCAGAGTACCCAAGGCGGTCCCCGTTGGCAAGACTGCGACACTGCACTGCCAGGAGAGTGAGGGCTTTCCCCGGCCCTACTACAGCTGGTACCGTAATGATATGCCACTGCCGACGGACTCCAGGGTCAATCCCAGATTTCGAAATTCCTCTTTTCTCTTAAACTCTGAAACCGGCACCCTGGTAAGATATCTTCTAAGAGGTGATGATGGAGATGTGTCTTGGGGCCAGGGATGGTTACTGCTGAAAGAGCAATTAGGAGAGACAATGGAACTACTTTGTAAGACAGGAACTGAAAATGTTGGAGATTCTACAGAAAAAAAAGCCCCTTTTTGCCCTTATAGGCAAGTAGGTTCTAAAGGGGGTGCAATAAAGCAAGGGAACCTGGAGGTGAGAAGAGACTGCGGAGGGACATTAAATGTTACCAACAGACGTTGCCAGCGTTGTGATTTGGATAATCAGCTGTAAAAGCAGTACGGGACAACTAGGGAAATTTTGTTGGCTGTTTCTTTGATCATATTAAGCAATTAATTGCTTGCAGCAGCATCATGGAATTGTGGTTATGGTTTTTAAAAGTTCTTAACTTTTAGAGACGTATATTGAAGTATTTATGGATGAAACCTGACATTTCTGTCAGAACCCTGAGGTGGTGAGGGTTTGGGTGATGGGACAGGATGGTCCTGTGCTAGCAGAGACAGGCTCACCACCAGACAGCTCCAGCAGTCTCGTTCTCCTTGGCAAGTGCCTTTGGTCTGTGGTCTGCATGGAGTCAAACATCAGGCAGATTGTAATAGGATCCTTGATACTTGTTTTGTCAAAATATTGCCTGATGAGCAGTCATGATCAGACCACTCTCTGGCCTGTTGTTCTGGATGTTGCCAGCTTTGTCTCTTCAGATACACAGGGGAGGTTATGGTTGGAAGCTCTTAGGGTGTCAGGGAAGAACTGCGACAGTGCCTGGGGAGCCACAGGCAGACCAGAACCAAACGAGCAGACTGGCTGCTTTCTGGACTCGGGCGCAGTGGGGACTCTGTTGTCCCCTTAGGTCTACCTTGTTGATTGGTCTGTTTATTTCCTTATTTCCTGGAACAGGTGTTCAGCGCTGTTCACAAGGAGGACTCCGGGCAGTATTTCTGTATTGCCTCCAATGATGCCGGCTCAGCCAGGTGTGAGGAGCAGGAGATGGAAGTCTGTGAGTCACTTTTTGAAAAGATTTCATCAAAGACTAGAGAGTGGATAAGACATTCAATATTGAGTATTAGACCATCAGGTTGGACAGCTGTCTCCCTTGGGTCAGCTTTCTCCTGGAGCTGGCTGGAACGCACTGGGGAAGACAGGATGAGTCTAGACAAGCAGGTTCCCAAGAAAGACTTCCCAGGTCTTCTGGTGTTGGAGACATGGCCAGTCACGTAGCATTCAGTGAGTTAATAAATTCCGGTTCCTTGGTAATCGATGGAATTATCAAACACGTGGTTGTGCAAGGCCTCCAGAAACCTGGCTCCAGAGTGGATGCTGAGGGGAGAGAACGTATAGGCGCACCTCCTCACTCCTGGTGCTTTCCGTTCTCTTTTTCCTTCCTATTTGTAACCACCCACAGCAGTGTTTCCTAGAGTTACCTGATGATAAAGTCTGGGCCCATCCCAGATGTCTCCTGGAAATGTCTCTGTAAAATAAGCATTCCTGGTAGGGAAACCCTACACTAGAGTCATTTTCTCCTGAAGGAAAATTCCTGAGTTTTCTCCAGACCTATTGTATCTTTAGAGATGGAACTGGAACTGACATTTTAAATACAAATTCCAAGTTGATTTTCAAGGACTCACTCACATTTGAGAACCAGCATACTAGAGTAATGGAGAATTTTGAGTTTTCAAATTAACTGACTTTTGTTGATAAATTCCCTGCATTCTTATGTGCATAAAGGAAACAGCCACCAGTGCTCTCACAGGGAAGTGCATCGCCCAGCATGTAGAAATGATAAAGGACTCCCAGGGACTTTCCTCTAAGAGGCCTGCAGGTGGGAGGCTAGGGGGCCAGTGCAGTAGAAGGGCAAGGTCTCTCCTAGTTTTTTTTTTTTTTTTAAGATTTATTTATTTATTTGAAATACAGAGTTACAGAGAGGAAGAGACAGAAAAATCTTCCATCCACTGTTTCACTCCCCAGATGGCCACAACAGCCAGGGCTGGGCCAGGATGAATCCAGGAGCTTCTTCCCAGTCTTGGGAACTAGCTTTCGTCTTTCAAATAATTCACAAGAAAGTGAGATCCTGGAAATTAATTTTTACTCACTTTGGATTCCTGGCACCTAAACTTGTCCATACAATGTAACCATTTCTCCCATTAGTAACAGTCTTGGGCATTTAGCCAGAGGATTTTAAATTTTTCTATATATTACCAAGCCCTTTGTAACACAGAATGCAGTGTCAGTGCATTTGAACTGTCAGCCTCTGTTCTTTTCACCCCTTCAGTCAGGGTTATGGTGTTCTAGATGAAGAAAGCTCTTAGTGCCCTCAGTTTGCTCTGGTTGGCTGGGGTGGGTAGAGGGCTGAGTCTGGGAGGGCGGGGGAAGGGGCTGAGGGCTCAAGTCTTCCTAAGGAACAGCTGGTATGTGTCATCTTGTCCCTCAACTTCCTTCTCAGATGACCTCAACATCGCTGGCATCATTGGGGGTGTTCTGGTTGTCCTTGCTGTCCTGGCCCTGATAACGCTGGGCATCTGCTGTGCATACAGACGTGGCTACTTCATCAACAACAGGCAGGATGGAGAGAGGTGAGCCCGCCTTGCCTGAAAAAATCTAAGCCCAAGCTAGCCTTGATCAGAGCATGAGGCCACTGAATTGCCCCCTTCTGTCCACAGTTACAAGACCCCAGGGAAGTCAGATGGAGTTAACTATATCAGGACAGACGAAGAGGTAAGTAGCTGGAAGTCCAGGTATGCCCAGCCGGGAAACCAAGTGGGCCCCATAGGGAGATCTTTGAGTTCCTGTGTACACCCTGCACTCCTCAGTCCTTCACGGTGGCATGCACACACTAATGGGATTCACACTTGCTTTTAGTATGGCTCAGTCTCCAGGACACGTTTGGCCCACATTTAGTTTGCTAGTTTTTCTGTTTCTCACTGCCCCTGGGGTCTCTTGGCTGTTAATCTGTATTGGCTTTGCAGGGTGACTTCAGGCACAAGTCATCATTTGTGATCTGAAACCTGGCCGTGTGGCTGAAAGCAGTGCAAATACCTCTACTAGAATCTCCTGTCCGGGGCAGCCGTGAACCTGCTGAGTGCACCAGGACAGAGCTTGACACTCATGCAGAAGCTTTTTGTTTTGGCCAAAGTTGACCGCTACTCCTTTCTTACTCTTTTAACAAGCCACACGAATAAAAGATTTTTCCTCAAGATGGGCATGGTAACCACAAGGAAACAGAATGAACACACCGACTTGGATTCCCACGCCTATTAGGGTGATCACAGCAGCTCTCAGGCACAGGCTCTGTGAAGCCAGTGTATTGTCATTGGCTGTCAAGCAGCCAGATGGGCCCATGGGAGGTGACAAGGCAGCTGTGTGACTGCCCTCAGCCCACATTTGCATCTGTGAACCCAGAAAAAGGCTCACATGACAGCCTTGTTCCACTGCCAACAGGCCCCCCACACTGTGTTCCTAAAGGCTCTGGTGGTTACTGTTGTAGTAGCCATCTTGGAAAATCTTTTTGGATCAGCATTTTATAAAAACAACCAAAAATCAGGAAGGTAAATCCTTGCTGGAAGAGGGGTCTTCTAATCTGGGGAACCCTGCATGTCCAAGAGGGTGTCAGCATTGAAGCAAAACCTCTGTCATAGGCTAAGTCAGAAATGGTACGGAAATATGCTTTTTTATGGGTCTCGTTTATTTTATAAAATTTTACATTCTAAATTTCTGCTAAAGATGTATTTTGATTATTGAAGAAAATTTCTATTTAAACTGTAAATATATTGTCATACAATGTTAACCTATTTTTTTAAACAAAGGTCAATTTAATGTAGAAGTTCCAAGCAAATAGTGTTGAATTGGAAAATATCAGTAATTAAGAGTATTTTATCCAAGGACTCCTCTCAAGAAAGCTTACTGGAACATTCCTTTTGCCACATAAGGTTTAGCATTTTTCATAAGAGAACTTAGGACATCTGTACATCAGATGGTTGTTACTTAGGAAACCTTTGAAAAATTCTCATCTAGCAGTATTGAAATCTGTCTGTCCAAGCAAACCTAAGGAGCTCTCAGGTTAGCTTTGAACTGCCTCTCCCCAAGACCCCCGGAAGCCTTCAGGTGTCCACGTAGAGACCACTCTGTTCACCTCCCAGGGTGAGTCACAGCCAGGATGCCCCCCGCCCCCTTCCATCTTTACAACCCCTGAGGTGCTGGACCCTTCGCCTCCACGGTGGTATGCACGCGTCCTGGAGCACTTGTGGCATCCCAGCCTTTGGGTTCTCGTGACAGACCTTTTTATGGCTATGGACGGCTCACAAAACAAAGCAGTTACTGCCATTTCTAAAGTTCATTTTAATTATTTGTGTAGTTCAATGAGGTTGTCCAGGGCCAAGGGCAGTTTTGAAATCAAGTTTGTCCACTGCAGTATTTTTACAGAGGAATCCCACCGTTCCTCTTTGCCATGAAGAAAGCGCCCGGCACCACAGGTTCTCCGTCTGCTCACAATAAAGCATTGTGTGGCAGCAGCCAGCCCAGCCTTCTGAAGCATGTCGGGCAGTACAGCCAGGGTAAAAAGCCTGATGGCGAGGACAGCACACGCCTGAATCAAAAGCAGTTTTCTAATTTTGATTTAAAATATTTTATCTGCCCAAGACAGTGCTCACTTTGTGGGGGACATTAAAAACATCATCCAAAGCCTTTGTTCTTCAAGAGCAGATGTTCTTAGCCTCAGAGACACCGCTGGGCTACACTCATGATGTGAAGGGGTTTGAAGCAAGGAGTTTCTCAAAAGGAACATCTAATTCCATTGTGTGCCTAAAGGATGGTTTTTATGTAGAAAAACATAGTCACCTTGTGATTCAACTTTCAGTGTCTTAATTTTTTTGTACTTTGACAGTTTTTTTACTTGAGCCTTTTGTTGACTTTCCTTTGTAAGTTATGTGACATACTTTGTTACGGGATATTTTGCAGAAGTCGTAGGCAACAATTCCTCCGTGGTACCTGTCTTCTTTTGCATTGCTGTCTCGCCTGCTTAGAGTTAAGACTGTCCCTTCATCTTCACCTCCTCTTGGTAGGAGGGGATAGCTCCCCAGTCTACTTCTTGGGGCTTAACACTCTGCTCCCTTCTCGGCTGTCGTAAGATGGGGTGGCCTGTTGCCTCCCTTCCTACACCCCAACCATCTACCCCGGTGCCATGGGAGCTGGATCTGTCAGAGGAGACAGCATTAAGGTGTGGAGTTGGGGAAGCAGTTGCCTGTTACTGTGAAACTGTAGACAGAGCAGGAGCCCTCAAGTATTTTTAAGATGTGAATGTGAATTGAAGGCTCAAGGCCTGAACAGGCGGTGCTTCTGGCTTTTGGTGTAGATGTTGCTGTACATAGATGTTACAGACTTGTACTAACACACCTATAATTTGGTATTTGTTAAAACTCATTTATAAAAGCTTTAAATAAATCAATGTCTGCTCCATACTTTCTTTCTTGTTTGTTCTTATGTTGGGTTTACTGCCTCTTGCTGGCATTTTGTTAGGAGTAGAGTACTGAGACTGGTCTCATCCTACCATTGTCTACAGGGAAAGCAGAACTGGACTTGGCATGATTGTTCACACAAGAGTGACGAGTCCACATGTGTCTCAGTGCACACCTGGGAAAGCCATGGTTATGGAGCACAATGGCATCCTATCCCCAAACATGCAGAAATAGTAACTTCATACTATTGTTTCTGTAATACTGGGATTAAAAGATATGAACAAACATTTCTTTCTGGCCATTCCTGGTCAAACACTGTTCCAAGTTTACTTACTGGTCCTCTCATCATTCCCTCCCCTCAACCCCTGGCAGTTCTCAGCAGAGCCGCACACAAATCTGTGTCAGTGCTGCCCAGCCTAAGGGATATGACGCTGGTTTTCGTAAGCAGGAACTGCATTTATGTACCGGTAAGAGTGCAGTTAGGAGACAAACAGCTGTGTGAGAACAGGGACACAACCCTAAAGACAAATGAAGTCATTTTCCCAACATTAGTTTCATTCTTCTTGAATACTGCGTATAAAATTAAAATGACAAGCAACAGAAACCCTGTCCTAAATAAAGGAAGGTCCTACTGAATGCTGGATTTATGTTTAACCTTTATTTATTTCAGAAAACTGTACACTTCTTAAAAATCTGCAATTATAAATAATAGAAAAAATATTACAGTCAAAATTTTGTTATTAACTCTGGGAAAATATGTACTATAAGGAATTCAAACAAGCTAACAGAAGCTTGACATATACAAGAAAGCTGCAGTTCTTGAGTTGTGTTTTTTAAAAACTAGATTATGGCTTAATAGGAATGGACTTGACACTTTTCAAATAGAGTAAAGTTATAATATAAAATAGTTGAAGTTTAGGATAAGAAAATCTAAATGTGGTGTTTCTCTATTATTTTACAAATTTTTAACCACACAATTCATTTCATTAAAAGAAATACAAAAGGTCTGCCAGCTAAGCACAGGTGAGCCATTAGAGAATGGCGGCATCCAAGGACAAGCTTTGGGGTTACCTAGTGAAGCACCACTTGAGGCAGGCAGGAGGCAGTCCATCTGCCTGCCCACATGCATGAGACACCCGTGTTTCTCCACTGTTCCCGACCGCTGCTGTGCTGCCATCACGCACACAAGCTGGCCTGCATCGCCAAGGTGCTAGGTACACATGTGTGTGGAATTCATGGATGACATGAGCAGTTCTGTTACCTGCAACGTGAAAGGCCCCATGTGTGGGGACGACTGCTGGCAGGCTGGGCCGAGCTTGTGGCTGGGTCCTGGATGTGGGGCTCGGCCCACTGGCCCACAGAGATGATCCGCGATGGTTTGTACGTAATAGAAAAGGGGAGAGAAGAGGAGAAAAGAAAAAGTCTCCTCAAACTCTTGCCTTCCTGGCACTTCTGGAGCAGGCTTCAGTTGGCTGTTTTCAGGGGTGTCTTTCGCTGGGACCTCCTGCTGGGGGGTGGGTTGTCTTTATTCCTGGCTGGAGACTGCACATTCCACTGCTGAGGCTGTGGAGGCCTGGAGAATTAAAAGACACACACTCTGGCACTAAGAGGGAAAAAAAACCTGATGAGAACATCTACCTCAAAAGGAACTCGAGTAGACTTACGGTTTGTCCGGCAATGATAAACACAAAATGTCATTTCCGTGGCTCTGTGTTTCAGCTTTCTCTGAAAGGAAATCAAGCACAAACTCAGCTTCCCAGAACACGCAAAGGCAGCTAGCCTAACGGACAGAGAGGCAGAACTTGCCTTTGGCTGAAAAAGGAGTCCGTGGTGTCCCTATGTAGCTGACCCCTGCTCCAAAGGTGACATCATTGATGGTCTCTGGGGAAAGGGGAGAAACACCACAGTTAATAAGAAGCTGGCAGAAGACATCCACAGTCAGCTGAGCAAGCAGGTCAAAGAGTCTGCTCTGGGTTTCCTGCATTCCCTACGTAGCATCTGAGTGCTCAGACCTCAACTTGACCCAGGACTTCATACTTCACAGGGCTGAAGGCTCCTTCCAGCCAGGCACTCTCCCTTCACCTGAGCCCCGCTGACCAGTCCTCTTCAGTTTGCTCTGCTGGCCTCGGAGCATCCACTGCTCACCTGTTTGGCCTTCCGCCTGCACTGGTGTCTGCCTTGACTAGCCCCTCCTCCAGCTCAGATGCCTCTCGGAGCCAGCGCTACACTTCCTACTGCACCTCCCCTGAACTCTCTGCGGCTACCTCACCACTCAGATTATTCCTCCTCCTTCTGTTTTTATTTTTTTCCAAGATTTTATTTAAGAGGCAGAGTTACAGACAGAGGGAAAGACGGAGAGAAAGGTCTTCCATCTGTTGCTTCACTCTCCAAATGGCCGCAATGGCTGGAGCTGGGCTGACAAGAAGCCAGGTCTCCCATGAGGGTGTAGGAGCCCAAAACCTTAGGTCATCTTCTACTGCTTTCCCAAGCCATAAAGCAGAGAGCTGGATTGGAAAAGGAGCAGCTGGGACACGAACTGGCACCCATATGGGATGCTGGCATCTCAGGTGGAGGCTTAGCCTACTATGCCACAGTGGCAGCCCCTGCATGTTCCTTCTGTGTTCCTAGCCAGTAAATGGCCCGGCCATGCTAGAAATACCAGGCATCGCTAGCCATTCCTCCACGTGAGATCAGTGACCAAGTCCTGTCAATTCAGTCTTCTCAGTTTCCCTTCATCCCATCACCGTGCTCCACCTCACTGTGCTCATCTCACCCGTCACCCTTAATCCCTCACAGTGCTCCCCACCCCACCAGGGCCACTCCTCTTCCAGTCCCCCTTAGGAGGCAGGAGAGCACAGACAAGCAGATGGTGTGACTTCTGCCTCTGGGGCCCTTAAGTTGCTTCACTGCTGACATGGGAACCAAGACCTACCCACCTTCTAGGGAGGTTGTGTAAAGTGCTCAGTGCAGGACCTGGTACGAGGTAAGTGCTGATGAGTTAGTGACCGCTGGGCTGCCTTACTGGCTGCATGCCTGGTGTCGCTGGTACAGCACCTGCCCTGCTCAGGCACCTCTCAAGCACAGCTAAACTCTGTCCTCTGAGCTGGCCCCGAGACACCTTTGGTTTCCTTCCCTTGCTAACACGCGTGTGTGTAGATCCCTGCTCTCGAACAGGCTCTGGCCTATCACGCTTGCATGCCTAGCTGCTCTGCCTGCCCTCCCCCCATCTATATAGCACACCAGACTGTCTTAGAGACTGGGGGGGGGGGGTGCAGCCTTGCCCCACCGGGATGTGGCCCGTCACCTTGCGTGAGCTTCCATAAGCAGCTCAGAACAGCACAGGCACAACACTGCTGACGCCGAGCCAGAGCCCTGCCCTTCTTTCTGCGACACGCTGGGAAGCGAGCTTTAGAATTCCTGCCATTCCCCCACACAGAGCTGCCTTCTGAGTACTGACTGTATCTTTCTAGTCTACATTGTAAAACCCATCAGTGTACCATGGTCTGTGTACCCAAGAGCTACTCAGGCATTCTTAATAGACAAGGGAGGAGAATTCTGGTTCACTGCCATGAAAATAGCTCAGTGCTGCGTGCTCCTGTTCCTGTGAGGTCTCCCCTGGTGCTCCCGTTTGAAATCCCTCCTCACACTCTGTGCCCTCCCTGAGTGGGTTCCCGGTAGTGAGCTGCATACCTGTACTTTGCACCCATGCACCGGCTCTTGGATCCCTAGTGCACTAGGCTTAGAATCAAAGGCAGAATTGTCTTTGGCACCTGAACTTCAGCAGTAAGAGGAACTCGCTACCATTCTCTCACCCTCCTCGGTTAAAATCCTAGCTGTGACAATTACTCTCTTCCACTGAGCAAACCACTGTTTGTGAATACTCCTGGTGTGTGGTAACAGTTGAACTAGTAGCATCTCCTTGGTAGCTTTGCAGAGCTGAGATCACTTCCTGACAGTCAGACCCACTTAAGGTACGTCGTAAGAATGTGCATTTATAAACCACAGAGAAAACAGGATGGAGTGATTCTTGGTTCTCTAATAGGAGACGCTCCTGTAAGGACGTCTTCCTGGTTCAGAATAAAGACTGATGGGCAGAAGTCGCATCTTTAGGAGTCCTATGCCGTGGAGCCTCGAGGAGGAACGAGAGCAGCACGACCCAGGGACCCCTAGGAGCAAAGACAGCGGCAACACGCACCCGAGGGCAGCATGAACGCACCACGCCAGGTGTCCCGCCCAGGAACACCTGCTGCCGGGACACCCACCCACCAGTGCGATCAGGGCTCAGTGGAGAGCACAGCTGAAATGAGATGCACCCTCCCCGTCTCTCCAGCATATGGCACCCCGCTGCCAAAATAGAAGCACTGCTGCCCCTGAGCCAGGAACACAGAAAACTTTTGTTGGAAAGAGGCTAATTTTTTACATACATAACATTCCACCTGTTCAGCATAGGCGCAGGAAGCCAAAACTACCCACTGCCTTTAATGGCAAAAGCCGTCAACGTTTCAGCTGTTGTCTGGGGAGATGTGGTGCAGAGTTCTGTTCCTGAGTCTCGCTGAAAAGGGGAACCGGGATGAACTTTATCTGGAACCCACTATGTATCTGGGAGCTGCCAGCACCACAATAACAGAACCAACAGGCAAGCTGCTAGAACCCAGCGAGCAAACGTGAGCTGACTGAGGGCGACTCGTGGGCGGCCTGGCACCTTGCTGCCGTGTCATCACAGAGATGAACCGCGGTCACGATGGTCCTGCAATGCCCCCAAGGTCAACTGGGGAAGTGAGGCTATAGTCAGAGGCCTGGCTCAGCTCCCCACCCTGCCGTGCAGCAACCATGGAACAGAGCTCTGGTTCACAGCCACCAGCTTCCAAGTACCGCATGGCCTCGTGGAGCTGGCGGAGAGAAAACAGCAAGCGCACACAACAAATGTGTGGGCACTGCTGAGAGGGCCAGGAGGTGCGGGACGGGGCCTGCTGTAGCCTGAGGGGCTGCGGTGAGGGCACATGGAGGCTGAGTCAGGCAGGAGTGTGGTCTGATGCAGGCTCCCTGTGATGCCGGCACATGTCTGGGGTGCAGAGGGTGAGGGTCACAAAGGGACACCCTGGGCACAGCTGTACCAACTTTCTCATGCTATTCTCCTCTTCCCAAAATAGTGTTTCTTATGGGACTTGCAGCCATAAGAAGCTGTAAAGCAAACAATGGGATAAAATATTCTTCCAACGCCCCTCTACTGGGGTCTTCAAAACATTCATGGAAAGTGCATACTGTGAAAAAACTATGCATGGATTTCAATCTTTTTTTGCACCAAGGCAAACTTATCTTTTAATTACATTTTCTGAGAACTGAATGAAGCACCCTCATATTATGAAGCTGAAGGAAAAGCATGGGCCATGAAGCTAAAGCAGCAGACAGGAAGTGAGACGATGCAGGCTCCTGGCACAGCTGGCAGTGCAGCGCTAGACACACTGCTAGACACACTGCTGCCCCTCCAGTCTCAGTTTGCTCCGGAACTCCCGTGCATACAGATTAGTGCTAACAGCTGACCACAGCTCGGGGCCGAACCAGCAGCAAGGAGGGCTGCCTCTAGATGGCGCTGTCTGATAGTCACATGACCTCTCTGGGGCCTCGGCTTCCCCTGTCACCCCAGAATCCCTCACAGGTTGCTATGAAGTGTATCTGGTTAATGGAAAGAGTACTTGCCAATCATTCACTAAGTGTTCAGTTAACAAAAGTCATAACTGCGAAACATGCAGTGTGAAAAATGCCCCATGTTGCTGAGTATCAGGAGGGCTCCTATCCAGTTAAAGGAACCGTCTTGTAACTAAAAATTTTTACTATAGCAAATACATGAAGACAGAGGCAAGACTAAGAGAAGCCAACTTATTCAAATTAGTTACTTACTCTCAGGGGTGCTGATGGCTCGTTTAGTGACAAGGTCAATAGCTCCATTGGACACTTGCTCCAAACTGTATGAAGATGCTAGGATGTAACACAAAGGTTTGATCTGTTCAAATAACCCACAACATGCCAAGGAACAAAACAACCAGATGAGAACAACATAACATGGACAATAAAGTTAAAATCTCCAATATTTAAAGTGTTCTTATAAAGAAGTAATTCAGAAAAAAATACAAATGAATGAGAAACATGAAGGGAAAAAAATCCATTCTCACCAGGATCTAAAGAACAGGAAATTAAAGCTATACCATTGTGGGGCTATAAAGCTCAGTCCAGACATGACAAAATTATAAAGCCAGTGCCTCTAAGTAGGAAGTGGACACTAGTGAGCCATAATCAAGAACACAGTTTGGAGGGGTGCGCATGTGACAAAGCAGTTAAGACTCTGGGAGGCAGCAGATCACTGACTGCCTGCCACTCGTATGGGAACCACGGATTGAATTCCAGGCTCCCAACCTTGACTCCCCAGCTGTTGTCGGCATTTTTGGAATGAATCAACAGATAAGAGTTCTTTCTCTATTTCTCTGCCTCTCAAACAAATAAAACCCCAAAAATATGAAAGATTTTAACACTACTACTAAAAATATAAATATATAACAGGGTAAACTATGGAGGATAGCCTGATGCTATCACAAGTCTTTTTTTTTTTCCCCAGATTTTATTTATTTTTTTGAGAGGTAGAGCTATAGATAGAGAGAGGGAGAGACAGAGAGAAAGGTCTTCTATCTGGTGGTTCACACCCCAAATGGCCGCAACAGCTGGAGCTGAGCCTATCTGAAGCCAGGAGCCTCCTCTGGGTCTCCCACACGGGTGCAGGGGCCCAAACACTTGGGCCATCTTCCACAGCTTTCCCAGGCCATAAGTAGAGAGCTGAATTGGGAGAGGAGCAGCCAGGACACAAACCAGCATCCATATGGGATGCTGCCACCACAGGTAGAGGCTTAGCACTGGCCACAGCACTGGCCCCTATCACAAGCCTTTAAAATATTCATGACCTTTGATGGCTGGGAAAAATCAGGATATCAAAACATCAGAAAACCCTTCATTTCCAAGAATAGGGCAGTAATGAATATGCTTTGGGACTTCCACGGGATGGAATGCTACAGAATCACTAGTGGAAGTTCTGAAAGAAGAGTTCATGGAGAAAATCTCACTCACTGCTTATTATTGTGTGCACAGGGAAGCAGATTATTTATAAATGATACAAGTAAATGTATAAACAAAACTGTGTGTGCAGTAGGAACACTGCCATGGTGAGGTCTGGAGTTTGCTCCATTTGCCAAATCTCTTAGCACAAATATACACTGCTTTATTACCCACAATCCTAAATCTTCAATTAATATTGTTTAAAGATGGGAAAACAGAAACCATTTTAAAAGGAGTAAGTAGCAGCCTGTTTTATTTGTAAGCTCTCACTCTGTCTGGGGCCAACCCAAAGGCTTACCGTGATTGCTTGTTTTGTCCAGGCTTTCAGAATTTAAAGCGAAAGGCACAACTCCCAGGCTCCGGCTCTGATGCCTGCTCTTTGACTCCACTGCTTTCTTGACGGAATTCAAGATCGCAATGGTGCTCAGGGACATGGGCCTGTGGAGAACAAGAAGCCACACATGGGGACGTTCACAGTGCAGGCCCTGCAGAGGCAGCACAGACACCACCGTGCCTTCCCATGTCCTTCCCAGAGCACGGCTCATCCGCACGTGCCTTGACCTCTAAGGGAGGGTGTGCTGATGCCTGGCGGGGACAGCAGATCCTGGGGACGGTAGTGGAGAACCGTCCTTGGCTGCCACACTGAGCTCTCTACCTGGCTTTGGGCATTAACATTTTCAATGGTCCCATTTCTTGTGTAGGAGGCAAGGTTGGTGCATGGCCAGTGCTTGACCAGGGAGTTGAGGGCTGGCGCACGGCAGGGAGCACAGCAGGATTTTCTTGGCCAGGGGGAGCTGGCGTTTCTAAGCCTGGAGCAGCCTGTTAAGAGAAAAGGAATCGAATTGTCATGTGCTGTGAGCAAGTCCATACAAAATGTATCTTAATATCGCATCAGCCCTAGGCAAGCAGAACTTTCTCTTCAGAAACAGAGAACTACTAGAAAACTGCCCTGCGAGATGTAGCATTAAAAACAACGGGAAGTGCAGTTCGTCCTCTTCTCTTTTTAACAGAGCAGATCTGTCTGGAATCCCCAGGGCAGGGAGAACACAGTGAATGTGGGGAGCAGGGAACCCAGCAAGACCCCAGGGGACACCGTACCCTAAGAGGTGAAAAGACTGCAAATACTCAGCACGTCAAAGAGACCTGGGTGTCCACAGCCTTGGGCATCAGAAGTTCTGCCCCCTGGTGGCATCTTGCTCTCTGGGCATGTGTAAGTTTCTCCACATTCCTATCACAAGACTTCCCCGGGAGTCCCTGTGACACGGCCCTGGGGGAGGGCAGGCCTCAAGGTATCACAGGCAACAAAGGAACTGGGCCGTGGCCAGCAGGCAGCATAAGGTCTGACTCTTGCCGCAGAGGGCAGACTGGAGACCTGGTCACGCTTAAGGTGGAAGCCTCCTGTCTACCTGCACTGCTTGCGCCCCGTCGGCACTGTCTGTGGTCCTAGTCGCCTCCGCCAGTTTGGCCAGCTCTTGCTCTTGGGCTAGCTGTTCGTTGTACTTCTTCATGTCGTACTCAAGTTCTGATGCCAGTTGTTTGTCAACAGCGAAGAAGTCCTTGACTTCATCCCGGTAATCCTGCATCACCTCCTACAACACACCAGAAGCATCCTTTAATGTTTCCTTGGGTAGAAAAACAAGCCTATTTTATAAATAAGACTCCTATTTCTGAGGACAGCCTTTCTACTGCAGTAACTAACAGGTTAACACATCAAGGAAACACTAACTGCTCTTAGCGTGGACCACAGAAACAAGTGAACAGGCTGTGAGATTTCACTAATAGCTCTGATCTCTTAGGAAGCTTCTCGTCTCTGCTTCCCGTCAGGCCAACCTCCCAGTGCCTCCTGGGGGAAAGTCACGGTTCTGGCTTAGACAAGGTTCCTGGGTGTGTTACAGGACATGGTGCAGCCTGAGAGTGCTCATCTGTCTTGGTTAGTGTCCCCCTCTGGCTCCCCATTGACCATGGCCATGCCTGGGTCCCATCTCTGTGCCCTCCTGCGAAGATTTAGGTCCACCTGGGTAAGACATTCTCAGGTCTTCCAGGGGGCTGCCAGGGACACAGCCTCACTCCTAAGAGAAACCACAGCAGAGAACAGCATTGCAGGGAGACAAGGATCCACGGCTGCTCCAGCTGGGAGGGAGGAGGGAAACCCACCCTCCCTTTCAGCTGCTACTAAGAGTGGGTTCCACAGAGGAGGAAGAGAATCATGGCAGCCACAGACATAAAGCACCTTTGGGGCACCCTCTGCAGATGTGATCAGAAATAGGTGTATGCTTGTCTGAAGTGTTTAGGTGGTCTCATTAGCTTCTCAGTGCCTTTTTTTTCCCCTGAGGCTTAAAACAGGGCAATAAAAATGTAAGAATGGGGTGTACGTTTGGCAGTGGCTAACATGACGCTTAGGATGTTCACATCTTATACTGGAGTGCCTGGGTTTGAGTCTGGTTCTGCTCCTGATTCTAGCTTCTTGCTAATGTGCACCCCTGGGAGGAAGTAGTGATGGCTCAAGTAGTTGGGTCCCTGCCACCCACATGGGAGACTTGGATTGAGTTTTAGGATCCTGGCTTTGACCTGGCCCATCCTGGCTGTTGTAGGTGAACCAGCAGATGGGAAATCTCTCTCTTTCTCTGCGCCTGTCTGTCCCTGTCTTTCTGCCTTTCAAATAAAAATTAAAAAAAAAAATAAATATAAAGTAATCTAAAGTTCTCATTTTTTCCATGCAGTGAGCCTATCTTTCCCACCTTAACTTCCCTAGGATAAAAGCTATTTGAAATACTATGTCAATACAATGTCAATTTTGCTGTAGCAATTTTTGGAAAAAGAAAATTCTTTCAAGAGGAAAAATGCATAATGTGAACAGAGAAATGACTCCGTTCAATTAAAGGAAAAAATGCTGGAATAATTTCTGGGTGAAAGATTTTTCCAGAAAAATCTGAGGGCTTGTTTAGGTCTGTACTGTGAGTAAACACACCATGGCTTTGCCTGCATGGAGCTTCTCGGGGTTCTCCTATTGCATAATAGAATCTCCAGCCCAGGGATGGTGTTGCCCAGGTTGGTGGCTGGTGCCCAAGTCCCCAGACATGCTGTCACAGGACAGGGCAGTGACTCCCTGAGCTTGCCAATCTGGGACTGCAATACCCTTCACAGGAAGTGCTGAGATGATGACTCTGTCACAGATCCCAGTCGAGAAAGTCTTCAAAATGGAATTCAACCCCACTAGGACTCACCTGCTCAGCACAGCGAGTCAGCTCGTCACAGACTCTGCCACGTGAGGAAAGGACAGCTTTAGGGGAGCCTCTGGCCAGACCCCCCATCCTCTCTACAATCGTCACAGGCCTGTGTGACCTGGGTATTGCTAAGTAAACCCACATGCACTGTGAGTCCTGACTGTACACTGTCCGTGGCATCATAACTCACAGGAGACCCTAAGGAAAGGACTGGTGCCTGGGCAGTGGTGACTGTGGTCTGCTCCTCACTTACCCTGAGATAGTTCATGAGCTCCCGCAGAGCTGGGATCTTATTTTTCTCCAGCACAGTCTTCAGGGAGATGATAATTGGAATGATATTTTCTATGAAATTTCTCTTCTGAACCTGCAGTGACACAAAGGCCTGCTTTAGATGCGTAGACTTCAGAGTGACAAGCAAGTTTCCTTCATCAGCTCTCTCCACACAGCCGAGCTCACACGCCCAGTTTATTTCTAATCTTTGGTTAAGACGCTTGGGGTGTACATAACATAGTGCTGTACGAGACCTTGCGAGCACAGCTAGCCAAGGAGGGTGGGGGCACACACTGGGCGTATCTTCTACGTGAGGAAAGGGAGTTAGAGCTGTGTTGAGTAACTTGAGAGGCAGCTCCAAATCTTCACATGAAGCCATAATGGGCCCTGAGCTCTGGCTCCACATCCAGTTTCTCCATCCCATCCCCTCCCCTCTGGGATGAGAACTGGCTCGCTCTGGCTACTGAAAAAACACTTTATATTCCCATGGGGCAAATGATAAAGGTCTAAAAATGGCTGAGCATGAAGGCAGTTGGTTTGGCTCATCTCTCTCCCTTTCTCCTTGTTCTACATTTATGCAGCTGTATACCAACCCACACAGTGCTCCAGATTTACACAGAATTACCTGATTTAATCAAGTCCTCAGAGTGTGTAACTTCAAGGATCACTAATCATAAACATTTCATAACAAACCTCTCAGAATTAAAAATAACTCATTATATGTGGTGCACATGTAGTAGTGGTTACGATGCTGCCTGGGAGGGCCATCGCACATCCCGTTTGGGAGTGCCTGGGTTCAAGTCCCAGGTCAGCTTCTGATACAGCTTCCTCCTAATGTACCAGTGATGGTTCCAGTGTTTGAGTCCTTGCCTCCCATGTGGTTTGGAAGATCTCTCCCTGTCTTTCTGTTGTGTGTGTGTCTCTTTGCTTTTCAAACAAATACAATTAAATAAAAATTTAAAAACATCCTCATTACAGTAGCCTCCATATCCACTCTTCTGAACTTGCGCAGCCTCTTTCTTATTTAAAGCCACCAGTGTCTGACCTGTAAACCAGTCATTTCTACAGGCTTATGAGAGTTCCTAGAAAGGGATGGACACAGGTAGACAAATAAACGATTTCATAAATCTGAATCTGAGGGCACGAGTATTCTTACAAAGCAGCCTAACTGCATTCACCAACAAGTTTCATACTGCTTCTCTAGACCAAACAGAGGTGACCCGTGGGAAGGAAGGGGTGAAGCAAGGAATCCTGACCAGCAGGGGTATGTCCCTGTTAGTAGCAAGGAGTTAAGGCCCTGTAGATGGAGGATGGCTGCGTAGGACAGAAGGGGGAGCCAGGAAGGAGCACTGGAGGCTTCTTGGGCAAGATGATCCTTGGGAGGCTGGCGCCGTGGCTCACTACGCTAATCCTCCGCCTTGCGGCGCCGGCACACCGGGTTCTAGTCCCGGTCGGGGCGCCAGATTCTGTCCCGGTTGCTCCTCTTCCAGGCCAGCTCTCTGCTGTGGCCTGGGAGTGCAGTGGAGGATGGCCCAAGTACTTGGGCCCTGCACCCCATGGGAGACCAGGAGAAGCACCTGGCTCCTACCATCAGATCGGCGCGGTGCGCCGGCCGCGGTGGCCATCGGAGGGTGAACCAACGGCAAAGGAAGACCTTTCTCTCTGTCTCTCTCTCACTGTCCACTCTGCCTGTCAAAAAATAAATAAATAAAAAATTAAAAAAAAAAAAAAAAGATGACCCTTGGGGTGTAGAGGGATCAGGTGAGAAAGCGAGGCTGCTGCAGAGATGCAGTGTAAGGGCAAAGAAAAAGGCAAGTATGTCCACAGCTGAGGGCTGGAGACATAGCCAGGCCAGGAGGCAGGATACTGGATGGGGCGAGGGCAGGCACACTAAGTTCTGTACACCCTGAAGGAGAATCAGAGAATTCAAAGATGACAGGGAGTCACCAATGCAGTCTTTAAAGATTTCACCAGTGACGTCTAACTTATATATGATAAACTTACCAATTTTAAGCAAACAGTTCTGTGATTTTCATCAAAGTGTACACAAAGTTACCAGCACCACACAGCACTCACAGTCATACTAACACGTTCCTTGCCACCCATCGTGATCAATCTGCCTCTAGCCTACTTTAAGCAGGGGACTAAAATGAGCAAATCTGTATTGAAAAAAATACTGTTCTGAGAGCAAGGTAATGCACAGCCCACAGCAGGAAAAAACTAGAGACAGAAAGGGTGCTAAGGAAACACTTGGAGATGGCACAGACTTAGATAAAGCCAGACCACACAGGCAGGACCAAACAGGGTCAGACCAAACAGGTAGGACCCCATGGCAAACTGGATTTGACAAAAGGCTATTTCTTTGGGTCAAAAGTCATAAGGGGTCAGGTGGGAAATTCAGATTGGCAATGGAGGCCAAGCACAAGAACATGGGCCTGTCGAGGACTGTGGCAACCAGGCTCCTGCCCAAAGTCATTCCAACTCAAACCTCACACTCGCTGGCCAAAAGAGCATGTGCCTGGCATGCCAGCCTCCACCTGGGGAAGCACCAGGCTCCCTGGATAAACTGGTGGACAATGGATTGTGTGAAAAGAGACACAGCACAGGAAAATGAGACGATTGGTTCTGTTTTGATGATAAGAGTGAGACACCTTGGCATGTCAAGGCCAGCAAGGGGAACTGGGTTCAGGTTCACAAAAAGCTGGAACTCCAAACAGGTTAAGAATCAGCAGCACACAGGAGAGAGCTAAAGCCAAAGGTTCGGGTGAACACAGGGCCTCGGGCACAGCACCGAGAGGTGCAGTGTGGAGAAGCCAGTGCCAGGGCTCCTCAAGAAGAGCAACACTCACTTGGGAGATGAGCTTTTTCTGGGCCTCCTGCATGACGGCATTCGCCAGAGCCATGTCATCTTCTTCCATAAGCAGGTCCTTATCTGGTTTAGACCTCATGGCCAGAAGCTTGATTTCCTTGGAGCTGAGGACCTCAAATGTATCTGAGAGCAGCTCACTGGCTTCCATGTCCAGAGGGAGGACACCGTCGGCAAAGCACGCTGAGAGGAAGAGAAGAGGATCAGCCTGGGGGGCACACCAGCCCCTGGGGGGCAGGGCAAACCCCAAATCCCAGAACTGTGGGCCATGTGGGGCTGCCAGGGGTCTGCATGGGGCACAGCAGGTGCCAAAGGACAGAAGACAGGTATCCCTGCAGCACTGGGACACCCCTTGCTGCAGACCTGCTGGTGTATCATCAACACAGCAGAGGTTTCAAAACACACTTTACTCCAAACACATCAGGCCTACCCAAAATACTAAGGCAGATTTTGGAAGTGATGTTGAATCGCTGTTCATCTGTGAAGTATTCCAGAAGAAACTTGTAGATTTTCATTCGTTTCTCTTTGTTTGCTTTTCCCTTCAGTGAAAACAGCCGCTTCTCTCTGTGGCAGAACAGAACAATTTACCACGTTACGCGGGCACAGGTGACAAGGATTCAATGCAGTACTTCCACAGCATCCTAAAAGCTGTATGCCAAATTCCCCAGTGCACTGACGAGATTCCAATGTGCACCACGAGATTTCTCTCAGCAATGGGGTCTTAGGCTGGAATTTTCTTATGTCACTCTGCCAAGGAAGTGACGACCACCACCACAAACACCTGGCTCAGGGTTTGTGTCCAACACCTGCACATGCCACAGCGACGACCACGGCTGCTCCACTGACCTCTCTGACTGGGAGAATTTGTTATACTTCTCATGCTTCTCATAGTTGTTGAAGTGGAAGATGCACTCAATGAAGTGCTGGAAGAACATGACAGGATTCCTCTTCAGCAACAGGTGAGCCAGGCAAAACTCTCCAAAGCTGCAAAGAAGAAAACAAAAGAAAGAGACAGATTTGCTACCCGTAGTCGACCTCTGCAATCATACCACGAACTCTGCCAAACAGAAGAGGACTTGGGATGGGCACTGTGGCATAATGGGTTAACTGCCTGCATGCATATCTCAGTGCCTGGGATGGAGTCCCACTTCTGCTTCTCAACCAGCTTCCTGCTAATGTGCGTCTGGGAGGCAGCAGCGATGGCTCAAGTACCTGGGTCCCTGTCACCAATGTGGGAGATCCAAATGCAGTTTCTGACTGCTGGCTTTCACCTGGTCCAGCCCTGGCTGTTGCTGGCATTTGAGAAATAAGTGAACCAGCAGATGGAAGATCTCTGTCTCTCTACCTTTCAAATAAATAACAAAAAAAAAAAAAAAAAAAAAAAAAAAAGGGAGAGAGAGAGAGAGAACTACACTATAAATACGGGTAAGAGTTTCTAAGCCCATCCCAATAAACACCACGATGAGATAAGAAGCAAGGGAGATTTGGCTTCTTTCGTCTGTGCCTGCACAATAGCTTCCTTTGGCATCCAAGGTCAATGTAAAAGCTTTCTCTATAAGGTTTCATTTCTAGATTCTACCAAGGTGCTATTATCCAGTTTCAGCTGTAAGAAAAAAATAACCAACCAGCCTATTCTAAACTGCTGCTTCTCAACGGAGGTCTCAAGGCTGATCAAGTGACCAGGGTCACCTTAAAAAGAACACCTGGTCTCCATTCTCCACAATCACTAACAAAGAACAATTCTAGTAATGGAAACCGAGGGATTAGTGATAAGAATGTCAGCTGTTGGATGCAAGGGGCAAGTCCCCTCTGCAGTGACTGACTTTCCCTGATTTTCCATCAACAGCAAACCCTGGGCACTATCCTTCTATCTGCACCCCCAAACCTGGAAGGGGTTCTCTACATATCCGTCCAATACCCTCTGTGGTACACAGACCCCTAGGAGCACACCAAGATGAAGGGAAAAATTCTAACATGTTTCCAAAGCCAAATATAAACAGACAAAAGCCTGACTGCCTGCTGGCTTCTGTTTTACTGTGACAATGAGAAGGCTAAGGCATTGGATTGGCTTGTGGGTCACATGAGCTACTGCAAGGCTGGGGATGATCCATCCAAGCCACAGAGAACAGTATCTTAATCTCATTGCAGAGCTCAGAGGTAATTCGCACCAGGAGTACCAGTCAGCCCTCCACAGGACAGGAATGTTGACAAGGACAATCTAAATGGTGTGCACGTGGCTTTGAAATGCTAGGACTTTGCACTAGGACTAGGATTGAGCCTCTCCTAATGGTGTTCTTTGGTTAAGATTCACACTAATCTATTCACGGCAACATGTCATATCACGATGGAAGGAAGCCTAGATAAAAATCCCATAGCAGGGCCAGCGCTGTGGCACAGCTGGTTAATGCCCTGACTGAAGTGCCAGCATCCCATATGGGCACCAGTTCAAGACCTGGCTGCTCCACTTCCAATCCAGCTCTCTGCTATGTCCTGGGAAAGCAGTAGAAGGTGGTTCAAGTTCTTGGGCCCCTGCACCCGCATGGGAGACCTGGAAGAAGCTCCTGGCGCCTGGCTTCGGATCAGCGCAGCTCCAGCTGTTGTGGCCAGTTGGGGAGTGAAGCAGCGGATGGAAGACCTCTCTCTCTCTCTCTCTCTGTGTAACTCCAACTTTCAAATAAATAAATTAATTAAAAAAAAAATCCCATGGCAGATGATCACATTTTGATATTCATTCAGTAAACAGGGAAGCAGCCTGACTTATAAATATGCAAACAAAGAAAATACAATTCTAATTAATAAAGGCTGTTCCTTGTGGAGTTTATTAAGGATGGCACAGGGCACCTGTTTGATCTGAGTAATCAGTGTGTTCTGTGCAAACTGCATTATTCAGTGATGTGCTTTGAAAGGCAAAGGTCAGACACGAGATGAAGTTCTTTCTAAACAAGCGTTACTTTGGGAAACCCTCTATGAGAAGGGAGAAAACCACTAAGCAAATAAAAAAATCATCTCCCAGGGCAGGCATTTAGCACAATGGCTAAGATGCCTTCTGTATTGGAGTGCCTGGATTTGAGTCCTGGCTCCTCCACTTCTGATCCAGCTTCCTGTTAATGTGCACCCTAGGAGGCAGTAGTGACGGCTCAAGAACTTGAGTCCCTTCCACCCATGTGGGAGACCTGGATGGAGTTCTGAGCTCCTGGCTTTGGACCTGGTCCAGCCTGGGCATTGGGGAGTGAACCAGTGGATGGGAGATCTCTCGGTCACTTTCTCTTTCTGCCTTTCAAATAAAGGGAAATAAAGATGTAAAAATAATAATAGCAAATGATAAGTATGTCCCCTCTGTGGATTTTCTCATAGTAAACCTGCCATGGAATAGCAGTTTCCACATTACCCTGAACTTCCTCCTCAGACTTGAAGTCATGCACCCAACAGTGTGAAGGCAGGACTTGGTGTCATATACCAGTCTACTCAGAGTTTAGGTTGAGAATTCATACGGGTGGGAGAATATTGCAGAATCCATGTCCTACTGAAAAACTGGCCTAAGCAACTATACAAAGGAATTCAACTGTATCAACAACTGTGCCAGGGTTCTTATGCTCAGAAGGAAAGCAGAGTCATGGAGCAGTCTATCACAAGATCCCTGAAACCATTCAGTGAGTGCTGGCCAGGCCTAACCTTGCTACTGCGTTTACTGGGGCTTCATTAAAGGGCAAGTTTCAACCTTGATCAGATGGGACTTACAGATCCTATGAACCTGATGACTATTTTATTTTTGCTTACCTTCTAAAAAGTTAAAAAAAATTAACATTCCAAGCACCGCCACCCAGAACATTCCTTTAGAGCAACAGAAAGTGGCACCTCTCCAAAATCTAGATCTGAAAACATCACTGACTCTTAAGAAACCTCAGTAATCAAAGGGGTTGGTCTGCCTCCTTCTCAGCCGCTCCTCACTCTTCAGGGGGAGTCCACAGGACCAGGAGGAATCACACCAGCGACTGCGGGACATCACCTAGAGGTCTGACACAGTAACTGCGTTGCATGGAAAACAACTCAGTCTGCGTAATAACCTCGTAAAAGGAAATGATTATCTCTTACTAAGAACTGAAACCAGGGATCCAAACAGCCCAATGAGGCCACAAAGGAAATGCAGTCTGTTTACTTATGTTCTCAGTTTTAGTAGCAAATATAAAAATCAGGTTTTCTGGGGCCAATACTGAGGCATAGTAGGTGAAGCTGCCATCTGCAACACTGGGATTGAGTCCCAGCTGTTCCATTTCCTATTCAGCTCCCTGATAATATATATAGGAAGGCAGTGGAAGACAGCCCAAGCACCTGGGCCCCTGCCACCCACATGGGAAACCTGGATGGAGTTCCAGGCCCCTGGTTTTCGCCCAGCCCAGCCCTAGCTGTTGTGCCCATTTTGGGAGTGAACCAGTGGATGGAAACTCTCTCTATGTCTCTACCTCTCTGTTACTGTGCCTTTCAAATAAATAAAAAAAAAAAAAAATCTTAAAAACTAAAACAAAAAAAACAAAACTGAATTCCTTCAGATTTCTTCCTGAGCCAGGTACCATTCTGAGCAAATGTTTGCTCTAGGAAAGCCACTATTAATGGCTTCCTACTCTTGATTTGGCCAAAAACATCAATCTACTTCAGGTTAGGACTGGGGCCCAGCACCATTTCTCCCAGAATTCCAACTGAAACTGCAGCAAGTGACTTTCCATATCCTTGTTTTCTTGTCATTTGGCTTCTCTACATTGCTGTTTCTTCTTTCCTTGTCTTCAGACCATCTACTGTGCTCTAGTGGGTAGACAGCTGCTACAAGTACAATACAAAGTGTGTGGCCAAGTGTTCCAAGGAAAAGACAGCTGAGGGAGGGGGCAGGGAAGGAGGGGAGAGGGCTGGCTCCTGGTTCCCACACGGCTCCTCCATCCGGTTCAGCTGCTGCAGTCGGCCTCTCTTGTCGGCTCCCGCCCCTCCCTGAGGTCTGGTTCCTGTTTCCTTCTCCATTTCAGGAGTGTCTTCAGTATCGAAAGGAGAGCTCATCTGACACCCTCATTGTAGGTCTGGTGTTGTTATGTTCAGTTTCATCCACTGTGTACTCTGTGCCACACTCCGCAATCACGTCGTGGTCTGTGTCACTGCACTGCCATTCAAACAGCCGAGAGAACAGGCTGCCTTGCTGTCCAGCTGACTCCCTCATCCTCCCCAGCTGTTCTGTAATATCACAGAGCTCTCCAGATACCTGAGTACTTACTTGGCTTCCAAATCAAGTCATGTTTGTCTTTTCTCCCTTTTCTATCTCTGTAGTCCATTATTTTAGTCGCTTTCTTGTCTGGAAACTCTCTGGCCTCTGTGTTCTTGCACTTCTGCAACATTTGCTTGCTACTTTGCTATCATCTTGTAATGATTACTACTCTACAAGGCCACCACCTAGTGGGCAGAGGGGAAAATGTATCATGCAGTACTGCAGGCCCCAAATTTCAGTGACCAGTTAAAAGTGCAATGTAAATTTGCTCATCCCAGAATCTTTGAGAAATCTAGTTGGACACAATAATAAATTCAAGGGGCTGGTACTGTGGCGTAGTGGGTAAAGCTGCCACCTGCAATGCTGGCATCCCATATGGGCGCTGGTTCAAGACCCAGCTGCTCCACTTCCAATCCAGCTCTCTGTTATGGCCTGGAAAAGCAGTGGAGGATATCAAGTCCTTGGGCCCCTTCACCCATTTGGGAGACCCGGAGGAAGCTCCTGGCTCCTGGCTTCTGATCGGCCCAGTCCCAGCTGTTGCTGCCAATTGGGGAGTGAACTATTGGATGGAAGACCTCTCTCTCTCTCTCTCTCTGCCTCTTCCTCTCTGTAACTGCCTTTCAAATAAATAAATGAATCTTTACAAAAAAAAATTCAAAAAGCTCTGTCACTATAGCTTCTTCATAAGACTACTATTACCAAATACACAGGGAAAATTAATATATGTAATATAAACAGATGGGCCTGGCTTTTGGCCTAAACATCTAGGCACAGTACAGAACCAGTCATGAGTAAGTATTATGAAGCCAATGTATAGGTAGGAGCATGCGGTAAAGCAACTTGGTTCCCTTCCCAATTATACAAAGAGGAAGAAAGCGCTTTAGTCTGAGCTTTCTGCTTCTGGTTCTACAGAGTATTAATTAGAACATTAACCTTCCGCTAGTTTATTATGTGAAATGTTCCTCCTTGGAAAATTACACCCAAAGAAAACCAAGCAGAAACTCTTCCATGGAACTCAGACTAATTACTAGTGACAATATTTAGAATCAGAGGCACCTATTATTATAAGCTATTTATAGTGAGTGAACTATAAAGTATGAAGGCCTTTCCCCACTAAGGTGGCTTTCACCATGGCATTCAACATGCCATTGTCCAACTGCAGACTTGCATAAAGAAAAATTATTCATACAATCTAGGGTGGCACAATCTTTTAAAAAATGATAGAGGAACAGGAATCGACAATTGGCCACGTTACTCCCATCCCCCCAATTCTCAGGGAGCCTTGTGAGCTGTACACTCCGTTTCACACTGTGTAATCCTGTCTTCATTCCTCGAATTTCTCCATTACAATTTCTGTACTTAAAGTCTGAACTCTTTATCAAAACTCACATTTTGGCTGGCGCTGTGGCTCGAAAGGCTAATCCTCCGCCTGCGGTGCCAGCACCCCGGGTTCTAGTCCCAGTCGGGGCGCCAGATTCTGTTCTGGTTGCTCCTCTTCCTGTCCAGCTCTCTGCTATGGCCCGGGAGTGGAGTAGAGGATGCCCCAAGTGCTGGGGCCCTGCACCTGCAAGGGAGACCAGGAGAAACACCTGGCTCCTGGCTACAGATCAGCGTGATGCACCGGCTGCAGCACGCCAGCTGCAGCGGCCATTGTGGGGTGAACCAAGGAAGACCTTTCTCTCTATCTCTCTCTCTCACTGTCCACTCTGCCTGTCAAAAAATAAAAATAAATAAACCTCACATTTTTGGAGACTAGAAATCACCTGAGTTAACTCAATAGTTGATGCCAAATTTTCTATATAGTTTAATAGGATAAAGGCAGGTGCTATTCTTCCCTACTCCTTTAGCAAGAGCATACAACATTTGCAAATGCAACCAATACCAAGGTTATTTCATGATGAATCTGGACATGTTCACTTTTTTAATGTGTATAACAAATAAAGCTGTTTTCCTAGTATAGTTTAGCATTTCAAAAAGCAGCTCATTTTCCTGGCAGCTACCAAAAGCTCACTAAATCCTAAATATATGAACTCTAAGCCAACACGACAGAAACCTAGTGAATACCAGAAATCAGGTAAACTGCTCAACTGTCCAATATGTGAGGGAAAGACTTACCTGGCAATGTCTGGGTGTGAATCTATCAAAGTACTGACAAATCGAAAGAACAGAGAGCCCTTCCATTTCACAAACTCTTCCTGTACAAAGAGAAACCGGCATATTTCAGGACAAATTTCAACACATAAACCTCCGATGTATCTGATCACACAAGCACCTGTTGATGTTCCTGTGTGTGACATCACACCTGCCAGCTATGGGTCTGTGGGCACGTGAGCACAGACATTAGCACTCGTTCCCCCTCATCTTGAAAGCACCCACCATATATTACAAAGAGGTGCAGAGGAGCAGGAGGGTAGAACAGACTGAAAGCACGTGGCTTCCCAGGGAGAGAGCCACTGGCACTCCGCAAGGTGCGCACTGCATGGGAAGAGGAGCATGTAAACCATGTGAGAGTAGATGTACAACCAGGTCAAATGCTTTCTTAAATAAAATGACTTTCTTCTCAATGCATAAAAAAAAAATCTAATGCTCTATAGAACATTATAGTCCACTGAGCTCTTCCACACATTTGACACTGTGAGAGAACCCAGCACAAACATTTTATAATGAAGAAATTAAGTATGAGAAACATGAACTTTTCCAAGGTCAGGAGAATGACTGAACTGCAACTGCCTAATGTTTTTTTCTCTACATGGCACTGATCTGCAAAATCAAAATTTCATACTGCTTGACAGGATGTGTGAACAAACACTTAAAACCAATATCCATAAGTAATGATCTGTTTAAAAGGTTGCACTGAACATTAGAAGAGTGGTACT
This sequence comes from Oryctolagus cuniculus, assembly GCF_964237555.1. NCBI lineage: Eukaryota > Metazoa > Chordata > Mammalia > Lagomorpha > Leporidae > Oryctolagus > Oryctolagus cuniculus. Next base: position 128,354,322 of record NC_091432.1, read on the forward strand.
CTAAACCAGAGATGAGGCTAATTATTTGTGGATTCTACTACAAAGCAAGCACATTTCTTATGCTACCCAAATATTCCCTCAAATAAAAAGCAACGGTGGAGAAGAAGGAGGAGAGGTCTAACTCACTCCGTACCTGCAAGAGGTTGGTGAGCAAGATGAGTGTCTGCTTTCGGATGAAAGGGTCTGGGTCCTTCAGACACATGGCGATGTTAGGAATATACTTGTCCACCATGACAGTGTACCGGATGCAGAGATCACACATGACAATGATGACGTTGTTGCGGACAGCCACATCTTCACAAACCTCAAGCTCTCGGACAAGGGCTGGGATGCTCTTTTTGGCAAGGTCCTCGTGCTGCAGGCACAGTTTCCCTGTTACAGAAGACAGGATGCTGTCTTGATTCTGCTGTATCCTAACTCCATGCCTAAATTTTCTCCAGGTTTATCTTGCTATGGATCATATTTAAGCCAAGTTAAGAGATCATGTCCACTGTCACAGACCAGAAATTAAAGGCAGAAGGACCCATCTTAAATATTAGAAAGTTCAAAATACCTTAAGGAAAAATAAGTTATATCAGGGGTTTCATAAGCTGCATGTTATGGGATAGTCTTTACATTAATAAAACTACCTTCTTTTAAAAGTCAACATTGGGATGCTGCATTTACCTATTTACCTGGAAAATGACTAACAAGGCCTAACAGGTGATACATTTTACTTCTGGTTATACATATACTCCAGGGAGCTAAGTATCTTTAATGAATTTGAAGTTTAAGCTAGATAAGTAGGAAAAAATGCTCATCTCATTTATTTGATGTTGTTCATAGTTATAGGAGGGCTGTTGAGTTTTATTTGTTTATGTTTGTTTTGTGGTCTGAGTAAGTTTTGCTCTTATTCTCAATTCTTAGATATCTGAAAAATAACTATTATTAGAAAAAACATTCATAACTCTTCTCTGACAAAAAGTATTCAGCCAAACTAAGGGAAAACAAAAACAGTTCAAATTATAGCAGAGGTCAATGTTTCTAGGAGCAATCTGAGTTCATGAGTTCATCTACCAATTCTAGAAAGTATTAAATAAACCATCTCCTTTTATAAAACAACTTCAAATTTATTTTTCATTCCCAGAACTCAGCGAAGTACCTAGAATACTGTTTTGATAAACAGACTTCATGGTGCTATATTATGAGCATAAAAAGTCACAGGAACAGATATATTTGTAACAAATTAACATAATCCTACTAGAACAACAGCTCCTCATGAAGAGCCTTCTGAGTCTCCTGGTCTTGGGTCTCTGTTAGGCCTGCAGAGCTTGTGGAGTAAGAGTTGGACAAAGCGTAAGCATGGCAGTGCACACCACACTGACATGGCTGGAATTGTTCAGGAAAAGAGCTACCCATGGAACCAGACTGCGTAACCCCACATTAGTCTTACCTAAGGTGATGACAGCATGTGCTCTAATCACAGACGGCATGACAGAGCCTCTGACTTGGGAGGGTGGCTGGCTGGCTGTGGCATGGGAAAGGAGAAAGATTTATTGATGGTCTCTCAGCAGTGACTGCAGTCTCACAACACCCCTGTAGAGAGTATGATTTCAAGGCCTCACCGTGATCTGTATCAGCAGAGGAGGCCAGGATGGACTGAATCAGAAGGAAGACTCGCTTCTCCACACTGGCAGGACACAGCTGGGCTATATCCCCTAAGGTAAAAATGTACTTCACCTATAATGAGAAACGGTTTCACAATAAAAACAAGGCAAAAGAAAAATGAATACTTGCTAGACCAAGAACATGTCAAAGGCATACATTTTGGCCTCCAAGTTAAAAAAATTTTTTTCTGTTGTTTCATAAACATATGGCCATTGCAAAAATCTGGGGCTGGCGCTGTGGCGTAGTGGTTAAGGCTGCCGCCTGCAGTGCCTGCATCCCATATGGGCGCCAGTTTGAGTCCCAGCTGCTCCACTTCTGATCCAGCTCTCTGCTATGGCCTGGGAAAGCAGTAGAAGATGCACCAAGTCCTTGTGTCCCTGCACCCATGTGTGAGACCCGGAAGAAGCTCCTGTCTCCTGACTTAGGATCAGCGTAGCTCCAGCCGCTGCGGCAAACTGGGGAGTGAAGCAGTGGATGGAAGACCTCTCTCTCTCTGCCTCTCCTCTCTGTGTAACTCTGTTTTTCAAATAAATCTTTAAAAAATAAATAAATTCAATCACTACTTAATGAAACTCAAAACTAGAATGAGATATAACTTTTTCATCTAAACCCAGACACTTCCACAGATAAAAGGGGTTGCTGTTATTAACAATGACGTTATAACAGTGCAAGCCAGAATTGCCTTGGGTAATCTGGGACATTGAATCATCTACTTATAATCCCATTACCCAAAGATGGTAACACTACTTTTCTGTATTACTTCCTTTTCAAACATTTCTATATTATAATCACATAGCTTTATACTTGCTTTTTCTAAACATTTACCAATCATATTATTTTGACGTTCCAATTATTACTTTGTATATTTGGTATTTTTCATGTCAATATATCCAACAAGTAGGTGCAGTAAGTATGCCATTTAAAAATGACAGACATCATTATAATTTATTTCACCAATCTACTACCAATGGACATTTACCTAACCCTTTCTTATTGTTTATATTAGCTCTGGGGAACCCCTTTGTAACTGTGAATACTGTTCAATTTCCTCATATGTGAAATCCAGGGTGACGGTATATTTGAAAACATATTTCCAAATTTTTCTCCAGATTATTTACTATCCAGAACCCCTACCCAGCACAAACACAAACACCTGCTCCCTAAGCCACTGCTACCATGTGTTTATCAATGGCATTTAATTTCACAGTGATGTTTTGTTTACCTCAAAAATGGAGGGGTGATACTGAACAGAAATATGTCAAATGAAAGTTTATAAGACAAGAAAGCCAATAAATACACGTGGGTTTAAACAATCTTGAACATCCTGTATCTCTTAATGGATTAAATAAACATTTCAATTCTACTGAAATAAGCACAACACCTAGGGTCAAACTCGTCCATTTGTGTTTTGAGTGAAATATTTAACATTTCAAACAACATCTGAGGAGGGAAAACTCACTGGTCAGGAGAAACATTTTCCTCAATGAGGGCAGTGACTGCCCAAATGAATGAGAAGAGTAAGACCTTCTAGAATCCTAAGTCACATCCACGCTACACACTACACATCATGGTACTTGTAACACAAGTGTTCCTGTAATGACCGTGTGGCACAGTGGTCTTTTCCTTCTACACATTTACACCTGATCTGAAATCACTCAGAACTGTAAGAGCTAGGCTGGCAAAACAGGAACTGAACACAGAAAAGAAAGACTCTACTTATTTTAATAGACGTGAGAAATGGACGACTGTTTAAATGATGGCTTATACTGAAGAGAATCAGAGGCAGCTTATCTTTTTATTGTATAGCACCAGATGATGGAATCAGATTTACCAAAACACAGCCACTGAAATTGGCCAACTGGTTGGACATGACTGGATCCCAGAAGTCTCTTACATGGAAACCATTTCTAAAGTAGGGGTGCCATATATGACAGTCTTGCTGCTCCAAGGGCATCTGTGCTTTGAACTGTCAAGTCTCTCATTTTCTTTTAGACATTACTTTACAGCTATTCTCCATTTCCAAGTTCTGATGTTCAAACAGCTAAGAAGACATGTTACAGCATCTTGAAAAACCAAAACAATCCAAAAGAACATACACAATTTATTATTTTTCTACCTTATTATTTCTAAACTTGACTCTACCAGCTTAAAAACACATATTTTGTTTTTCCTATTGTAATAATATTTCTCATAGGGGCCGGCAGCGATGCCAGGATCCCATATGGGTACTGGTTTCTGTCCTGGTTGCTGCACTAGTGATCCAGCTCTGGGCTAATGGGCTGGGAAAAGCAGCAGAAGATGGTCCAATTGTCTGGGCTCCTGCCACCAACATGGGAGACCTGGATGAAGCTCTTAGCTTCAGCCTACATCAGCCCTGGCTGTGTGGTCACTTGGGAAGTGAACCAGTAGATGGAAGATCTCGCTGTCTCTTCCTTCTTTCTGTAATTCCAGCTTTCTAATAAATAAAATCTAACTGGATAAGTATATATCATCAAATTTTCCTCCATATAATAAGTATACAATAAAAAGAATGAACAAGTTGGCTGGCGCTGCGGCTCAATAGGCTAATCCTCTGCCTGCGTCGCCGGCACACCAGGTTCTAGTCCCGGTCGGGGCACTGGATTCTGTCCCGGTTGCCCCTCTTCCAGGCCAGCTCTCTGCTGTGGCCCGGGAGTGCAGTGGAAGATGGCCCAGGTCCTTGGCCCCTGCACCCGCATGGGAGACCAGGAAAAACACCTGGCTCCTGGCTTTGGATCAGCGCAGTGCGCCGGCCACAGCGCGCCGGCCGTGGCGGCCATTGGAGGGTGAACCAACGGCAAAAGGAAGACCTTTCTCTCTGTTTCTCTCTCTCACTGTCCACTCTACCTGTCAAAAAAAAAAAAAAAAAAAAAAGAATGAACAAGTTATCAATAAAAGAGATTCTTCTAAAAGCAGTTAAGTTCTAGGCTAGGAGAGCTCTTTTCTTGTTAGTATCATTTGAAGTGCACATTAAAAATCATCTTTAAAAAACTCCCATTGGTCTGAAAGAAGAGGAAGGAATGCTTAGGAAAAGCAGCTGCTTACCAACAGGTCTTCGTCCACAGTCCCTGCTCCATGTTCCTTCAAAACAATGTTGGAGAGGTGGTGCTCACAGGTAGACAGCACATCCCCACACACTTGCTTTAGCAGGTCCTACGGCGAGCCAAAGATCATCTCTGAAGGGCCCAGTACACCTCCCACAGTACCCACCAACACTGTGTTCTCATAACAAGCTATGATCTCCAACTGCACCAGCCATCATGCTTGAGTATCTTTCATCTTTCTGCAAACTCTCCCAAACCACAGTGACACACTTTTAATAATCTAGCTATAAGGGGCCAGTGTTATGGCTTAGTGGGTAGAACCTTCATCTGTGATGCCAACTTCCCATATGGCCACCGGTTCGTGCTGGGAGCTCCACTTCTGATGTAGCTCCCTGCTAATCGCCTGGGAAAGCAGTGGAAGATGGCTCAAGTGTTTGGGCCCCTGACACCCATGTGGGAGACCTGGAAGAAGCTCCTGGCTCCTGGCTTTGGCCTGGCCCAGTCCTGGCTCTTGCAGCCATCTGGGTAGTGAACCAGCAGATGGGAAACTTCTCTCTCTGTGTCTCCCTCTCTGTTAACTCTTTTAAATAAATAAATAAATCTTTAAATAACGATTTAGCCATAAGAACTAGCTTAGTGGAATTTATAAGGAACAGTCTATCCATCACCTATAGCTGCCATATAATGGCAAAAAGCAAATATTTACGAAGATCTAGTGCCCTCGTTTATAGACATCCATAATAGCACTATTCCTCCAATTTGCATAAAAAGTTGTAATTCTTCTGGCACATGTAGGTGGTGATTAACTACAGTGACAAACACTTGATTTTAAAAAGACATAACAGGGAGATCAGTAGTTATTCTTATGAACTGTATTCTTTAGAGGCAAGTTTTCAGTGTGTTACTGGCTACGATACCTTTAATGGATTGGTGCACCACATCTAACTGCACCACTACCCAAGGGAGAACTTCACTCCCTCTGAGAGGTTGTTCCTAAACACCCAGATTAAGTTAAGTGCTTTCACTCCAGAAGTTTACTGTTACTGTATTCATATATTTACTTTAGGGCTGATCATATTATGTTGAAGTTATATTTATTTATGTGTACATCTCCTCTACTACCCTGTAGGTGCCTTAGGAAGGAACGCTGAATCAACTTCATTCAGTGTCTAACAGTAGCACTACCCCAACACAGCACCTAAGCAATGTTGCCAAACCACTAACAGCAGCATATATTTCAGTCTGACTCAGCTTAAAATGTATCAAAACAATCACTTTCAAAAGAACTATTGTACTTTAGATTGCAAAATCTATAATAAAATTCTGTTGTAAGCAATAAACTATATAACCTGTTGGCTAGGAACTTCTGAAATTCCTATGCATTTCCCTGATGAGAAGACAAAATCAACTTGTGGTAGAGCTCAAGAGGAGAACTTGAGCAGTGTGACTGGTAACTCTCAGAACCACAACATCCACAAAAGCAGTCCAATAATCCAGTGTTGGCACTCTTGCCACACTTCCACAAGGAAGTGTCAACTTCTACTGAGCACTTCCAATTACTAGGGGTGTATGCTGAGCAAGCCCCTCTATTTCAGGCACATCTCAGGATATTTTTTTCTTCAGGTGGCCAGAATATGCTTCCTTATAATTCCTGCTTGAGGTATAGACTGGTTCCTGGGAATATCAAATACATTCAATTCTTCTCGGTGAAAGTCCTCCATATATTTGAATTTAGCTGAGCTCCCTATTCCATGCCATTTCCCTTCTTTATAAACACCCCAGGACCTTATATAACTTGCTTTGTAATCCCTTCATCCAATTACTTTCCTGCAGATGTATTCAAAATTTCCCTCAGAAGTTCTCACTGAAGTTGAATTATGAGAACATCTCAACTTAGATTTAACCATGACATTATCAGGACCATCACCATTCTTATTCTACACACTATTTCTATTAACACAGTCTAAGCTCGCATCAATATCTTAATGACTGACAAAAAACACTACCTACATCAAGCTTATATAAGACAAAAATATCCAAAGACCCAAGTCTTCATGGATACTGCAACTGACTTATAATAATCTATTCTTTGAGTATTTCCTTATTCTCAGTTAAATACAGAATATTCTATTACAGAGGGAAAAAAAGTTTTTAGAGCAAATAAATGGGTGAAATGGATTTATGCTATGCTAAGATTCTGGGAAATCCCAAAGCCTTATTCTATTGCCTACCACTGAGGCAGGTAGTATTGGAAGAGCTAAAATCTTGGCCATTTGTCTAACATGGTAGTAAGTTTTACTCCTTTCCTAGCTCTGTTTCTAATGTGAAGACAACTTTGTCTTCTTCACAGGCCCTATAATAGCATAACTCACTATTTTCAGGATAATGAGCCATCAGCAAGCATCAAATGATGTCTGGCCCTGATGGCACACCATAGAGCTAATTCTCTTTCCAGACACTGCTGGTGAAAGGCACACTGGGGGAGGACTCTGAGACCCTAGCTGTAGCACTGGCTCTGCCATCAGGAAGCTAGGTGCCATGAAACTTGTGGAACTGCTTATCATAACCTGCCATGTAAATCTTCCCTGATCATCCTTTACATCATTCTTTCTTAATTTTTAATAGGACCACTATCATACTTGTTTGTTTCCCAATATTGATCAATGATATTCAAGTAGTTTCCTACTTTAAGTAACATTTTTTTCAAGTTTTTCATATAATTTCTTGGATCCTGAGATAAACAGAAAAATCAAATGCAAGTATCCCTTTCAACAGTTAAAGTGCTGAAAGGCAGATTCCAGGAAAACACCAGACACATATACATGAGAAATACCTCAGCCAACTTGCCAGTAAATCACAAGCCTCACAGTTAAAATACATTGTAATTACAAGTAGAAATGTAATAAGGGACTTTCTCCATAAGAAAAGGAAGCCAAGAAAGTAGCCACTTAGTTCAGATGGAAAACTTAAATATATTACAAAAATTATTTGAATTCATTTTTGATTTCCATATTCATTATTAATAACCTCCAGCCCTAAATTTGTTTCATTATCATCAGCACTGTAAAGGAGTATATCTCATGATAAAAACAGAGTATCTGGTAATGAAACTGTTAGAGATACTGATATGGAAACCTCCCTGGAGCCACAGTAATTGTCTTACCTAATTCACTGATTTGGATTTGTGTTCATGCACCTAGATAAGAGCCTTAGCTGTAGGCAGTGGGCAACTCTGGGGACATACCAAAACAGTTGAATGATATAATCTATTGTAACAAGACACGCAGTTTCCAGGATTATGACTTATCAAAAGATCAGAAATTCTGAGGTCTGAGGGAACTTCCAGATATGCTAGAGAATTGCCTATTAAATGTTCTTGGAATGAGGATGCAAATGAAGGATCTGCATGTCTCAGAAGCGTCTGGGCCACAACTCATGGAAGACAGATAACCTTGCCAAGTTCTCACCAGAAGATGAATGTCAATCAACAGGCATGCCTTACTAAATGACACTTAAACCTGGAACCAAGGTGGTGACTAAGCCAAGTGAACCAAGTTATTAACTAGATCTTCCTGGGAAAGGTCAACTGTTAGTCACATAGGTAATGCCTTGTTGTGGCAATAGCTGCTGGGGCCTACATATTCTTACAGGTGCTCTGTTCCTAGAGAATACTCCTTAAACTTCAAAACAGAGTCATACATCTAGGTACATAAAGTAAGAACATATTAAGGAGGGTTTGTGGCCTTACCTGCTCTTCCACCAGTGTCTCTGAGGAGGCTCTACAAAGCCTTTGCAAAGTATCAACAGCTGAACTGATCAACTCGAGAGACCACTGAAATCCATTCAGCTTGCATTTGACGACATCTAAGAAGGAAGTCAAAACCCTTGAACCTTAGCTTCTTAACTATACAAAAGTCAAGTGAGCAGCAATGCCCTTTCAAGAACTAGGCAGCAACAGACACTCACTCACCTGTAACCTTGTCCCGGGTGCCCTTAGGAAGATGCTTTGCAATATGCCCAATAACACACAGAATGTGTCCCAGGGTGTCTGCACGGGGATTCTGTTGACTAGAGAAAGGGCAGGAGGAATAGCAGGACAGAAGCAAATTAAACACTGCTGCCAAACATGTTTCTTCTGGATGATTAACACTGGAGGAAACAGGGTAGGTAGCATGGCTTAGGACCAACTGTGAGGACAGGCAGGCACCGCCTGTACCTGGACAAAGGGTGAGCTGCCAGTTTAAAAGTCATTCTTATTTCTCATGGTTCTTTTCAGATCAGAATTTATTTTTTATTTATTTATAAAATTTTCTTTTATTCATTTTATTTGTTTGAAAGGCAAAGAGAGAGAGAGAGAGAGCGAGCTCTCCCATTCACTAGTTCTCTCTGCGAATCTCCTGGCTGGGCTAGGAAGAAGCCAAGAACAAGGAACTCCATCCTAGTTTCCCATGTAAATGGCAGGGACCTAACTATTTGAATCGTCACCTGCTGCCTCCCAGGGTGTGTGTTAGCAGAAAGATGGAACTGGGGGTGCAAACAGGACTTGAACCCAGACATTCTGATATTGGATACAGATAAGTGGCATTGTAACTGTAGGTCTATGTCAGAATTTAAAGAAAAGATCACTGTCCACAAGGAGCTAAGAAATAAGACATTCCAGGCCGGCGCCGTGGCTCACTAGGCTAATCCTCCACCTTGTGGTGCCTGCACGCCGGGTTCTAGTCCCGGTCGGGGCGCCGGATTCTGTCCTGGTTGCCCCTCTTCCAGTACAGCTCTGCTGTGGCCAGGCAGTGCAGTGGAGGATGGCCCAAGTGCTTGGGCCCTGCACCCCATGGGAGACCAGGATAAGCACCTGGCTCCTGCTATCAGATCGGCGCGGTGCGCTGGCCACTGCAGCGGCCATTGGAGGGTGAACCAACGGCAAAGGAAGACCTTTCTCTCTGTCTCTCTCTTTCTCACTGTCCACTCTGCCTGTCAAAAAAAAAAAAAAAAAAAAAAAAAAAAGAAATAAGACATTCCTTGCTAAGCCATAATCTTTGTTTCTTTGTTTCCAAGAATTTTTAGTGCCCAGCAGTGGCTGGATTACAAACATGCATACCTGCTGATCTTCTCCCAGGACTGTATTATCTTGGTGTGGTCCAGCTTGGGTGATGAGCAGGTGATCTTGGAGAGCAGCATCCAGGCTGGTGCAGAATGCTCTGTGCCAGTGTGAGAGATCATGTTGTTGATAAAAGTGGGGGAGAATTTATCTTTCTTGGACCAGATATGAAAAGCCTTATTTAAATAGCGGCTGAAAAGAAAAACAGGGAAGCAGAGTTGTAACTATAAATATCAAAATGGTTCAGACTGGGCCTCACTGGAAGGGCACCAACTCCCACGCTCTGGGATCCCCTCGGGCACATAAATATCCACTCGGAGCTTCCTTGCTAGTGGCATGTCTGATGCCAAACAGGTAGCTTTTGAATCTTTATTAAAAATTCATGTGAGAGCCTTCTTATCCTCAACCCCTCTAGAATTTCTTCACACACTGGATACCTTATAAATATCAAATACATCTACAGCCTATGGGGTTGTAGTGACAAAAAAAGACAAACACTGGCCGGCGCCGCGGCTCACTAGGCTAATCCTCCGCCTAGCGGCGCCGGCACACCGGGTTCTAGTCCCGGTCGGGGCGCCAGATTCTGTCCTGGTTGCCCCTCTTCCAGGCCAGCTCTCTGCTGTGGCCAGGGAGTGCAGTGGAGGATGGTCCAAGTCCTTGGGTCCTGCACCCCATGGGAGACCAGGAAAAGCACCTGGCTCCTGCCATCGGATCAGTGCGGTGCGCCGGCCGCAGCGCGCTGGCCGCGGCGGCCATTGGAGGGTGAACCAACGGCAAAAGGAAGACCTTTCTCTCTGTCTCTCTCACTGTCCACTCTGCCTGTTAAAAAAAAAAAAAAAAAGGCGAACACTGTGCCTTTGCATTAGACAGACTGGACACGAATGGCATCCTAGCATTTAGATATGTTTTTTTAAATTTTTTTTAATATTTTATTTTTTTGACAGGCACAGTGGACAGTGAGAAAGAGAGAGAGACAAAGAGAAATGTCTTCCTTTGCCGTTGGTTCACCCTCCAATGGCCGCCGCAGTGGCCGGCGCACCGCGCCGATCCGATAGCAGGAGCCAGGTACTTATCCTGGTCTCCCATGGGGTGCAGGGCCCAAGTACTTGGGCCATCCTCCACTGCACTCCCGGGCCACAGCAGAGAGCTGGCCTGGAAGAGGAGCAGCCGGGACAGAATCCGGCGCCCCGACCAGGACTAGAACCCAGTGTGCCGGCACCACAAGGCGGAGGATTAGCCTAGTGAGCCACGGTGCCGGCTAGATATGTTGATATTAAATTGAGTTAAAATTTGCTATAACCGCAGCTGGTGCTGTGGTGTTCTGGGTTAAACCACCATCTGCAGTACAAGTTCAAGGCCCAGCTGCTCCACTTCGGATCCAACTCCCTGCTGATGCATATGAGAAAGCAGTGGAAGACAGCCCAAGTCCTTGGGCCCCTGCATCCCATCAGAGACCTGGCAGTTGCTCCTGGATCCTGGCTCCTAATCAGCCTACTTCTGGCTGTTTGGGGAGTGATCCAGCTGATAGAAGCGCGCTCTCGCTCGCTCTCGCTCACTCTCTCTCTCCCACTCTCTCTGTAACTCTGCTTTCCAAATAAATAAATCTTTTTTTTTTACTTTTATTTAGTAGATTTAAATTTCCAAAGTACAGTTTATGGATTACAATGGCTTTTTCCCCCCAATAACTTCCCTCCCACCCACACCCCTCCCAGCTCCCGCTCCCTCTCCCCTTCCATTCACATCAAGATTCATTTTCAATTCTCTTTATATACAGAAGATCGATTTAGTATATATTAAGTAAAGATTTCATCAGTTTGCACCCACACAGAACCTAAAGTGTAAAATACTGTTTGAGTACTAGTTATAGCATTAATTCACATTGGACAACACATTAAGGACAAAGATCCCACATGAGGAGTAAGTACACAGTGACTCCTGTTGTTGACTTAACAATTGGACACTCTTGTTTATGGCATCAGTAATCACCCTAGGCTCTAGTCATGAGTTACCAAGGCTATGGAAGCCTTTTTGAGTTCACTGACTTTGATCTTATTTAGACAAGGTCAAAGTGGAAGTTCTCTCCTCCCTTCAGAGAAAAGTACCTCCTTCTTTGATGGCCCGTTCTTTCTATTGGGATCTCACTTGCAGAGATCTTTCATTTAGTGGTTTTTTTTTTTTTTTTTTTTTTTTTTTGCCAGAGTGTCTTGGCTTTCCATGCCTAAAATACTCTCATGGGCTCTTCAGCCAGATCCAAATGCCTTAAGGGCTGATTCTGAGGTCAGAGTACTGTTTAGGACATATGCCATTCTATGGGTCTGCTGTGTATCCTGCTTCCCATGTTGGATCGTTCTCTCCCTTTTTTATTCTATCAGTTAGTATTACCAGACACTAGTCTTGTTTGTGTCATCGCTTTGACTCTTAGACCTATCAGTATGATCAATTGTGAACTGAAATTGATCACTTGGACTAGTGAGATGGCATTGGTACATGCAAACTTGATGGGATTGTATTGGAATCCCCTGGCACATTTCTAACTCTATCATTGGGGTAAGTCTGATTGAGCATGTGCTGAACTGTACATCTCCTCCCTCTCTTATTCCCACTCTTATTTTTAACAGGGATCACTTTTCAGTTAAATTTAAACACCTAAGAATAATTGTGTGTTAATTACAGAGTTCAAGTGGAACTAAAAGGGATAAAGTATTAAATTGTACATCAACAGTTGGGACAAGGGCTGATCAAGTCACTGTTTCTCATAGTGTCCATTTCACTTCAACAGGTTTCATTTTTGGTGCTCAGTTGGTGCTCAGTTGTTCTCAGGGAGAACATGATATTTGCCCTTTGGGACTGGCTTATTTAATCCAGCATGATGTTTTCCAGATTCCTCCATTTTGTTGCAAATAACCAGATTTCATTTTTTCTTTTTACTGCTGTATAGTGTTCCATAGAGTACATATCCCATAGTTTCTTTATCCAGTCTACCGTTGATGGGCATTTAGGTTGATTCCACGTCTTAGCTATTGTGAATTGAGCTGCAATAAACATTAAGGTGCAGACAGCTTTTTTGTTTGCCAATTTAATTTCCTTTGGGTAAATTTCAAGGAGTGGGATGGCTGGGCTGTATGGTAGAGTTATATTCAGGTTTCTGAGGAATCTCCAGACTGACTTCCACAGTGGCTTTACCAGTTTGCATTCCCACCAACAGTGGGTTAGTGTCCCTTTTTCCCCACTTCCTCGCCAGCATCTGTTGTTGGTAGATTTCTGTATGTGAGCCATTCTAACCGAGGTGAGGTGAAACCTCATTGTGGTTTTGATTTGCATTTCCCTGATTGCTGGAGCTCCAGGCTCCTGGCTTTGGATCAGCCCAACTCTGTGGCCACGTGACAATTTGGGGAATAAACCAGCAGACTGTTTCCTCCTTCCCCCTGAAACTACCTTTCAAAATAGATAAATCTTTTTTGAAAAATTTATTTAAAAAGAATCACATAAAATACTAGGTGATGTTTACTAAATGAAGCCAACGAAACAAGAAAAGAAGTCTTTGTACTTGCACTTTTAAAGTTTCAAATACAATTCCTCTCTGACACTGTCACCCTCCACATGAGGTGGGCCATCCCAGCAAGTCTCCAGTATACCCTGGCCCACCATGGCCACTGTGGTGCTCACCAGAATGCAACTCAACACCAACAGGGCTGACCTCCACTGGCCTTTCCTGGAGGAAGTAACCAACTGCTGCCTGTGCCTTAGACTCCAGTCTCCCTGTTGGATCTTTTTTGTATTTCTCTTCCTTAATCTTTTTTCTTCTTCTAATCACTGTAATTGCTGATTTTTGGAAACTTCTACTCTTAGGCCTATTCTCTTAGCTGCAACCCGCCTCTGACCTCATTCATTCCTAAGAGCTCCAAGAATCTCCAGCTTACATCCCAAGCTAGACTTCCATCTCCATACCCACCTTTCCCTACTTCTGTAAGCTAGAATTGAGCCAGGCAGGGATCAGCTATTTTCCTTGGACTCCGTGGAGACTTGAGACCTCTAAGCCATTGCACTGCCCTTTCCTGCCAGAAATTTTTTTTTTTTTTGGATAGATTTATTTATTTGAAAAGCGGAGTTACACACGGTGGGAGGGGGGAGACACAGAAAGACCTTTCATTCACTGGTTCACTCCCCAAATGGCTGCAATGGCTGCGGCTGAGCCAGGCCAAAGCCAGGAGCTTCATCTGGGTTTCCCATACGAGTGCAGAGGCCTAAGAACCTGGATCATCTTCATTGCTTTCCTAGGTGCATTAGCACAGAGCTGGAATGAAAGCAGGGCAGCCAGGACTCTAATTGTTGCTCATATAGGATGCAGGCATCACAGGTGGTGGCTTAACACAATGCATACTATCATTCGCCCCTGGAAATCCTCACTCTATGGCTGCCTGTCTAACTCCCAAACATTCCCTAATAGTGAACTCATGCCTCACCTCTGGGAAGTCACTCTAAGCTTTAAAAAAAAAAAATTGAAGTCTCCAGAATGCTACACGCTTTGTCTTCTCTGTGCTCCCATAACTCACATTCTATTTAAATTGTCATTTTATTTATTTTTTTCCACAAGACTCAGAGCTACCTGTGTATAGGAAGTACACTGATTTATTCTGTGTATCTTTATACTTACAACAGGTCAGAGAAACAATGTCTTCAAAATATCTCTGTCCATGGAATAAAGCAACCATTTCCCCCAACCCTCAAGCCTATCCCTCACCTATTCTATCCCTTCCACTTAATTTGCAAGTTCAGAACCTTGTGAGGTCATTCTCTTCTTCCAAGATGGCACCTGGCAAGCTGAGAACACTGGAGGGAAAGAACAGTGAGTTCCCACATGATGGATGGCAGAAGGGCAGAGAGAAAGTCTGTTCCTGAAAGCCTTACTTAAAGGGCATCCACCATCCACAAGGGTGGCGCCCTCATGGCCACATCTACCTCTTATAGGCCTCACTCTCCAATACCAGTAAATCGATAACTAAATTTTAACATAAACTTTGAAGGTGAAAAACCAAAGAGGGGCCGGCGCAGCAGCTCACTTGGCTAATCCTCTGCCTGCGGTGCTAGCACACCGGGTTCTAGTCCCGATTGGGGCACCGGATTCTGTCCCGGTTGCTCCTCTTCCAGTCCAGCTCTCTGCTGTGGCCCGGGAGTGCAGTGGAGGATGGCCCAAGTCCTTGGGCCCTGCACCCGCTTGGGAGACTGGGAAGAAGCACCTGGCTCCTGGCTTCGGATAGGTGTAGCTCTGGCTGTAGCAGCCATTTGGGGGATGAACCAACGGAAGGAAGACCTTTGTCTCTGTCTCTCTCTCTCACTTCTAACTCTGCCTGTCAAAACAAACAAACAAACAAAAAAAGAAAACCAAAGAGGATGCTAACAATCATTACTGAAATAACTTTAATGAGGCACTATAATGAGCCAGCTAATATATTTCTGTGGGACTTAGTGAATGCGCAAAAGGAGATCTAATCTCTTCTCATTTAGAGAGGAGTTATGGGCTGAATTGAGTGCCCTGCAAATTCATATTTTTGAGCCCTAACCCCTATAACCTCAGAATGTAGCTGCATTTGGAAAAAAAGATTTTTAAATAGAGGCTATCAGAGCAAACCTTACTCCCAGGTGGCCTTATAAGAGGTAATCTGGGGGCTGGCACTGTGACGTAGCTGGTGAGGCTGCAGCCTGCAGTGCCAACATCCCATATGTGAGTGGTTTGAGTCCTGGTTCTCAACTTCTGATCCAGCTCTCTGATATGGCCTGGGGAAGCAGTCCAAGTCCTTGGGCCCCTGCACCCACATGGGAGACCTGGAGGAAGCTCCTAGATCCTTTGGATTGGTGCAGCTTTGGCTGTTGCGGCCATCTGGGGAGTGAGCCAGCAGATGGAGATCTTTCTCTCTGCCTCTTTCAAATAAATAAATAAATCTTAAACAAAAAGGCAATCTGGACACACAGACAGCATGGATGTATAAGCAGGAGAGTAAAGACCAAGTGGGGGGCCGGCGCTGTCGTGCAATGGGTTAACACCCTGGCCTAAAGTGCTGGCATCCCTTATGGGCTACAGTTTGAGCCCCAGCTGCTCCACTTTCCATCCGGCTCTCTGCTATGGCCTGGAAAAGCAGTAGAAGATGGCCCAAGTCCTTGGGCCCCTGTACCCACGTTGGGGACGCGGAAGAAGCTTCTGGCTCCTGGCTTGAGGTCAGCACTAATCCGGCTGAGGCGGCCAACTGGGGAGTGAACCATAGGATGGAAGACCTTGCTCTCTCTCTGCCTCTCTTCTCTCTGTGTAACTCTGAGTTTCAAATAAATAAAAATAAAAATCTTAAAAAAAAAAAAAAAAAAGACCAACTGGGACATGGCTAGAAGGTGGCTATCTGCGGGCCAAGGAGAGGCCTTAACATAAAGCAATGCTGGCATCTTCCAGTTCTAGAACTGAGAAAGTAAACTTCCACTACTTAAGACACTCACTCTTGCTGTAGAATTTTGCTATGGCGGTCCTAGCAAATTAAAACAAGGTCTAATCAATTAAAACTTTAAATTAAAAAAAATGAATGTTGCTATGGTTGATATGGTTGAATGTGTCTCCCAGAGGTGCCAGGGTTGGGAGCCTGCCCCTGCCCTCAGTGTAGCAGTGCTGAAAAATAGTGTGGAACTTTTAAGAAGGGGTGGGGCCTTATGGGGGAGTAATCAGAGGTTTGAGGGTGCTGCCCTGGGAAGGAACTGATTCTCACAGGAAGCTGGTTAGTTTTTGAGCACTGTTATAAAAGAGTGAGCCTGGCCCTTTCTCAGTCTCTCTCTGGTTTCCGTATGATCTCTGTCTTGCACTTGCAGGCTACACCACCATCTGTCGTGACATGATGTAGTCACGGGAGGCTCCAGCAGAGCTCATGCCATGCTGTTTTGAATTTTCAACCTCCAAAAGTACTAGAAAAATACATCTCTTTTCTTTATAAGTACTATCTTATCATCACAGAAAATCTACTCATTAATTTATCTAGAACTGTGTCCTTTAAAAAAAAGAATATATTCTGAACATTCTACAAATCTGTGATACGTTCATAGTTGTACCATCATTTCATCATTAGTGTTGTTTATTTGGGCCTTTTCTTCTTTCTCGGCAAATCTTGGCAGTAGTTTGTCTTTTCCATTAGGTTTTTTGAAGACTCAGTTTTTCCTTGTTTCCCAATTTATTAACATCTGGTTTTCATTTTATTAATATTTAGTCTTAATTTATTTTTTTAAGATTCATTTATTTATTTGAAAGTCAGAGTTACACAGAGAGAGGAAAGGCAGAGAGAGAGAGAGACAGAGAGACAGAGAGAGAGGTCTTCCATCCAATGGTTCACTCCCGAATTGGCTGCAAAGGCAGGAGCTTCACTGATCTGAAGCCAGGAGCCAGGAGCTTCTTCCGGGTCTCCCAAACGGGTGCAGGGGCCCAAGCACTCGGGCCATCTTCTACTGCTTTCCCAGGCCACAGCAGAGAGCTGGATCAGAAGCGGAGCAGCTGGGTCTAGAACCGGCGCCCATATGGGATGCCGGCGCTTTGGGCCAGGGTGTTAACCCACTGTGCCACAGCACTGGCTCCGCATTTAGTCATTCATTCATTCATTCATTCATTTATTTTGATAGGCAGAGTGGACAGTGAGAGAGAAAGAGACAGAGAGAAAGGTCTTCCTTTTCCGTTGGTTCACCCTCCAATGGCTGCTGCGGCCGGCGCACCGCGCTGATCTGAAGCCAGGAGCCAGGTGCTTCTCCTGGTCTCCCATGCAGGTGCAGGGCCCAAGCATTTGGGCCATCCTCCACTGCCTTCCCAGGCCACAGCAGAGAGCTGGACTGGAAGAGCGGCAACCAGGACAGAATCCGGCGCCCCACGTATTTAATCTTAAATTAAATATTTCTTCAAATTCCTTTAGTTACTTTTTCTAACTTACAAAATTGAGCATGTGGCTAATTTTCAGTCCTTTTGCTTTTCTAATACACATTTAACATTAGGCTTTCCTTCTAAGAGCCCCTCCAGATACATTCTCATTTCCCCAAATCTCTCCATTCACTGGTTTGAGTTTCGAGTTATTTAGAATTATCTTTTGTTGATTCTGATATGCAGTGACACAGGAGGGGATAAGACAATGTTACCATAAACAAGGAGACACAGGCCCACCGGGCCTGAGGAGTTACCAGATGCATGCTTTGAAGTAACTATGCTTAATATACTGAAGGAAACAAAAAACAAGACTGAGAGTTCCAGCAGAGAACTGGAAACTATAACAAAGAACATTTAAACTGCAGAAATGAAAAATGCAATGGTATTATCTCAATAAATAGATTCGACAGTGGATTGCATACAAATAAAGAAGGCCAAGAATAATTAAGATACATTCAAGAGCTGTACAGAGGCAGGGAAAGAAGAGCAGGACACTGACTTCACTTGACAGCAGACTTTACAAAGCCACAATAATTAAGAGTGTGTATTGAGCCCGGCGCTGTGGTACAGCAGGATAACGCCCTGGCCTGAAGCGCCGGAATCCCATATGGGCACCAGTTCTAGTCCCGGCTGCTCCACTTCCTATCCAGCTCTCTGCTATGGCCTGGGATAGCAGTAGAAGATGGCCCAAGCCCTTGGGCCCCTGCACCCGTTTGGGAGACCCGGAAGAAGCTCCTGGCTCCTGGCTTCGGATCGGCGCAGTTCCAGCTGTTGTGGCCAACTGGGGAGTGAACCATTGGATGGAAAAGCGCGCTCGCTCGCTCTCTCTCTGCCTTTCCTCTCTCTGTGTAACTCTGTCAAGTAAAAAATAAATCTTTAAAAAAAAAAAAGAGTGTGTGTTATAGATACCAGTAGGAACACATATGTTAACGTAGTAAAACAGAACAGAGACTTTTATGCTAGAGTTAAGAATTCTTGATTTGTTCTAAAGACGGAACTGCAAAGCAGGAAGGAAAGGATGGTTTTTTTGATCAATAGTTTTATTTAGAAAAATATCAAAGTTGATCCCTGACTAGTAGAATACATATAAATCAATGACAGATAAGTTTAACAGTGAAAACAAAAATATTTTTTTAAAAAATCAGACCTCTAGGAGATTATATAGGAGAATATCTACACGACTCTGTAGTAAGAAAATATTTCTTAAAAAAGTTATTATCTGGAGCCAGAGCTATGGAACAGTGGGTAAAGCAGCTGCTTGCAGTGCCATATGGACACCTGGCTGCTCCATTTTGGATCCAGCTCCCTCCTAATGTGCCTGGGAAGGCAGTGGAAGATGGTCCAAGTGCTTGGGCCCCTGCACCCACATGGGAGACCCAGATGAAGCTCTGGCTCTTGGCTTCAGCCTGCCCAGCCCTGGCTACTGCAGCCATCTGGGGAATGAAGCAGCAGATGGAAGATCTTTCTCTCTCTGACCCTCTCTCTCAAAAGAATAAATAAATCTTTTCAAAAAATATTAGCCAGGGACCAGCGCTGTGGCACAGAGGGTTAATGCCCTGGCCTGAAGTGCCAGCATCCCATATGGGCGCCGGTTCAAGACCCGGCTGCTCCACTTCCGATCCAGCTCTCTGCCGTGGCCTGGGAAAGCAGTGGAAGATGGCCCAAGTCCTTGGGCCCCTGCACTCATGTGGGAGACCCAGAAGAAGCTCCTGGCTCCTGGCTTCAGATCGGTGCAGCTCTGGCCATTGCAGCCAACTAGGGAGTGAACCACTGGATGGAAGACCTCTCTCTCTCTCTCCCTCCCTCCCTCCCTCTCCTCTCTCTGTGTAACTCTGACACTTGCAAATAGATAAATACATCTTTAAAAAATATATTAGCCATAGAGAGAAACCACTGACAAACAGAACGTCTCAGAAGATATCATAATGAGAGTAAAAAGGCAAACTAGAGTAGAAGATGTTTGCATTGCCTGTGACAGCAGCTTGTACACAGAACATGTACTGAACACTTTCAGATGAACAAGCGAGAGCGACAGTCCAGTAAAAAAAAACAGGACAAGAAATCTGGACGGGGAATTCACAAATGTATCTATATGCTAATCCATATATGAAAAAAAGGCTCGATCTTGTTAGTCAACATGGCAGTGTAAATTGAAGTCATCATGCAATAGCACTATTCATTCACTCAAATGGATAAAAAGAAAAAGACTGACATTCAGAATGATGGCCAAGATACAGAACAACCAGAACTGTCAAATACTATTAATGAAAACATAAATTGCTACAATCACACTGGAAAATTCACCAGCAGAATCTATTAAAGGTGACTAAGAATATACTCAACACCACCATTCCTGTGCATAAACTCAACAGATAGGTACACACATGTATTCCAAAAGATATAATCAGGAATATTCACAGTAGCATTAAACATAATAGCCAAAAATTAGAAGTAACTTAATTGGGGCCGGTGCTGTGGCGTAGCAGGTTAAGCTGCTGCTTGCAATACAGCCATCCCATATGGGCGCCAGTTTGAGACCCGGCTGCTCCACTTCTGATCCAGCTCTCTGCTATGGTCTGGGAAAGCAGTGGAGTATGGCCCAAGTTCTTGGGCCCCTGCACCCGCGGGGGAGATCTGGAAGAAACTCCTGGCTCCTGGCTTCGGATTGTCACAGCTCCGGCTGTTGTGGCCAGCTGGGGGCTGATCCAGTGAATGGAGGACCTCTCTACCTCTGCCTCTCCTTCTCTCTCTGTGTAAATCTTTCAAATAAATAAATAAATCTTAAAAAAAAAAAAAGGTAACTTAATTATCCATTAATAGATAAGTAAATTGTGGTTTAGTCATAAATGTCATTCCTATGTGGGTGTACAGCAACAAAAGTACATAAGCTGTAGCTGTATAAACAATAACCCAAATGAATTTTATGCTATGTTGAGTGAAAGAAGGCAGACACACAAAAGAATACAGATTACAGGGCAAACTGCTGCCTGCATCCCATATGGGAGCCAGTTCATGTGGCAGCTGCTCCACTTTGGATCCCGTTCTTTGCTAATGTGCCCAGAAAGGCAGCAGAGGATTGGGTCCCTGCCACCCGCTTGGGAGACCCAGAAGAAGCTCCTGGCTCCTGACTTCCCGTGGTCATCTGGGGAGTGAATCAGCAGATGAAAGATCTCCCTCTTTCTGTAACTATCCCTTTCCAATAAATTAATACATCCTAAAAAAAAAAAAAAGAATACAGAGCAAATGATTCAATTTACTCAAAGGCTTAAGAACAGAAGACAGCAGCATGTGGTGCTAAGAACACAGGAGCAGTCACAGCCAAGGAGGAGTGGGAGCAATGACTGTAAGGATGAAGATACTTCCCAGCCCTGGGAGGCAGAGGTAGAGTTCCAGTCCTTGGCCTGGCAAATACACACACATGTATTACATGTGGCACATACACATACGGGTCCATTTTCCTTATTTATTGACCTATGGTTTGCCTTCTGTTCTATGCTTCAATGTAAAAGTTAAAACAAAAACAAGAGGGACCTTCCAACAGCTCCTGCTGAAGCGCACCAGGCCTCTCTGCTTTTCTTTGAAGAATGGCTCCCGCCTTCCATCACACTGCTCTGCTTTACTGTGCTGCCTGTGTGGAACCAGCATCCTTTAAAAAGTGAAAATGCAGCCAACTCTCTTGCTGGCTAAACCCTCCCTTAGAGAAATCTCAGCAAAGCATATAGCTGGAACTGAGAAAATATTTACTGAATGAATACAGTCTCAATCATGAAGTTTTAATACTTAAAGGGATCTTAGGAGATCATGTCATTCAATTGGCTGCTCTTACACATAGGAAACTAAAGCCCAGAGAAGAGATGTGCCAAGGTCATAGAGCATTTGTATAGATACTAATTCTATCATTCTTTCTGTTATATATGTACTATATTTAAATGAAGAAGCAAAGTGTTTCTGGTATGATAAAGAAATAAAAGAACAAACAAAAGGCAGCCAACATAGTTCAAACACAACTAGTAGTAAGATTCCTGCAGTAGAGATTAAAATTACCACAACCAGTATTAAGTCCTAACTACAGTGCCACTGTATACACAATGTGAATCAGTAAATGTTATAAAATCGAATAAAAAATACTGCATTGTGATCAAGTCCACCAAACCAATCACATGTTAGAAAAAGTTTAACCTGCAAGAATAAGCAGCTATCTTTCCCAATAACCAGTAGTGGGGAAAGGCAGTATTAACATGCCAAGTCCATCCGTTTTCTACCCCATATAGGATACCAATCTCACTCTGTGGGGTGTTAAGGGGAATCCAAGGAAGTTCGCAAGGCTATCTCAAAAACAGTCACCATAACGGTAATAAGGGGTCTAAAGATGGGCAAAAAAAAAAAAAAAGAGTGAGATTGAGTTTCACATATACTGACTAATTTGGAAGACTGACATGTCAAGATCACAGGAGGAATGTATTAATAAAAGCTGTATAGCCTTGCTTAAGGGACACAAACCAGACAGTTACCATACCTTAGTTCCTGGCTTTCTGTCGTGAGGAGAGCAAGAAGTGCCCATGCGAGTACCTGGCTGTCGTCCCCACCGTCAAATTTACTGTGATGCTTAATGTTCTGTAGCAGGAGCTGGTCAAGGCACTCCAGGGCCTTCTCTTGCACAGTGCTCTCACAGTCCATCACCACAGGGATTACTCCCATCAGCCAGGCTTTCTGGATCTGGACGCATCTCGGGTAGGCCTTAGGATTGCAAAATGACGACGTCAGAAGGTCTGACGTTATCAGAGGTCTAAACACAAGTCCATGAAGTTATGATCAACATTTTGAGAAACAAGTTAAGCATATTCACATACACAATTGCAAACAGACCATAAAGTGAAAGGAAATCAATATTTAAAATATATGCAAAACAAAGTTTGACCCCCAGCTTATCATAAATCAGTGTGCACTGAAATTTCAAACTTCATTATTTTATTAGTAATAAATCCATCATTTCTTCAGCATTCAAAAGCAAAAGCAAATAATAAATAGTTATCCTAAAGGACAATTAGCACAGATGCTGGTGGAAAAAGTAAAAATATATATTGCTTATTGCCTTCTCCATAAAATAAAAAATAAACATGTTTCTAAAATTTTTCAACAGTTAATTAGTTGGTAGAAGCAAATTATATATAGTATTAGTACATTTGCTGCTTTGGCAATATCATCTATACGTGTGTATGTGTGTGTATGTGTGTGTTTCAAAGATTTATGTATTTTTTTTTTTTTTTTGCCAGGCAGAGTGGACAGTGAGAGAGAGAGACAGAGAGAAAGGTCTTCCTTTTTGCTGTTGGTTCACCCTCCAATGGCCACCGCCGCCGCTGCCGGCGCACCACGCTGATCTGATGGCAGGAGCCAGGTACTTCTCCTGGTCTCCCATGGGGTGCAGAGCCCAAGTACTTGGGCCATCCTCCACTGCACTCCCTGGCCACAGCAGAGAGCTGGCCTGGAAGAGGGGCAACCGGGACAGAATCCGGCGCCCCGACCGGGACTAGAACCCGGTGTGCCGGCGCCGCAAGGTGGAGGATTAGCCTAGTAAGCCACGGCGCCAGCTAGATTTATGTATTTGAAAGACACAGTGAGAGAGGGAGAAGGGGAGGGAGGGAAAGAGACAGAGGGAGTGAGAGGAAGAGAGACATCTTCCATCCACAGGCTCACTGCCCAAATGTCAGCAATAGCCAGTGCTGGGCCAGGCCAAAGCCAGAAGCCAGGAGCCAGGAGCCAGGAATTGTATCTAGATCATCTATGTGCATGGTAGGGACCCAAGCATTTGGGCCATCACCTGCTGCCTTTGGAGGTGCAACAGAAGAAGCTGGAATGGAAGTGGAGCAAACTGGGACTTTAAGCAGCACCCACAAGTGGCAGCTTAAATTTGACAAAAATTAATCTGGGCTTCTGGTTTACCAAAATTAATTAGAAAAAAAATTTTATGTGATATTTTAGCTGAAGTGAAGCAATGACAAAATTATTGTTCTCAGGAATGTGTGTTGTGGCACAGCAGGTTAAGCTGCTGCTGTTTGGGATGCCTGCATCCCATATCAGAATGCCAGTTTGAGTTACTGCTGCTCTGATTCTGATCCAGCTCCCTGTCAATGCTTCCTAGGAAAGCAGATGAAGATGAAGATGGTTCAAGTATTTGGGACTTTGCTACTCATATAGATGACCTGGCTGAGTCCCAGGTGCCTGGCTTTGGCCTGGCCCATCCCCAGCTGCTCAGGCATTTGAGGAGTGAGTCAGCAGATGGAAGATGTATCTTTCTTTCTGTCTCTCTGATACTGTGTCTTTCAAATAAATAAATATTAAAAAAAAAAAAAAGATTAATGATACCAAGCATTAGTTCTGTACTGGTCAGCTTATTGCTACTACAACAAAATTCTTGGCAGATACTAACATAATAAAGAGAAGAGTTTTATTTTGCTCATAGCTCTGGAGCTTCCAGTTGAAGATCAGAAGGCCTTTAGTTTGGCCTCTGAGGAAGGTGGCAATGATGGGGTGAGGAGTACGTGTGGAGGAAGGATCACATGGTGAGCCAGGAGGCAGAGTGGGTGGGCCTGATCTGGTTTATATAATCAACACTCTCACAAGAATAACCTTCTGAGGGAACACTCTCAACTTCCTAACCACCTCCAACTAATGACAGGCATTGTGGAGCAGCACCAACATCCAATGTCAGAGTGCCAGCTTGAGTCCTGGATATCCATTTCTGATCAAGCTCTCTGGTAGTGCACCTGGGAAGGCAGAAGGAAATGGCTAAGTGCTTGGGTCCCACATAAATGTGGAAGATCAGGATAGAATTCCTGGCTCCTGGTTTCAGCCTGGTCCAGACCTGGCTGTTGGTAACCATTTGGGGAATGAACCAGTGGATGGAAGATCTCACACTCTGTCACTCTGCCTTTCAAATAAATAAACAAATCTTAAAAAAACAAAACAAAACAAAAAAACCTCCCACTAGGCCCACTTAAATTCTTAAAATATTATAACTGGATGATATTTCTATCCTCTTAATATTATTAACATATAACCTTGGGGTTCATTGTTATTTTTAAAGATTTACTTGCTTATTTAAAAGGCAAAGTGACAGAGCAGGAGAGACAGAGCAAGTGAGCAAGCGAGAGAGAAGAGAGATCTTTCTTATGCTGCTTCACTCCCCCATATGGTCGCAATGTCCAGGACTGGGCCAGGCTGAAGGTAGGAGCCAGGAAATCCATCCGGGTTTTCCACATGGAGACCAAGCACTTGGGCCATCTTTCACTGCTTTCCAAGGTGCATTAACAGGGAGTTGGATTGGAAGCAGAATAGCCAGGACTTGACCCAGTGCTTTGACATGGAATGGTGGAGCTACAAGTAATGGTTTAATTCACTGCACTGTAATGCTGGCCCCAAAATTTGGGGTTTAAACATATGCATGAAGTCAGCAGCCAAATTTTGTTCAAACCAAAACAAAATTACATTTAACAGGAAGCATTGCCTCTCAAATGCCATCTACAGATGTCTCCATCTTTCCTCTTTACACTGTACAGTCCTACAGCTGACTTGGTAGAGTTTCTAATGGTCAACCCAACATTTAGCAACAGGTTTTTAATGCACAGAATTACTTTTAGTGTAAAATACCATGTATTAGGTTCATAATGCCTTGCTTCTCACCATGAGAAGTTCAGTAAGGGATTGCAGAGCCTGCTTCCGGACAGACACTGCAGGGTCTCTGCACTGGTCTTGCAGAATCGACAGGTCTTCCTCCATACCCAAGATGTCACAGTGCTTCAAAATACTCACTAACACCTGGAAAACACATGTGAAACAAAGTCAGTGTGCAAGAGGACATTTCATTAAGCTTGCGGCTCTTTAAAACTTTTAGAGTCGAGGATCTACCCCTCTTCTTACAACATCCAGGAAACTTCTTGAATCAGGTAAAAGCTAAAGAAATCATGACATGCCTTTTACATAAATGGATATCTAGCAATTCATGAACTTACTGAAATTCAGCCATGGTTCCAGATAAAGAATAGTTTTCTTTTTTCTGTTGCTTATATTTTTATTTTTATTTTAATAATCCCTTTTCTAAACAGAAGAAATTAAGGATATAAATTTCTGATTTAACTCAATGAAAAAGCTAAAAAAGCAAATAATCTTTCAGGACATCTAGACAATTTATATGTAACAGAACCAAGGCCAAATAACAAATTAAGTGAAAAGCAAGTTGAGTGATGAAAGTGGCCTACGGGTTTTAAAAATATCCCCTCATTCCCAAGCTCTTAGTCTTCAACAACAGAGTGTATTTAAAACACATGTAGGAAAACCTCCCACCTGGAGTGCAGACTTCCTCACATTGGTCTTTTCATCCCTGATTCTCTTCCTCAGCATTTCCATGACGCATCTTTCTGTTGAGGGAATGCCAGCGAGTCAGTATAGTCTGAGGAAGATGGACAGCATTTAAAATTTCACCACACAATACCAGGAAAATATGTTCAACTGAAAGACTACTTAGCATGCTTTAAATCCTAAGAAATCAGAGTAAAAAAAAAAAAAAGAAAAAATGGAGTAATCAGATATTCACTATTAAGAGCATACATTTTGGAATATTAAAAATTTGATTTTAGGGCTGGTGTGTAGCTCTGTGAGCTAAGCTGCTGCCTGTAATACTGGCATCCACAACTCAAGTGCTGGCTCCAGTACCCACTGCTCTGCTTCTAAGCTAGTTCCATGCTGATGTGCCCAGGAAAGCAGCTGAAAACGGCTCAAGTACTTGGGCCCCTGCCACTCATATGGGAGACCAGGATGGAATTCCTGGCTGCTGGCTTCACCCTGACCAGCCCCACCTGTTGGCAGCCATCTGGGGAGTCAACCAGCAGATGGAAGATATTTTCTCTCTCTCTCTCTGCCTTTCAAATAAACAGATTTGAAAAAAAGAAAAAAATGGTTTTAAATCTTGGCCCCCACTTCTAAAATTCCAAATGAATTATTCAACTCCTCTGTTTTGTGTAGCTATAAGTAGGAATATCTACCCCAAAGGTTGTTTAAAGATTTGGTGAGACAATGTATAACAGCAGCTTTAAAACTCTTTACCAAAGGCCTCTTCACACTCTGACAAATTGCTGAGGGTCCCAAAGAGCTTTTACAAGTGGATAATATCTTAATATGAGTTAGAAAGTTAAACTGGTAATTATAAAAGTACTTACTAATCCATTTAAAAATATTAAGACATGTTATCACAAATAGCATTTTAAAAATGAAATATAACCACATATTCCAAAACAAACAGAGATGTTTTGATATAATTATGAACTCAATATTCACTTGGGAGATCCCTTAACCCTTTAGGGGACCCAAACCATATTTTGGGAGCTGCTGATATACCAGAGTAATACAATGTGGGAAAAACCAATGTAAATTCCACTACTGTCTCAGAATAACCACATGATCATTTCAATAGACGCAGAGAAAGTACCTGCAGGATCCAATACCCCTTTATGACAAAAACACTCAACAAATTGGAATGGAAGAAAACTTCCTTACACTGACAAAGGTCATCCTGAGAAAGCCCACAGCTAACACTGGGCTCAGTGGTGAAGACCAAAAGCTTTCCCTCTAGATTCAGAAAAAAAGCAGGACACTTCTATTCAACACTGTGCTAGAAACTTTAGCTACAGTGAATAAGCAAGAAAAACACATAAAAAGTCCCAGATGGGGGAGGGAGGAGGAAGCAAAACTCTCTCTAGTTCTAGATTTGATTTGACATATAGAAAATTCAAAGGAATCCACACACACACAAAATATTTCAGAGCTAGTAAATATAGCAAGGTTGCAGGATATAAGATCAATAACCAAAAATCATTTGTAAAAACTGGCAGAGGACAATTTGAAAATAAAATTGAGAGAAATATATTTATAATAGCAACAGAAACAATCAAATACTTGAGACCTAAATGTAAAGAACAACTATATATCAATAAACACACCAAAGACCTAAATACATAAAGAAGCATCCAGTGTTGATGGCCTGGAGGACTAAAAACGTTAAGATGGCAACACTTCCCACATTGTCTAACAGATCAATCCCCATCAAAACCCAAGATAACCATTTTTGCAGATCATGATGGCTGATTCTCAAATTCATATGGGAATACAAGGGACCCAGAAGAGTTGAATCAATTTTGAAAAAAACAAATTACCTCCTGAGTTCAAAACTCATTATTGAAGGAAACCAGAAAATATCACCCCAAAATATCCCTCTATAGCAGAAGTTATTTTGAGACTGAAGGCAATTACCCAACAGCAAGCAGAAGAAGAGTTCTCATCGTCGCCTCTACTGCCTGAAGGCAGTACATAAATCCTCTTCACGGAGACAAAAGGTTCTTACCACCACGGAGACAGCACAAGAATGCACAAACCTTATGCATTAGTTTCTCCCCATGTATTTACTTTCCTATAGTTTCCCACCCTTGGAAGTCCCAAATTATTTTCTATGGCTTTATCATTTCTCTATAAATTCATTGCTTTTTGTTGAAGATGCTACACAGTAGAGATCTATTGCCACTGCCTTGAGTTTACTTGGCATTGAGATTTTTAAACATCGTATGTACCATAAAATGTCTTTTTTGTTTTCTCATTAATTTTTTGTTATAGGGGTCTATCCGAAACTCATGAGTGTTGATGCCAGCATTGTGGTACAGCAGGTTAAGCCAACATGTGTGATGCTGGGATCCCATATGGGCGCTGGTTTGAGTCCTGGCTGCTCCACTTCTGATGCAGTTCCCTGCTAATGCATTTGGGAAGCCAGTGGATGATGGCCCAAGTCCTTGGGCCCCTGCCATGCATATGGGAAATCCAGATGAAGCTCCAGGCTCCTGGCTTTGGCCTGGACCAGCCCTAGACTGTTGAAGCCATTAGGGAAGTGAAAGAGCAGATGGAAGATCTCTGTCTCTCTTTAACTCTGCCTTTCAAATAAATAAAAATAAATCTTTTTTTTTTAAAGTACTCATGAGTATTGAGAAAAAAATTAATTTTCCTCTTCCATACTATAAGGTATCAGTAGTCAATACAGTGTGGTCCCAGCATACAGATAGGCATGTAGATCAGAGGTATAAAATTCAGAGTATAGAAATATGCTTGTATATATGCAGTCAATTTTCTGCAAGAGGCCAAGACCATTTAAAAGTGAAGGAATAGTCTTTCAAATAAATGATGTGATATCAACGGGTTATTTACAAGCAAAGAGTAAAGGTAGATCCCTGCATCATACTATTTGCAAAAGTTTACCCAAAATGAATCAAAGACCTAACTATGAGAGCTAAAACTATAAAATTCTTAGAAAAAAACAGCAGTAAATCTTTGTGACCTTGTGTTAAGCAATGATGTCTTAGCTATGACACCAAAAACACAAATAAAAAACTATAAATTAGACTTCATCAAAATAAAATGTTTTCTGCTTCAAAGAACAATACCAAGAAAGTGAAACGATAACCCACAGAATGGGGAAAATTACAGAACTGCAGGCAGTGGCTTTACCTACTTTGCCACAGTGCCGGCCCTCCAGCTCCCTTCTAATGCTCCTAGGAAACAGCAGTTGATGACTCAAGTACTTGAGTTCCTGCCACACATGTGGGAGACTTGGATAAAGTTTTTGACTTTTGGCTTTGGCCTAGCCCATCCCAGCTGTTGTGGGCATTTGGGGAGAAAGTCAGCAGAAGAAAGATCTCTCTCTCTCGCTGTCAAATAAATAAAAGTACAGACATGACAAGTGCTGATGAAGAGAAATTGTCACACATTGCTAGTGGGATTGTAAAATGGAGCAGCGACTTTGGTAAACATATCCTTGATTGTGGGGAGCAACTCGGACTAGACTAAGTTACTCGAATTAAGACTTATTCTATGCATCTGCTCTCCCACAATATGGCGCTGGGAGAGGAGGAAACAGCTTCTACACAGCTGCCTCCAGTTCAACCAATAAGCAGCAGGACCTGCTCCTGATTGGAGGAGAGCAGCATACTCGGCGTGTGGGTAGCAGAGTTGGGATTGGTGGAAGAGGACTATAAAGGAGGAGAGAGACAACATGCACCAGGAACATCTAAGGGGAACATCTGAAGGAACACCTGTGCAGCCCCCGAGAGAGCCGGCCGGCGGTGTGCCGCTCCCCTGCGCAAGTGGGGAAAGTGGCAGGGGGAACCGCCCTTCCACGGAGGTGGAAGGGACGGTAGCCAACCTGGGAAGAACCAGCAGCAAACCCGGGGAGGGCCGAGCAGACGAAAGAACAGCGCAGGGTCCTGTGTCGTTCCTCCACGAAGAAGGGGAGCGACATAATGGTGCCGTGACTCGGATATGAAGCCTGGGCAGGGTTTAGTGTCGTTCCTCCATGAAGAGGGGGAGCGACACTTGATATGTTAAACAGTCACCACAAGACCCAGAAGCTCCATTCCTACATATATATTCAAAAGGAGTGAAAACATATGCCCACCCAAAAATATGTACAAGAATGTTCATAGCACTATTACTTATAATAACCAAAAAATGGAAATGACCCAAATGTGTGCCAACTGATAAATGGGTAAATAAGATATGGTATATCATACAATGTAATATTATTCAGCCATGAAGAAACAAAGTTATATATGTGTGTATATATATATAACACACACATGTGTGTGTGTTATATATATATACACACATATATAACAATATGGATGAACCTTGAAAACATGCTAGGTGAAGGAAATCAGACAATCAGACACAGAAAACCACATATTGTAGAATTCTATTTATGTGGAATGTCCTGAATGGGCAATTCTACAGGGACAGAAAGTGAGTGAGTGGGTGTCAGAGGCAGGAGGATTGGGGAATGAAAAGTGATTGCTAATGTATATGATTTCTTTTTCAGCTGAAAATGTTCTGGAATTAGATTACACAATCCTGTGATGATGACGATGATGATGATTTTACAGATTTATTTATTTTCAGAGAGTGAGAGAAAGACAGAAAGAAAGAGAGATCATCCACCTGCTATTTCAGTCCCCAAATGGTAGCAATGGCTGGGGCTGGGCCAGGCTGAAGCCAGGAGCCTGGAATTCCTTCCATGTCTCACACATGGGTGACAGGGACCCAAGTATGTGGGCCATCATCTGTTGCTTTCCAAGGCATATTAACAGGGGGATTATTATCTTTTCTCCTTCTTTTGTGATAAGTTTTCCAACACAAATTTAATCTCTATTTCAGACTTCCTTGTAACAATTTCTTTTGTTTGTCAGCAATCTCAATAGTTCACAACACTTAACTTAAATAGGAAACTAAAAATATTTACTAATATTCTCTTCAGTATAACATGTACACTGGAGTTTAATATATGATATCTGGGATATAGCTTATTCTTTATCTTAAAATGAAATGTTAAAGGTATAACAGAAGTTACTCTGAATATAAGAAGAAAAAAGACACTTCAATTTTTAAGGGTGAATTCATGAAAAACAAACAAGCAAGCAAGCATTTTAGACTCTGTTTATGGCTATCTGAAATCCAAGGGTATCATCCATCTCTTAGGGATAAAATCTGACATACCCCTGGCTCCAACAGATTTACCACTGCCATCCATGTTGGTCTCCTCTGACGGAACAGAAGGGTTAAGAGTCTGCCTTTGAGAAGAAAAAGCTTAAAAAAACAAAAGGCACAATCAATAAGGTAAAAATATATTTTATACCTTTAATAATATTAGTATGACATGTTACTCATTTAAGTTACTTTATTACTGAAGTGAACTTCAAATTTTTTGATGAAGAAGTATAACATTAATATAGATAAATACATGAGTTCTATAAAAATTCTGTAGAAAAATGGAATTAAGAGACAGGTTTATTTGGGTACAAAAAATTTTGAAATCCATGCATTATTTTTTCATAATATGCATTTTCCATGAAGTTTTTGAAGATTCCTCATATAGAGGACAAAAAAATTTCAAATATACAGCAAAGTTTCAAAAGACAATTAATGAACATTTGAAATTGCATTGATTTGTTACCTGATGAATTTCTTGCTAAGGTACCAGGATGACTCTCTATTCCTAGAACTGGAGGACCTAAAAATAGATAAGAGAGAAAACAGTCACAGGGTTATAAACCCTAAGTAAATATCCACAGAAGAATCAAAATGGAGATAACCAGACCCATAAGCCATGTTTTCAGACAAGGCAGACAGATTCTACCTTGCTGATAACTGATCATCTCTTCTGCACTGGGTATGTTCTTGAAATGAATATTGGGCTCAAGACAAGTAATGCCCAACAGAGCAAATTAATCGTGAAAGCAACAACTGCACCTCTAAAACCTCTAAAAAATATTTGAAATACTTTAAAAAGACCTTTTAAATATATCAGGCTTGCCTATTTAAAAAGTTATTCAACAATCAAATATATGGAAAATGGCTTCTGAAGTAGAACTAGTTCATATCATATATATAATTTTCATTATAACAAAGTATTATTTCCTTGCAGTTCTTTTCTTGTTAAGCACAGCACCAGTTTCATTTCACAACAGCCACTACACTTACTGTTAATAAGGAGTTCCAGCAGACTCTCTGACGCACTGGCCACAGACAGCTCCAGACAATGTGCAAAGCTGGACAGTGCCTTGCTGCGGACAGTAGGTGCCTTGTCTAAACATCGGTCAAACATGATTTCCTGAACCAAGAACTTATGCTTGATGAACTTCTGATGCTCCAAGGGGACAGTATTATCTGCCTCTCTTTCAGGCAGTTCTAACAGAGCTAAGACAACATCAAGTGTAAAAACTCGGTGTGGGATCTGGAAAGCAAGATCATAAGAATCACTGTCAGACAGGAATAAGAACCGAAGGAACCCTTCTCCTGTATTCCGATGTGTCTGGCATCCAAAGATTCCAAAGCCAGGACCCAAGATCATGCAGACAGATGGTCTACCTTGGAGCTTCGTGAGTATTTGTAAAGCCAGGTGATAAATGCAGCATACTCCCCACAAGGGAGTTTACTGAGCAGCTGCACTAGGGCCTGGGCGGCAGAAGTCCTATACTCAGATTTATCAATCACCTGAAAGAGAAAAAAAGAGAAGCTATCCAGCCAGTATCGACCTACAGGACAACAGAAACGCTTGTGATAATACAGGTTGAAAATCAGTGAGTTAGTACTCCTTTATGACCTTTAAATGTCATATAAATAACTGCAAGTTTTAGGATTCAGATGCCATAGAAATGAACTTACTAAGAAATC
Source organism: Oryctolagus cuniculus (assembly GCF_964237555.1). Classification (NCBI taxonomy): domain Eukaryota; kingdom Metazoa; phylum Chordata; class Mammalia; order Lagomorpha; family Leporidae; genus Oryctolagus; species Oryctolagus cuniculus. Next base: position 128,387,323 of record NC_091432.1, read on the forward strand.
TATAAGGGCCAGTGCTGTGGCATAGCAGGTAAAGCCGCCGCCTGCAGGCTGGCATCCCATATGGGCGCCAGTTCGAGTCCTCGGCTGCTCCACTTCCAATCCAGCTCTCTGTTATAGGCTGGGAAAGCAACAGAAGATGACCCAAATCCTTTGGCCCTTGCATCTGCGTGGGAGTCATGGAAGAAGCTCTTGGCTCCTGGCTTCGGATTTGAGCAGCTTTGGCGGTTGCGGCCAATTGGGGAGTGAATCAGTGGATGGAAGACCTCTCTCTCTGTGTAACTCTTTCTTTTTTTTTAAAAAAAGATTTATTTATTTAAAAGTCAGAGTTATACAGGGAAAGAAGAGGCAGAGAGAGAGAGAAAGGTCTTCCATCCGATGGTTCACTCCCCAACTGGCTGCAACAGCCAGAGCTGCGCCGATCCGAAGCCAGGAGCCAAGAGCTTCTTCCAGGTCTCTCATGCAAGTACAGGCGCCCAAGGACTTGGGCCATCTTCTACTGCTTTCCCAGGTCATAGCAGAGAGCTGGATTGGAAGTGAAACAGCCAGGTCTTGAACTGGCGCCCATATGGATTGCTGGCACTTCAGGCCAGGGCTTTAACTCGCTGCACCACAGTGCCGACCCCTGTATAACTTTCAAATAAATAAATATATCTTAAAAAAAAAGAAATCTATAAACCCTCAACTCAGAAAAATGCATATATAAATTAGCACAGAATTTCAGAGTTTATGAATTCTTAGGCTGTACAGAGTTCAAATTAAGAATCACTTGTTGAAACGTTAAAATTTATGAGGGGCTGGCACTGTGGCACAGTGGGTTAAGAAGCTGCCTATAATGGTGGCATCCCAGATAGGAGGGTCAGATTGAGTCCTGGCTCTTCTGCTTCTGATTCAGTTCCTTGCTAATGTGTCTGGGAAAGCAAAGATGGCCCAAATGCTTGGGCTCCTGCCACCCATGTGGGAGACTCAGATGGAGCTCCAGGATCCTGGCTTTATCCTAAACCAGCCTTGGCTGTTGCAGCCATGTGGGGAGGGAACCAGCACATGGAAGATTCCTCTCTCTCTATGATACAATGTCTTTCAAATAAATAAATAAAATCTTTGAAAGAAGAACAAGAATTTAAGAGATAACCAGGGAAATTTGAACACTGAAAGCCTAAGGAATTAATGTGTATTTTTTAGGTCTGTTACTATTTTGAGGCCATTTTTAAAGAGTTCTCATGCTTCAGAGATATAGACTGAAATACGATACTTAAAAGGACAGGATGGAATCTGCTTTAAAAAGAAAAAAATCCAGTGTGCAGGTATGTGGAGGTAGGGAAGGGGAATAAATCATCCAAAACTGTCAAAGTGGGTGAGGTGTATGTGGTGGTTCATTCCCTTGAACTCCATGTTTGCATCGAATTTGACATCTTATTTATTTATTTATCTTTTTGACAGGCAGAGTTAGACAGTGAGAGAGAGACAGAGAAAGGTCTTCCTTCCGTTGGTCCCCACCACAAATGGCCACTACGGCCAGCTGCGCCGATCCGAAGCCAGGAGCCAGGTGCTTCTTCTTCCTGGCTCCCATGCGGGTGCAGGGCCCAAGCACTTGGGCCATCCTCCACTGCCTTCCCGGGCCACAGCAGAGAGATGGACTGGAAGAGGAGCAACCGGGACAGAATCCAGCGCCCCGACTGGGACTAGAATCCCGAGTGCCGGTGCCACAGGCGGAGGATTAGCCTAGTGAGCCGCGGCGCCGGCCGTGGCATCTTATTTTTTAATAGAATACTTCACCTAGGAGAACATCTCTTACCACTTTTAGTAATGATGCAGACTCACTTCCAAGAGCAAATACATATACAAACACACACATTTCTCTGCATATATTATTTGCTGACATATTATTATTATTACTAAGGCAAATGGTACCTTGGCACAGATGTGTTGCAGTAAGATACGAAGAACTGGGAATACACTTTCCTTCAGTTCATCCACAAGTGAGCTATTTGAAAGAAAAGCACAGGCACTGTTTACAATATGACTATTATTAAAACAAAACAATAATTCTCCTTGACTGTTCTCAAAAACTACCACCCTTGTATTATAGAAATTCTAAACATTAAAAGCAATCTATATCCATATTACAAGAATTGTTTAAACAAAATAAAGAGTAAAGATAGAATGTGTCGTAGTAGAAAACTGTTAAGGTTCCTCATATGCGCAATTTTAGATAGCTGTCACTGGGTGGTCAAGTCTTCCACAAAAAGCAAATGTGATTTTCTTAAGGCTCATTAGGCACTTACTAACTTTTACAGTAAGATGAAAACATATCCTTTTGGGATACAAACAAAAATAAAAATAGAGCAAAGCACAGTACCACCTGGTGGTAGCTCTGTGAAATGCTGCTACTCTAATGTATTTGCAGTATTCTACAAACTTTAACCCAAGAACAATTTATGGGCGCCAGTTTGTGTCCTGGCTGCTCCTCTTCCATTCCAGCTCCCTGCTAATTGCCTGGGAAAGTAGAAGATGGCCCAAGTGCTTGGGCTCCTGCACTGAGACCCAGAAGAAGCTCCTGGCTCCTGACTTCCGACTGGCTCAGCTCTGGCCATAGCGGCCATTTGGGGAGTGAATTAGCTCCCTCTGTCTGTAACTCTGTCTCTCAAATAAACAAATAACATGTTAAAAAAATAATAAAAAATAAAGAACTTACTAGAATGAGCAAATTTGATTCTTTTTTTTTTGGACAGGCAGAGTTAGACAGTGAGAGAGAAAGACAGAGAGAAAGGTCTTCCTTCCATTGGTTCACCCCCAAAATGGCTGGTACGGACGGCACACTGCGCCGATCTGAAGCCAGGAGCCAGGTGCTTATCCTGGCCTCCCATGCGGGTGCAGGGTCCAAACACTTGGGTCATCCTCCACTGCCTTCCTGGTCCACAGCAGAGAGCTGGACTGGAAGAGGAGCAACCAGGACAGAACTGGCGCCCCAACCAGGACTAGAACCTGGGGTACCAGCACCGCAGGCGGAGGATTAGCCTAGTGAGCCGTGGCGCTGGCCCAAATTTGATTCATTTTTAACACTAAGTTTACTTGTACCATTTTGTGAATATTGTTGCAACTGGCACGATGATGAATTCTCATGGGAAACCAAAGCTACAGTGTTTCCACTTACATCATCTTAGTTATTTAATGCTTGAAAAAATCCTTAGGGAGAGACATTGCCTCAGATCTGCAACCACACTATATACTGTACATTCCTACAGGTATGGAGATACCATATACACCTACTTACTACTACCCCCACACTGAATGACCAGTAATCAGTAAAGGAGAGAGAAAAGCTAATGTCACAGCAACTATGTTCTTCCCAATAAAGCTAAGACTTGGGGTTTTACTTATGTACATGTTTGTCTGCTAACCCACTCCTAAGTGTCCATAATGGCCAGGGCTGGACTGGGCTGGGAACACAATCCAGATCTTCCACACGGGCAGCAAGAACTCAATTACTTGAGTAATCAAGTAACTGCTCCTCTCAGGATCTATCTGCATTAGCAGGAAGCTGGAGTCAGGAGTCACAGCTGGGAATCAAATACATAAGCCAAACACCGGCTCCCAGGCACAGAGGTTTTTTTTAAGTGAAGCTGAGAGATTTAAGAGGGTAAAATCAGTCTATCAGTGATTGTTAAGAAAGGAAAAAGTAGCTTAATCCTCTCCTTCAGTAAGTATTTTCTGTGAGGGGACAGGAATAGAAAAGCGAGAAAACCAAGGAAAGAGTGGCAAAGAGTTGCAAAGTAGAGAGAAAGAAAAGCAAGAGGCAGACTTGCTGGAGTGGTTAACACTACAAAAGGGAAAGAAAGGTGACTGTCCTGAGAAGCTGCCCCACAGGCTGGATGGATTTGACCTGGAGGCGGGCTCTGGCCCAAGACTTGCAGGCCCTTTATCTCTCTAACAGTGCCTGGACACAAGCACTACCAGGAGTGACCACATGAACCACAGTAGCTACAAAGGGGTTTGTTTTGACTCCCACAAATCACCATCAGGCTAGATATTCCAACTCCCAAGGTATCAGAAATCTTGTTAGCATAAAGCCCAGATGACTGAGGGAGAGTAAGAGAGTAAAAATTCAGCATCTGTGTGCCTCACCTGATAAACTGGACTGCTTGATTTCTTCGACTGATGACTTGTGAAGTAACGGCAAGTGGGGCACGATGAGATCCTTCACCTTCTTCTAACATTAATATGACATTTAGCAGTTGATGGAAGATACAACTGATAACCTAGAAAAGGAAAGAAAATTCAATTTAACAAAAAGAGAATCCAAGGCCTTCAAAGACAGCTATGAAGACTAAACTAGTTCAAGCCCTCTGAAGGAAGCCAGGTTAACAAAATTTCTGGCTGAATACTAGGGACGTGCTTCCTGGACAATTTCAGCTATTCAATCAATACACAATGTAAAAGAACTGCTTATAAACAATAGTGAGAACACTGTCTTCTTTCTCGCCCCACCCCTGCATGGTATAACCCCAAATTGTGGGCAAATGGGGAACTGTCACTTACAAATGGCAACAAATGCTACTACCATTCCCTTATTTAAAAAGGAGTTAGACCATTATCATACAATTGTGTTTTACCTAAAGTTTAAAAAGCCCCTTCTGATATATTATCTCAAGTAATTCAGCTGATTAGTTTGTTCACTCAGTAAAACAAACTTCTACTGAAAACCAAGTATTAGGCCGGCGCCGCGGCTTAATAGGCTAATCCTCTGCCTTGCGGCACCGGCACACCGGGTTCTAGTCCCGGTCGGGGCCCCGGATTCTGTCCTGGTTGCCCCTCTTCCAGGCCAGCTCTCTGCTGTAGCCAGGGAGTGCAGTGGAGGATGGTCCAAGTGCTTGGGCCCTGCACCCCATGGGAGACCAGGAGAAGCACTTGGCTCCTGGCTTCGGATCAGCGCGGTGCGCCAGCCGCGGCGGCCATTGGAGGGTGAACCAACGGCAAAGGAAGACCTTTCTCTCTGTCTCTCTCTCTCACTGTCCACGCTGCCTGTCAAAAAAATTAAAAAAAAAAAAAAAAGGAAATTAAAAAAAAACACAAGTATTTGGTAGCTTTTACATTAAATATTTCCATATATATATAATATATACACACACACGAGATTTTACTATATTTCAGTCACAGAACTATATGATATAAGTAGGATGTGACTAATTCACATTTTATAAAAATAAACTCCAAAATTAGGCTGTCCATAATAATTAAAGATCTGGCTAAAACTGAGACTGGACAACGTCAAATCAATACTTTCCCAACTTAAAAAATACGACATTTTTAGAGTGACAGTGAATGTAAAAGGATGCATTTTACCATCCATTTTATCTTTTCAGATTTTAAAAAGGGTCTCAAAATTATTTATTAATTAAAGATTTATTTACTTATTTGAAAGGCAGAGTTACAGAGAGAGAGAGGGAAAAGAGCTAGAGAAATCTTCCATCCACTGATTCACTGCCCAAACAGCCACAATGGCTGGGGCTTAGCCAGGCTGAAGCTAGGTGCTTCATCTGAGTGTCCCACACAGGTGGCAGGGGCCCAAGTACTTGGGTCATCTTCCACTATTTTCCCAGGCACATTAGCAGGGAGCTGGATTGGAAGTGGAACAGCCAGGAAGTGAACTGGAACCCATATGGGATGCTGGTGTTGTAGGCAGCAGCTTAATGCACTGTGCCACAAAACTGGCCGGAAAAAGGGCCTGGAAATTACAGGCACTATTCTGAATTCTATCACATTCATATTTCAAACACATGGAAATGACAGATATAATAAACTATAAAATATCAACCACTTGCTAAACAATATGCATTCTGGTCAGCATTTGACACATCTAATTTCATTTAATACTGTGACAGACTTAGACTTCATCCTTTTTGTTCAGATATGAAATATGAGGCTTTCATAGAATGAGTAACTCAGACAAGGATACACTGCTAATGAGTGATGGAGCCAGAACATGAACAGAGATATGCAAACCCCAAAATCATTGTCATTTAAAAACTATTATTTATTTACTATTTATTTTTTGGGGAGGAAGACAGACAGACAAGGGCTCCAATTTGGCTGGTTTATTCCCCAAAAGTCTGCAATTGCTGTGATTGTCCGTCTTTCAAATAAACAACAACAAAAAAATTTTTTTAAAAAGCAATTTAGGGACAAAATCAGGTATCAGTGCTAACTGGGAATGATAGTCTGTACAATTTCTTTAGAATATCAACTTAAGTAATACAAATACTAATAGAGACACTGAAGCACACATGACTTGCCCAGGGAAACCTGACAATTCTGTCTCTTCTACTCTTTAGAATGATGTGGTGAGTATTTCTTAAAATACTGTTCTGTAGCTTATCTGCTCTTAATTCACATTGGAAACATTTTTTTGTTTGAAACCTAACAAATAATTTGCTAGGGCTCCCAAGTATTTGGATATAAATTTGGTATTACAGAGTAGCTAGCAAACAGAAATTGTGATGGTATTTGTTGTACAAATAGTACAAGGTCATGACAATGTACTACTAAATAGTCACTACTTCATATGTTTTAATGCCTTCTCATTGTATGCTGCATTTGCTTGTAATCCAAGCAGTAGCTAAACTGGAACCTATTTCTTTTACCTTATCTCCTCCATGGATTGGGGAACACAGCAAATACAATCCATGATAGGCCAGCTCTGGAATATATTTTACTTGGTGGAGGCTTCTAAAGAAAAAGAAAAGATGAATATGATTCCCTTTGGGATAATACTTAACTCTACAAACAATATTAAAAGGCATAAATTCTAACAGTGTGTCTATCAGTATCAGACAACATTTATACTTCTGGAGGAAAATTATTATATTATATTTAAATTGTAGCAATGGCTTACCTGGTTTGGGTAACACAAAATTCATGGGGAACTGGCTCAAAATTAGTTAATGCAACAAAGACCTGTAAAACAGATACCAAGAAAAGGTCTGACTTTTCCTACTCAGTAAGTATTAGCCATCAACTCTGCCCAAAGTTCCTGGAATTGTCACTTACTTCTATACAATTCTGTATACACTGTGGCTTTTCTTTCAGGGAAAACTTGGGCAGAAGCCTCAAAAAATTCTTCAAAAGGTGAAAGATGGCATTTCTAATTTGTGAAAGGTCCCGGGCAGAAAAACAAATATTCTCCTCCTCATCTTCTTCTTCTATAGTTTCATCCATCTAGAGTATGAACAAATGTGGAGGCAACTATTTAGTAATACCCTGTGCCAAAGATTTCAGTCCAGTTAAACTCCAGATAGGAGCTGAGTCACTGAAGTGACCTGACTTTAAGCCCCCTGACTGGTGGAAGTCTCCATGGCTACAACGGTAAATCAATCTGCCACTGCACTTTTTGGTCACCAAGAATTCCTTTGCTTCTTAGAAGTTTTGATGTCAACAAACCTCTATCATCCCACCTTGTCACAAAAGAATCTGGAATTAACGTAATTCTATTATGGTCTTACAGTCATAAGTACTCAGGACACTTCAACCATTCTCTCTAATGACAATAAGACAATGTGGCAAACATATCAAGCACACCAAAGAACAAAACTGGGGAGAGATGAGCAAGGAGACTGGAAAAACGGAACCTGGATGCCCAAGAGGCAACTTAGATTAGACAGGTAATGATAGTTTAGGCTCTTTGGTTATAATCATGATGCCCCAAACCATAGTTATATTTAAGAAAAAGACAATCTTGAAAAAAATCAAAATCATGTGTTAGCACAGATGTTTGATTATTCCACTTACTTCTTACCTCAATATCCTCTTTCCTGAGTGGTTTCCCTCTTTTTCTGTTTCCCCTTGGATTAGTCTGAGAGCTCTTAGGCTGCTCTTTCTTTCTTTTCCGACTCAAGTTAAATTCTTGGGGCCAGCTCTTCTTTAGGATCTGAATGCATTTGTCAAACATCACTGGGTGGAAAACTTGATTGGCTATACTGCCTATTCATAAAAAGTAAACAGTAAACAGATTAATTTTAATTATTTAGAAATATATCTGTAACAACAGATTTTAAAAAAAGTTAAAAAGTAAGAAAACATATTTTTCACTAAGGCTGACTAACAGTGAACTTTTAGTAAAAAAGTATCATTTTCAACTTCAGCCTTAGGGGTGAGCAACAGTGCCTCATCAGAAATAAATACAGTTATGCACTATATTAACAATGTTTCAGTTAATGAAACAGGCCCATAATGGAGGTTCCAGGAGGTTACAATGGAGCTGAAAAATTCCTATCACATAGTGATGTGACAGTCAACTTGTGACATCATAGCCATGATAAAGCCGACTACAACACATGACTTCCAGGTGTGGTGATGCTGATGTAAACAATGCTGTCATGCCAGTCACATAGACAGCACAATTATGTATAATACATAACACTTGATAACGATGATAAAAGTCTATGCTAATAGTTCATGTATTTACTTTTTAGCATTATTTCACAGTACATTCATATAAAAAAAAAAACAAAAAAAGTTGAGGGTAGGGGCCAGCAGTGTGGCACAGCCTAGGGGCGCCGGTTCAAGTCCCAGCTGCTCCACTTCTGATCCAGCTCTCTGCTAATGTGCCTGAGAAAGCAACAGAGGATGGCCCAAGTCCTTGGGCCCTGCATCTGTTTTTTCAGAGAAAAGTTCAGTTACAAATGATATACTACAGTCAAGCCTCACTCAGCGATGCAGATATGCGCTGAGAAGTATGTCCCAAGTTGACTTTTGTCATTGTGCAAACATCATATAGAGTGCATTTACAGAAACCTGAACAGTATAGGTCAATTACTTGAAGTGTCCTCCTGATGCAGGAAGCATGAGATGGGTGAGACTGCTGCATGCTATTTTACAGGAAACTTTTAAGAAAGAGTACAGTTCTAAATAACAATAAAAGGCAAAACACAGTGAACACATAAACCAGTAACAGTCATTTATTACCAATTATTACATATGGCACACAATTGTATGTGCTATACTTTTATGTAGTAGACTGTTTACACCAGCATCACCACAATAGGTGAGTAACACATTGCACAGTGCTGTTATGAAGGCAATGATGTCACCAGGCTACAAGACTAGTGATTTCATTTCCATCATCATCTTATGGGACTACTGTCATATGTATAGTCTATCATTGACCAAAACATATGCATGCATGATTATTTAGCAACTACGTTCTTTAGGAACTTACTTCAGAAGTCATCATGAGAGATTAATAATATAATTCAGTTTTCAAGGCTTTAAATATCTTTTTACCTGTTTCCAAACCATACAGAAGAGATTTTTAACATTTATTATGAGCATTCATATAAGTAATGACAAGTTGCCTATTCTGTAATTTTCTTAAACATAAGAACATTGGGTTCTTCAGCTCAATCTCTATGCCTTGGGTTTGGAGTAAGGAGGAGGATGGTAAGGATGCCTACAGAAAGAACATCAACCGAAAGAAGCAGCACAGTGCTCATAAATCCTCTATTCTAGTGCTTTCTTTTTTCAGTTATTAGCTACTCTCATACTTTCTTGAATAGAAGGTTTTAATCTGTTTTTCTTTTTCTTTTTTCTTTTTTTTTTTTTTTTGACAGGCAGAGTGGACAGTGAGAGAGAGAGACAGAGAGAAAGGTCTTCCTTTGCCTTTGGTTCACCCTCCAATGGCCGCCATGGCCAGCGTGCTGCGGCCGGTGCACCCACGCTGATCCGATGGCAGGAGCCAGGTGCTTCTCCTGGTCTCCCATGGGGTGCAGGGCCCAAGTACTCGGGCCATCCTCCACTGCACTCCCAGGCCACAGCAGAGAGCTGGCCTGGAAGAGGGGCAGCCGAGACAGAATCCGGGGCCCCGACCAGGACTAGAACCCGGTGTGCCGGCGCCGCAAGGCGGAGGATTAGCCTAGTGAGCCGCGGTGCCGGATTAATCTGTTTTTCAATACCCACACAGGAGACATCTAACACAATGACTCCCCACAGCAGTGTTTCTGAATCTGGGAACAGGTAGTCAGCAGAAGACAGGGCAATATCAGAATTTTATCCTAGAGTTGCGGAGTGTGGGTGGATGGATCACTTGCAGTTTAAAACTCTTCCCATTAAGCCTATCCCTTTCTAATTATTTCTATAAGGTTATGAACACAGCATAATTTCAGAAAACAAACACAAATAATGCAAAAGTGGAAAGATTCTTTTCAAACACCTGTAATATGCCATGTTCTTGCTCTCATTTAATCCTCCCAACAACCCCATAAGATGGGTTACCACTTCCTCATTTTATAAGAAGCACAGTGCAAGTACTGAAAACAATGCAGAAGAACAATGACAAAAGGATTGTTTTAGCCTACTGAGGATGGCCATCCCTCTGTATCTGCAAGGAGTTTCTGCTAGATTCCCACCCCTTAACAAATTCATGGATGCCCAAGTCTCTTATATAAAATGCCACAATATTTGCACAGCACCTATGCACAGTCCCCTGTATACTTTAAATCATCTCTACATTATTTCTAATACATAACATAATGTAAATTCTATGTAAATAGTTGTTTTACTGAACTGTTGGAACAACGACAAGAAGAAAAAGTTCATACACTTCCAGTGCAGTCAGCCATCACAGAGATGACCACCTCGTACATGTCAATATAACATCTTTTTCTGAATATTTTCAATTCACGGTTGGTTGAGCCCATTGATAACAGAGGACCAGTTGTATACATACCTGGTATTTCTAGTAGCAAAAAATAAAGTCCAGCAGCATGAAGGCCATACTCTCGGTATTGTACACTGATACTTCTCTTATGGACTATTTGAACAAAGTGATAGAATAATGCCACCAAAGCACTGTGGGAAATATTGTTCTCAATGAGGAAGGTCCAAATGCTCTGGGGGAGAAGGTAAATTACAAAAGCTAGAAATTAGAGAAATGGATAAATCATCTTTTTTTTATTTGTACACATACTTAATACCTTACACAAACAGGAAGAGACCAAGCTGGCTCCTAATGATAAATGCATGCCATCTTTAGAAGACTAAAACAAAAACATCAAACTTAAAAAATTATAAAGTAAGTAAGCATGTAAGAAATGTATTCAATTTTCAGGAAAAAAAATCTTTTTGCAGGTTTGAAGCACATATGTTTCTCAAATTGTTATGGCTTAAAACTACATTAATACTTTTGGAATCTCTTATATTAGTGATTACTTAGAAAAGTTACTCCTTTATCTATGTTAAATGTACCTGAATCCATTTATCACTAATTACTGATGAAATCTGAGAAATTTCTTTAAGCTTGACTGACTTATATTTGAAAGGCAGGGTGACAGAGAGAAGGAGAGAGAGAGAGAAAGAGAGAGAGAATCTTCCATCAGCTGGTTTGTTTCCCAAATGCCTATATGAGCCAAGGCTGGGCCAGGCCAAAGCCAGGAGCCAGGAACTCCACCTAAGTTTTTCATGTGGATGACAGGAACCCAAGGACTTGGACCACCATGTGCTGCCCCCAGACAGGAAGAAGGATCAGAAGCAGGGGCAGGACTCAATCCCAGGCACTGTGAAATTGGATGCAGAAGTCTCAAGTGGCAGTTTAACCTTCTGTGCCACAATGCCTACCCCAAAGCAATTTCTAAATGTTCTACAGATCATGGGCAATGGGAGCAGCAAAGTAAACTCCTGAAAGTTCCTCCCTCAGAAGTTTGCAAAGGTAACCTGGGTGAGAGGAAATAAACCCTAGAATAGAAACCAGTTTTACTAATGTTATTGTCATTCCATGCTTTCTCCTAATAAACATAGAAAGAGGATATGGGTTATTCTTTTTAGTATATGTACTGCTGAAGTGAACTCAATATAGATTATGCTTATAAATTAAACCCAGCTAAATATGGCTTATTCTTGGGTGTCTTTAAAAAAGCAAAGAGTTACAAAATTCAAGAAACTAGTCTTTGAACTTACTGCTTCTTTGAAAAGACAGAGAATGCAGTAGGTACTGGCAGAAATTACCCACAATTTGTACCATATACCACCTTGGCACCCTCCTCTCCTTCATTAGGAAGTTTCGGCAAGAAGTATCATCTTCTTTACAGCTACCACATCCTTAGTATCATCTTTTTACAGCAATCACATCCTGCTAAGGCCACTTGCACCTACACTTGTCCAGCCTGGACCACCCAATCACTGGGGCTCCATCTGATTGTCACTTTGGCAAGGCAGAATTTCTCCTTTCAGAGAATTCTTCTCCTGGTCTTCCATTCCATATTTATAACTACCTCTTATACCTCCCAAGTGTCTCCTAACGCAGTGCCACATGCCAAAGCTTACAAATGGAACTGATAATTTTCCCGCTTGATGTTGCTCTTTCTCCCATACTGCTCACCTAAGGTTAACAATATCCTCTTCCTCCTACTGTTGAAATCTTGGGGATCTCTGACTTCTTTCACTTATTCTCTATACCCAATACCCAATTAATTTAGCACTTAACACCATCCCTTAGGTATATGATAAAGGCTGCCTGGTTCACAAAACCCTATTAATTCTACATCAAAAAAATGTCCCTAGTTTTTACTTTTAGTTTTCCATCCTGGTTCTCATAATTGTAACTCCAGACTGTACCGTTAATATTCTTAATACCTAGACTACCATAATAGTCGCCCCAAGCCATCTCCCTACGTACAATCTTTTCCCCCACTTCAGTCAACCTTCAGTCAAGAACATTTGTCCTAAAACATATTCGTTCACATGACTTAAGTCTTTTGTGCACTGTAATCTATTCCACCCAGGGCCAGCTGGAAGGATTAAATGAGTTAATAAACACTTGATGCTTACATGAGAAAATCATACAGTGAATACCCTATTAAAATATGCAAATCCCAAAGTCAAACCCCACTTAAAGCTACTCATGATCTACTCTTAGTCTGTGTCCCACCGTGAGTTGAAAACTCTGCATGCACTCATACCACACTACTCACAATTCTCTCAACACTCCCTGCACATCCACTGTGGTTCCTTCACCAGAAATGCCATACAACCCTAACTTCTGCTTTCAACACTCTACCCATCTGTCAAGATTCACCTCCCACCTTTTCCTCTTCCCAGATCATGCTGTATTCCTTTTTCTAAGGCCCTATTAGAGGACACCAGCACTTCTCTTAGAGCATTTTTTACAATGTGGCTCACTATTTTAGGACCTCTAGATGCTAGCGCTAGATGACTAGCTTAATTTATTTTATTTATTTGTTTATTTTTACCTCTGTGGATCCGTGTTCTTCAGTGGCAAAGGGGAAAAGACTTTCATAGAGTTTTGTGAATGCATTCAATCCAGTCTCTATGATCTCTGCTTCTATGTTGGGATCCAAAGGCTCAGTCTCTGTGAAGTCCAGTTCCCATACTGTATCCACCCATTCTAGGGGAAAATGCAATGAATTTAATGAAATGCTATATAGCAACTCAGGATTGATTACTTTCATCAACTGATCACTTTTAGACACAAGGCACATTCAAGAGAAGAAAAGTTTATTAGACACAATTCACATTTAAATGTAACAATACAGGTTTAGCATAAAGAACAGTAGAATAGAACTTTTTCTTTCTTTTTTAGAATCAACTGACATTTAGCTATTAAGTTAGTCACCCTCCAAATACACCAAAATAGAACACTTTTTAGATACTTTTAGGGACTGACACTTGACAACACTTGATCCTCAGGCTTCTCCATGTTTTCCTTCAGGAGAAGAAAGAGAGGTTAATCAAAGATGGCTGAAGATGCTTCTCCTCCGAAACTCATAACCAAGACAATACACCCACGCCCTTGGACAGTGATGCTGCATGTTACAAGAGTTTCAACTACAGGAGATGAGCCAGACTCAACACCACAGAAATACTCAGTGATGCCCAAATGCACAGATGAAAAGAATGCACGATAATGACAGTAATGCAGTGTCCTAACTGGATTCCTTGCCAATCTCATGCTCTCTGACTTTTCTAACAAATTATTTCTTCAGTGTTTTTGTTATTTTCCTAACATTCCCTAAAATTAGGACTGGATGGAAAGATGTGGACATTTTGGACAAGTAAATCATCAAGTGTGTTTTCAAATTAATATTCTTCAAATATCTGTTGATCACTGATTTGAAAGCAGGGTGTGAGAGACAGATGGCTTCAACATTTCTTGCATAGCTCTGAGCACTATAGTGCACTCAGCAAATGAACAGTCTTACAATTATCCAACTCCATTCTCCTTAGAACACAATCTACCTATCCTATCATAATCCATCACTGGAGCTTGACTCTGGAGGACAAAGTCCTTGCATCTCAAATGGCTTTCATAGCCTTCTTGCCAAAGACAAAAAATATGCTGCCTGAAAGAAGACCTGAAAAACCTAAGTGCATCTCTCTCTATTTCCAGTGACTTTTTCTGCAGTAAAGTGTTATTTCCAAAAGTATAATTGGCTGGACCTGTTACGTACCTTCACCAGTAGCTGGGGCATTTCCAGTCTTGGTGTTTCTAGTGTAAATTAATTGAGCTCTGTGCTTTAAAACCACTTTGCTAAGTCCTTTACTCAGGAGCTCCTGAAGGGTTCCCTAACCAGGGAATCTCAAATCTTTAGTCTCTCAGAGACCACAGTTAGGGTTATAAGCTTGTAGCTGGGAATTTTCTTAGAAGTCGTTATAAGCAGCTCTGTCAAACAGGATCAGTTTGCTGAGTTTGTCCTGAACTTTGTCTTTGGATCACTTTCTCTTTGAGGCCTTGCCACAAGATTTGTTCATGGGTCTTTATCTTTCTTGACTTACTTTCTGTTGTATCTCTTCTTCTTGGCCTTGGAAGGGTGGTATTACAAAGTTTGGACAGCAGCAACCACTGCAGCCTTGCTGAGATGTCAGGAGAAAGCTCCAGTAATGTTCTCATGCACATTGTAGATGAGAGCAAAACATCTCATTTCTTATTTTGGCTTTGTTCACAACTACTCTCTCCACTACTTTATTACTCTCCCTACTACTCTACTCTCTACAGTAGCATCAACCTAATTAAAAAAAAAAAAAAACTTATTTATTTACTTGAGAGGAAGAATTAGAGGGAGGGAGAGACACAGAGAGGTCTTCCAGTCTCTTAGTTCACTCTCCCAATGGCCCCAACGGCCGGAGCTGGGCTGATTTGAAGCCAGGAGCTTCTTCCAAGTCTCCCATGCAGGTACAGGAGCCCAAGCACTTGGGCCATCTTCTACTGCTTTCCCAGGCCATCAGCAGGGATGCTGGATTGGAAGTGAAGCAGCCAGGACTCAAACTAGTGTCCATATGGAATACTGGTGCTGCAGGTGGATGCTTAGCTTATCATGCCACAGCACCAGCCCCCAGTATCAACCTCCATTGGAAGGCATTAGCTAGCCCTAATTTCTAGTCCTCCTAAAATCATCAGTATGATTTGAGTCACTTCATTGGTGACACTCTTGAGCCTCTACAACCTCACTTATAAGATGTAGGTAATAATGCCTATCAAGTGTTCTAATGGGAAGACCTATTATGTAATGAATGGCAAGACGTCAAGATGAAGGCAGCCAGCAGAAAAGAAGGAAAGGGGGGAAATGGCCACTTCTGTTTCACTCTTCACAGACTTAATACTTGTAAAACACAACTTAAAAGTGATAAATTCTATACACTGACTTTTTTTGTTTGTTTCTTTCTTTCAGGGAACAGAAAAAAACTGCAAAGATTTTAACAGCAGACCATCTTGGCCTAGTTCACCGTCACAAGTGTTCAACGAGAAGATAGTTTGGGGACAACAGATTAACCATGTACAATGTTTAGCATCTCATGGGAGTAAATAAAGTCATATGAAACCAAGGATTAAGGTAAGAGAGGGAAAATCTTGGAAGAGAAGCAATTTTGGTATTGAGGGACAAAACAAAGATGAGGTTCTGCTGTTCCTTAGGTTCATCCCAAGGATGCATAGGAGAAAAAAGTCTATTAATCCTGCAAAAGGAGATGCTAGAACAGACCCAAAAGGTAAAGACATTCTACCTGCTGTGGCCAAACAGCAATTGGGTAAAATAAGACCTTTCTCCTACAAATCCACCCTCCAGGTTCTCAAGAGACTCATTTCCACCAGGTTCTGACAATTTCCCCACTTTTTTCAGTCTTTCTATCAATTTTATCTGTATTTACACAAGTGACAAGAGAGAAGCCCATAATGTGTAATTTCTAAGGTCCATGAAATCCTAGGGACAGCTGCACATATTCCAAGCAGAAGATGTTAACAGGAGGGTCTCGATTCAAGAATAATCTTTAAAAAGGGACTCGAATGAAGAATGATGGTAGGTCTGGGAATCAATGAGAAAAGCACTACAGGATGAGTGGATACTAGACATTCCAGCTTAGAAGAAATCTTCCCAAGGACTTGAATTTAACATGCTTTAGTTAATGACTCATTCACTCAGTTTCCTAGTCACTCTACTAAAACACCACAAATATGTTCCTCCCTCCCCCCCCACAAAAAAAGTGTCTCTGCGTGTTTTCCCGCCTCGGTCTTTCATAGTTTTCTGCTTGGTTCATATACACATTTTAAAACCCACATCAGTACTTCTGATCTCATTACTGGATCACAACAATGGTCCAAATGCATAAAGAATAGACCTGGCACTCTGTTACTGACCCTACTTTTACATGGCTTTAGACTTCCATCAAATCACTTAATCCTCACTACCTATTTTCCCAACTGTCAAATGGAGATAACTCCTGCTCTACCCACCTCACTTAGGATGGAAGAAGTGAATTAGTCAGTCAACAATCATTAAGAAGACTGTGTTAAGTTCTAGGGATACAAAAGTGAATACTAGAAGATTCTTGTCCATCAAGATCTCACCATCTAACACTTACAATAAGAAACTAGGGTTATGATAGAAAAAAGACCAGCAAATTTGAGTCAGACAGAGTAAGACTAATATACTCTGAGTATGCGCCTCTCCTTCATCACAGGTATTACAAGACTCTTGACAAAAATAATGTGTAAGACACCCAATAAGTGAGAGCTATGAGTATTATTTGTCAATGGATGAATGTGAAATTCGTAACAGACATAGAATGCAAGCTGTAAAATAAGAGACGGTACAGTAGGAAATACCAGTACTACAGCAGAAGGAATAGAGACGGGGAGGATGATTCTTCAACCGAATCAGAAATCGAGTGTTTGCCTGGGGAAAGAAGTGCAGAAACGTGCATCCCAGGTGGGGAGCACAGCATGACAGAGTACAGCAGGACATGCACAGTGCTGAAAAAGGAACAAAATAAATACGGCACTGAGTTTGAACTGAGTATTTATCCACCAAGGATTACGTGCCAGGTTCTGGGTTCACCCCTGTAACTTCATGAGGTAGACATTATAACCCCCGTTTGACAGATGAAGAAACTGAGGCTGAGCAAGCTCAAAGCAAGCTGCCCGCAGATACCTGCACGCTAAACGGACCCAAATAACTCCGGGAGACTCAAAACCGCATTCGCCAAAACGGGAAGTTCCCAACACACGCACATGCCCTACCTCGTTGCTTATCTTTGAAAACGCGATTTTAAGCTTCAAATAGGGTCACCATTTTACAACACCTCGGACACCTCTTCAAGGTTGCGTCATTTTTTTTTTCCCCCAGACTGCACTCCTAACTAGACTCGAATCAATGCGATCCTTCTTTGTCCTCGCCCAGCCGGGTTTTAGGCTCGAGGTACGGTCACTTGACAGTTCCTGAGGTAAACCCGGCAGGCCACGGTCCTGAGGTGGCACGACCCCAGGAAACCCAGACAACACCGAGGGCCCCGAGCCGCCTCCCCGGCCCTGCCCCCGGGACGCGCGCCTGCGTCTGCTCACCGAGGCTGAGATCCACCGGGCACCACGGCTGCAGGCCGCTCTCCAGGCCCCGCAGCGCCTCCATGATCCCCAGGCGCCGCGCGCCTCCGCGGGGCTCAACTTTCAAAGCTCGCTCCCGCGCGCGCTCCGAGACGTTCCTGCGGGCCAATCACAACGCACGAAATTTCCCGCGACCAATCAGCGCGCCGAGTCGTTCTCGCAGGCGTCACCACTCAGCTGGGTCGTCAGCCGCATGCGCAAAAGAAGGGGCGGGCTGCGGACGCGGCTTTTTTTTTTTTTTAAGCCCGTTAAAGTAAGGACCCGGAACTAGGGGAAAGCTTACTTCGTCCTTCCTGCCTCATTTTCCATAAGAGTCCCTGTCACGAGAATTTGGAACAGGGTGCTTTCTGTAATAACTATCACCCTTGCGCTCTGTCAAGTGGTATTTCGCGTGCGTGTCAAAGGGCGCTTTGCTCCGTAAGCTTATCTGAATGTGGACGGTAGCCCAACGTTTATAGAGTTAAAACGACAATGGAAAAAGAACCAAAAACATTTCGAGAGGACAGCTGCAGTTCTGATTTCGTAGCTCGGCTGGGCCCTAACTTAACTGGAATGAGGCCTTGGCTGCCATGTCAAGGAAGGGAAAGGCCGGCCTCCTTTTGTCGCACATGCGCAGTGAGCACACCGCCTGGCGGCCTGGAGGCCGCAGCGAGGGAGAGGCGTGCGCGCATGCGCGCAGCTTCTCCAGCGCATCCGGGCTGGAGCTGCCCTCCCCCTCCCCCGCCCGAAGCCGCCGAGGCACTTCGGTGGGTTGCACCGCTGGAGGTTGGGCGGCTGGCTGCGCTGCTCGGCGCCAGACCCCACCCGGTGGGCGGCAGGCCGCGCACGCCGGGCTCTGCGGGGGCTGCCCTCCCGGGGGCTGCACGGCAGACCCTCGCCCGCTCCCCGGCGCCGTCGCTCGGGCTGGCTCGGGGCTGGTGTGCGCGCTGCGCGGCGCCTCGGTGCTCCGCTGCTCGGGCGCTGCAGCCCGCAGTCGCTGCCTCCCCCGGGCAGCCGGGCAGCTGGCCGTCGCCCACCGCCGAGCCGGAGCCGCGCAGCCAGGCCGCGGCCCTCTGGCCTGCTCACCCCTAGGGCAGCGCGCGCCCCGGACGCAGGAGCGGTCCTCGCCGAGCCCGGCGCGGCCCCCCGCGGGGAGATGAGCTTCTTCGGCTTCGGGCAGAGCGTGGAGGTGGACATCCTGCTGAACGATGCGGAGAGTCGCAAGCGCGCCGAGCACAAGACGGAGGATGGGAAGAAGGAGAAATATTTCCTCTTCTACGACGGCGAGACCGTCTCCGGCAAGGTGAGCCTCGCGCTCAAGAACCCCAACAAGCGGCTGGAGCACCAGGGCATCAAGATCGAGTTCATCGGGCAGATCGGTGAGTGGCCGGCCTGCCCCCGACCCTCACGCAGGGCAGCCCCGGGGCCTGGGCTTCGGCCTCCCGCGCGGCCGGGCCTCCCCGCGGGGTGACAGCGCGCCGCCGGGGCTGGGGACCGAGCGCCCCGAGCTCGCTCGCTGCTGGTGCCAGCCCAGCCCCTGGCACATGGCCGCTGACCCCGGGATTTCGCAGGCAGGTGCTGGCGCGGAGCCTGCAGGTGGGTGTGTAGGGCGAGCATGCTGCCCGCAGCAGGGAGACCCTTAGTGCAGCCGGGCTCCGCCGCGCCCTGTTCTCTAGCGACGTGGTGTGGGCGCGGGCCCATGCGTGCCCTGTTGGCTCAGCTCGGGCCCGAGCTCCCTAGCCTTGCACGTGGCCGAGAAAAACCTGGAATCCGCAGCCTCCGCCGGCCTGCCTACCTGCCTCGCCCGCGTTTCTCAGACTTTCCTGTTAGTTTTCCGCTGGACTGGTTTTATCCGTAAAGACGGAGAAACAATGTTTCTAGAACGACAATGAACGGAGCCCACATCTGAACGCCCGCGGCCTCTTCAGGCAGTGAGCATCCATCGTTAGGAGGCAGCCAAAGGCAGTAACAGCTAAAAGGCGGTTGGCAGAGCTGCCTGCCCATCAAGGCCGGGGTGCCTGGTATTAAAACACTCAGGTGCTTCTAAAATAGACCCTTTCTGCCATTCAGTTGGAAGGAATTTGCCCGGTAAATCCTCCATGGGCTGCAAACACCCCTGGCAGAGAACACCCTGCCTTGCACGTGCACCGATGTGTTTAAAGACTGGGAAAGTCGCTGGCACCCTGAGCCTGCAGCACAGAATCGGGTCTCCCGTTTCACTAAGGCAGGACACACTGCAACGTAGGCAGGGGAAGCCGAGGTGAAGGGGTCCTGGTGGCCCAACTCTGCAGCCCACACTGCCTCTGCTTACTGAAGCCAGCTGAAATCAGGCTGAAGACGGAGCTAGTCCTGTGGGGTCCTTTATTGTTCTTTGTGCAACCAGAATGTGAGAGGCCCACTCCTGTCCTGGCAAAGGGGCTGAGGAGTGGTCTCTGGCCTCCTGCTCGCTGGACCCCAGGGCTTCTTAGCCAGACGTGCTTCTGCATCAGATGGTAGCAGCATGGCCAGCCTCCCCACCAGGTAACAGGAGGACCCCTCCTGTGACCACAGAAGCATCTTGAGATACACCCCATCCCCAGCACTCCACCAGCAGACAGGAGGAACTCCGGGCATTTTCTGCTAGGGATGACCGTACAAAGTGGTTGAGAAGTTCTTGCCTACCAGGAAATGGCATTTCTGAGTAGTTTTAAAGTTATTGCATCCCTTGTTTGGCTTCATAATGCCAATGTACACAGGAGTGTTTGGTATGTGTCTACACCATCACTCCGAGGTGCTGGTACAGTGCCCCTGTGTGGAAGATAACCCAGAATGGCTCCTACCCCCAACAGCAGGAAATGAACTGCTGGAGGAATGGTGTCAGTGTCCCCCTGGTGTAAACGGGAGGCTGCTGGCTGTGACTGCTCCTCCTGGCTTCCCTTCCGACTTCTTAACCTTCAGACGTCATCCCACTAAGAACTCTTCCTGGGCACTGTGGGCCGAGCTGACCACGGGACTCTGGGAAAGTTAGGCCCCTCTCTGGATCTCAGCTGTCTTAGCTGTACAGCGAGACTAATAAAATTGCCTGGTGAGAGTGTTGAGCATGTCAGGGAATTGTAGATCACGCCCTTATAAAGGATTCCTTTATGAAAATTAGGGCATTCGACATAATGATGTTCCTCTTAACAGATTCAATTATTAGTCACTGGCTTACTGCTCTTCCCCCAGGTCTCTCCAGATGACATTACACTTGCATGTTTCAGCCTTTGCCTTAAAGCTTCTGCTGCAGTCGTGTGGGCCAGTTCCAGCTGCGTGGTTAAAGGACTCTTGATTATTACTCTCCATTATTATGGATACATGAGAGACTAGTAATAGAACAATACAGAGTGACGAGCAAAACGTGTGTTTTTCTTATTTTGCTCTGGGATGTATTCCTTGATCAAGAACAAGGCATTGATGTATTTCCTCTTGATATAAAAGGAAGTTTGTGTTCATGAAACACATGTTGATCCTAAACACACACTGGCCTATTTTCTCTTTTTCCCATTTTATCCTCCTGGTCCCCTACAGAAGCAGGGTGTGACATGTTCGTGTCACACACCTACAGCAGTCACTGTGAATTGACCTCAGGGCACCAGAGCAGAGCTAGAGTGATTTTGCTGAAGTTGCGGTCTTGTGGTTTTCTCCTTCACTGCATTCTTAGACTGTGTGCGAAGTGGGCGGAGCTTCTTCTGTCGGGGTCTGAGGTCTGGCTGTATGGGTGATGTATATGGGGCTAAGAAAGTTGATGTCATTCAGCTGCATCCCCCTTCCGCTCTGACTTTGGACAGGGTTTTGGGAGGCAGGCAGGAAGAGGTGCTAATGTGTGCCCCGTCCCATCTCTCTGTAGCTTGCTCTGGCTGAGGCTCATCTGTGTCCATGACTCCACTGTCTTCTCATTTCTGATTACCCCTAAAACTGTTTCTTGGTCCTGACCCAAACTCCGTTGTGGCTTTCACACCCGTGTTTCCAGTTGCCTGCTGGGCATATCCGCTGGGATCCCCCTCAGATGTGTGTGGCAGTCTCCTTCCTGGCCTTTATGCATTTGTTTTTCTCATGCTCTGTAAGGGTGAGCTTTCTAAAGGGCACCTGTAACATTGTCAGTCTCCTCCTGTAAATTGTTCTCTGTCCTCTGTTTAAAGGGGAAAGTTACGTCCAGCTCCCTCCTGAGTCGATCCCTGCCTCTCTTTCAGGCCTCATTTCTCCCTAACCCTTTGTCTTTACCATCTGCAGCTTCCTCACAATACCCTATCCTTCTAGAATCTTGGCCTCTCCTCTTTGTACGTTGTCATCTTTCTGCAAGGTATGACATTCCACATACCCAAACTGTTATTCATGGCTCCACAGTCGTCAGAAATGTCAGGGCCACCAGAAAGCCTCCCCACACTTGCCCAGGCTGCCTTCAGCTCTTCCTCTAGAGGCTTCATTGATATCTCATCTCAAGCAGGAATTGACAAGGTTCTGACTTGTTTTTTAATTCAGGGACTACCTGTAGCCCATCAGGAGGCTGGTAGCTAATCTCCTGTCTTAGCACATAGAAGGTGCTGAGTAAATGTTTGTTAATGAGATGCAACACTGGTCAGATCCAAGAATTCATAGAAACTATATTTTATTTTCTCTTTTCTCCTCCTAGATATGCCAGTATTATTTTATTTATTTATTTATTTTTAAAGATTTATTTACTTATTTGAAAGGCAGAGCTACAGAGAAGCAGAGAGAAAGAGAGAGAGAGAGAGACAGGTCTTTCATCCACTGGATCACTCCCCAAATGGCCACAATGGCTGGAGCTGTGCCAGTCTGATTCCAGGAGCCAGGAGCTTCTTCCAGGTCTTCCCACGTGGGTGCAGGGGCCCAAGCACTTGGGCCGTCTTCTACTGCTTTCCTAGGCCATAGCAGAGAGCTGGATCGGAAGTAGAGCAGCCAGGACTCAGGTTGGTGCCCATATGGGATGCTGGTGCTGCAGGCAGTGGCTTTACCCACTAAGCCACAGTGTTAGCCCCGCCAGTATTGTTTTAATGAAGGAAGTGCACAGGATGGCTTTCGTAGTTACTGTTCACTAGCTGGGCTTCCTGCTTGCATTGATAAATGGGATGACTCACGACAGGCCTGCGCCCACTGGAGCAGCACCCACCCCGAGTCAGCTGGGGTCAGGAAGCATTAAAGCCCATGGCAGTCGCCTGCTTTTGCAGCTTCCTTTCATCACTCTCCCACGCCACATCGATGCTGGTTTCTCCCTGTACTGGTAGCACATCCCTAATCTGAAAATCCAGAATCCAAATTTGGAGTTCTGCCATGACACTGAAAAAGTTTCAGATTTCAGAATTTTGGATTAGGGGTGCTCAGTTGGTAAGGTCTGTGCAAATGCTCCAAAAATCAAACAACAACAACAAAAAAAGTCAAAAGACCTCTGGAATCTGAGAGATTTCTGGTCCCCAGCCTTCTGGATAAGGAATACTCAGACCTGTGGTCCTCTCAGGCCTGCACCAGCTGCACATTGCTGCAGTTCGAGTGTTTCTCCCCGAGAGTATCAGATCTTACTTAGTTATGTCTCCATGGGACAGACGGTCTAAGACTGGGGCAGTGCACCAGCTAATGGCTCACATCCTTAGTTAGATGCATGGCATTTAAAGAGCACCGAGGGAGGAAGCATAGCTGTTAGAATCAGAGGAGACCATTATGCAGCCAGAATCCTTTGGGGAGCACTGGTGGATGCTATGAGGCATACCTGGATCACCTTAGCAACTAATGCGGTAAGATAAACCAGGCACACAGGAGCATCCCTGTCCTCCAAAACCAAGTAGATATTAGCTTTCATTATTTTTTTTTAAGTTTTAATGAACACATCATTACCACATCAGTCTTGTACTTTTGAGTTTTGTGTATCTCAGTTCAGTAACCCTTGAAATACTAAGTGAGACACACACATTGTGATTCAGTGCGTTGATTCTGGCCTTCTTGATAAGTTGCTGGCCGTGTTTGGAGCAGTGTGTCGCAGAGCAGAGGTGGATACAGGCAGAGGAGGCGTGATTGCACCCACAGACTTAGCAAGAGGCAGGAGATGTGTTGGGGTGTGATTGGTTGGCTCTGCTGGTCAACCAGCAAATGGGTAGGAAAATCAGATGACAACCCCTCGCAGACTTACATTTCTTCCAAGACTGGCACAAGGCTGGGACTAAATGGGATCCTGGCCCAGCAGCAAGTTTTAGAGTCATGGGATCGGCCTGTGATGCAAATCTGGTTCAGTTTCCTTCCAAAGTGCCAAATTCACTTCTTGGCCATTGGCCTCAAGTTTTACCGTGAAAACTTCCTGAATACAAAAGTTAATTCCTCATGTTGGACCGAAAAGGAAGCTAAGGACTGAGAAGTTACCTTAAATAAACCTGACAGTTCCCCCTTCTAACCTGAAATGTCTGGTCTTGGAGGGCTTTGGTGGTAAGGATGAATTAGGGATGATTTTGTGATTGCTTCTTTAGGATGGAATGGAGGCATTTTATAGTCCTTAGGGGCCCAGAGCTCTTGCTAGCACAGTCTTGGATTTCTATCCTAATTTCTATTCTATTTCTATTCTAATTTAGGTGGGATAAAACCAGATTTTCTGGCAAATAGCAAAGTAGAGCTGCTGTTGCTGTCCCTTTGCTCCACAATGTTTGCCAAAGCTTGTAAATCATAAATTTAAAAGTCTGAGTTAGCCCTGTGCTCTGACCACACACTGCCCCCCCCCCCCCCCCGGGCTCATTAGCAGGGAGCTGGCTCACAAGTGGAGCAGCCAGGACTCAAACCGGCACCCATATGGGTTGTAGGCATCACAGGCAGTGGCGTTACTCATCATCACTGTGCCACAGTGCCAGCCCCCGGCGGCCGCTCTCCCACGGCTATTTACATGGGTGCAGGAGGAGCCATGTAGGAAGAATGTGATGCTGTGCAGGGCAGGACTTCTGCCAGAGGCCCCTGCTGGGCCGGGCAGACTGCTTGCTTCTGCACTGTTGCTAGGATCCTCCAGTGCTGGCTCCCTGAGTCCTCTCTGAGCCCTCCCAGTTTTGTTTATTTCTCAGCTTGCCTTTCCGCTGTGATCTTGTTTGTGTATTTTCCATCCTTCCCATCTTCCTCTTAACGTCGGGATTTCCAACTTTAATTTCATGGACATTGGGGTCTTCCTCTGCCTGCCACTGTTCTTGAAACTGGGGCCAGAGTTCCTTGCTTGGGAACTGAGGTACCGAATCCCCAAGTTAAGGGTTCAGTTCCTATGTAAGTACCAGCACCATGAACACAGGCTCAGGTAGTGAGAGCAGAGGAGCCCTGGGACTGGGACTGGCCCGGGCCCTGTGCCTGCACTGCCCCTGCACTGCCTGCCTTTTACTGGGAGCTGTTACTGGGTTATTCCCATTTCCCCCTGCAGTTGGGAATTGTCATCTCCTATCTCAGGGTTTTGTGGATTATCACTTACTACCCAGAATGCTGCCTGCTGCTAAAACCATTTAGTGTTTGGAAGAAAAGGTACACGTTGTTTGTAATAAAAGATTCATCAGAGTGTGACTACATAGGAAATCAGCCACAAATGTGACCACAGAACACATTGTCAATTCATGCAGAAGTGAAGTTCCTTGTAGGGGATTACCGATGCTCCTACCACCTTCACGGGTTGGAAGAGTATCATGACCGAGTCCTTTCTGCTTCAGAGTGCCCCTCTGTGTAGGGGAGAAGATTTCCTATGGCATAAGCAGGTCGACCAGCGAGTGGGTGGATTTGCACACAGATTGCAAACCACCGTGTCAAACAGTTTTCCTGCTTCTGGGCACGGTCTTTCCATGGAGCTGAGCACTGCTGGCTCTAGAAAGGCAAGCAGTCTCACTTCTTGGGCCAAGAAGACTTTGATTCTAATCAGGCCTCCAGGCTTATGCTGTCTGGGGGCTCCCAAAGTCAGCTGTTCCCCACAACCCCGAGTGTGCAGGTTATATGAGAGAAATCTAGGACCAGCATCATGGGCAGTTGTCCCACGACCCCTCTCTGTGGACCAGTTTCTTTTCTCATAGAAGCAGCAGATGTACTCTGCCTGCTTCATTTTCCCGGTCTTCCCTTCCTGCTGCAGGTTGCAGCCTAGTATAGGACTTGAACCCAGAAATACCCGAGGGGCAGTAGCTTGAACCACAAGATGGCCACATTTCGTCATCACAGCATGAAGTGTCCGTTACTGCAGGGCTCAGTACTGGAGGGTGCCTGGCAGCTGAGGGTATAGGCCTTCGGTGCAGAATGGAAAGAAGCACCTTGTGCTATGTGTAGCAAAACTTAAATAGCAGAACATGAATAGACAGGAAATGATGTAGAACAAGCAGACACCGTGAGCTTACTATAAAGAAATACCAGAACTGTTTCCTGAAGAGGATAGATTTAGAGCAGCGCTTTCCCAAGTGTGGTCCCTACTGCCCCAGGCAGCTTATTAAAAGTATAACTCTTCAGGCCCCACCCCAGACCTCTTGAACCAACAGCTCTAGGGACAGGGCCTAGCGTTCTGTGTTTTAACCATCCTGGAGGGGTCCTGGTGCACACTGAAGTTTGAAAACCACTGACTTGGTTGGAGAGAAAAGCATTCAAGCTTCCACGTCAGACGGGCTGCAGACCTTCCTTTTTGAGTGACAGCAGCGTCTTTGTTTTGCATCCTTAGCCTACACTGCCTCCTCTGCTCCTCACCCCTTGTCGTACCCATTCCCAGAAATAGATGCCCCCCAGGAGGGGCCCTGCTCCCCTCCCAGCCCTTCACCTAGCTCTGTGACTCCGACCCAGGCAGGCGCTGAAACGCTCCATGCCTCAGTTTCCTTTGTGTTAAGTGGGGTGATATGGTCTGCCCAGCTATGTCATGAAATTACATGGAAGAGACAATTAAATAACCATACAAATCCTCTCAAAAGTTAGAACAGTTAAAAGGAGAAGCTTCTTAAAGAAATGGAGCCTTTTTGATGCCAGCATCCGTGACTTTTCTGTTAATAAAGATGCTGTGCACCTGTCCTGGAGCAGGCTTCTCTCAGGTTCTTCCTGGACCGTGGGATTTCACTGCGTAAAATGCAAGAGTGTATGGAAAGAGGGGTGGGAGGGAGACCAGCATATGGGGAATGCAGGGATGGAGGCACCAGAAGAGGAGAGGCTGGAGGGGCCTGCCTCGTGGGGAGGTCTTTGGGAGCCTGGGGTCTGATGGCCGAGGTCATTGCTCTCTCTCCAGAACTCTACTACGACCGCGGGAACCACCATGAGTTTGTGTCCCTGGTGAAGGACCTGGCTCGACCTGGAGAAATCACGCAGTCACAGGCCTTTGACTTTGAGTTCACCCATGTGGAGAAGCCGTATGAGTCATATACAGGGCAGAATGTGAAGCTGCGGTAAGTCGTTCTCACTTCCTCCACGCGTGCCCCACGCCCGGCCCTGTGGAGGGGCCCACAGCTCCTGTTTTCTGAGCACCTGGAGCCCAAGCCCAGCCCTGTGGAGGGGCCCACGGCTCTCCTGTTTTCTGAGCACCTGGAGGTGGATGGAGAAGGAGGAGCCTTTCAGACTGTGGTACGCCGGTCATTGTTTAACAGCCCCTGACTTGTAACGTTTGTCAGGTTCTGTGGTGTGCATTTGTATCCCTGCCAGCCCTGGTTCCATCCTGCAGCCTGGGAGAGGTACGTAGCTGTGTTTACAGAGCAGTCCCACTGCACAGACACCAGGTGGACATTCCTTCAAGAGCGAAGAGCATCGGGAAACATAGGAAAATAATTAGGAAGGAAGCTACAGGTTTTCAGACCGTGTTGCCTTTGTTTCCAATATATTTCATTTAATTGTCTAAGTTTCTACAATTTAAATATCTGCCGCTCATAAAGCTCCTGAAAATTCCATAATCAGTTTTTATAACTGCTGGCCAAGGCATAGCCCTTGTGGGGAATCCAGAGGTCCTGACCCACCTGTTGCTCCACACTGCCACTCAATATCAGTGAGGGTTTGGGCTCCGCAATCAGCTTCCTCACTTGAAAAATGAGCAACAGATTTGGATTCAGCTCTGTACCTGTCCTCTCCATCTTTTGGGGATGACAAGAAAATAAAACATAACACAGTGTGACACACTTTTTTAAAAAAAGAAATATTGCATGTGTTCTAAGTACTTGGAATTGTTTTTACTGCTGCAGTCATGGGAACTGTGAGCACAGGCGTTGATGCCAGGGCCCACGGAGTGAGGACTCTTGGCTGCATCCCTGCAGTACGTGAAGTCCCAGGGATAAAGCAGACTCCTGTGTCACACTGCATACCCGACTCAGGTCAACAGATGAGCTCATTTTCCACTCCCTTCTCCCACTCTCTCCTCTGCCATTGGAACAGTGTTCCTGAGTTCTCTGAACACCTTGCAGCGGGTCTCAGCACTGATGTTACCCACACTAAATACAGTGTTTCATAACTGCACTCGGAAGGCAAAGATAGTGAGGATTCTCATTAGAAGTCATCCCTGAAGTGTGGCTATGGATTTATTATTTGGGGGGGGGGGGCAGTGGATTTGTAAATTTTTTTAAAGATTTATATATTGAAAGGCAGAGTGACAGAGGGAGACAGACATCTTCCATCCTCTGCTTCACTTCCGAGCTGCCTGCAACATGTGGCTGAACCAGGGTGAAGCCAGGAGGCTGGAGCTCCAGCTAGACTGCCGTGTCAGTGGCAGGGACCACTGACGTGATTTAGGCCATCATCTGCTTTTCAGTTGCATTAGCAGGAAGCTGGATTTGAAGCAGAGGAGCTGGGACTTGAAAATCAGCACTCCAACATGGGATGTGGGCATCTCAAGCAGTGGCTTAATTCTCTGTGGCCATAATGGCTGGCCCATGAAGGGTTTTATGTCAGAAAAAAAGGTGTTGAAAACAGTATGACAGTTCTTCAAAAAGTTAAACACAGAATTACATGGTCCACCAATTCTGCTCCTGGCTATACATCCAACAATATTGAAATAGGATCTGAGATAGGATCCAGAACAGATATTTGCACACTCGTGTTCATATCAGTATTATTCACAATAACCAAAAGATAGAAGCAAACTATGTCTGTTGATGGGTGAGCAGATAACAAAATGTGGGGTGAGCATTATGGCACAGTAGGTTAAGCTGCTGTCGGTGACCCCAACATCCCATGTGAGCACGAGGTCAAGGCCCAGCTGCTCCTCTTCTGCTCCAGCTCCCTGTTAATTTGCCTTTGAAAGCAGCAGATGACCCTTGAGCCCCTGCCACCCACATGTGGGAGATTTGCATGAGTTCCTAGTTTTAGCCTGATCCATCCCTGGCCGTTGCAGCCTTTTGGGGCATATAGAAAATCTCTCTTTTCTCTCTGTATCTGTATCTCTGACTTTGCCTTTCAAAGTAAATAAAATAAGTCTTAAAAAATGTGGTATAGACATAAAGTGAAATACTACATACTCTTAAAAAGGAAGGGAATTGTGTCATATGCTACAGTGTGGATGAACCTGAAGGACATTATGCTAAGTGAAATAAGCCAGTCGTAAGAAGACAAATGCTGTGTGATTCTACTTTTATGAGGTCCCTAGAATTGTCAGATCGTAGAGACGGAGAGAAGGGTGCTTGCTAGAGGCTGAGGGGAAGGGAAGAAGGGAGCTGCCCTCAGTGGCGATGTTGACAAGTTCTGGAGGTGTGTGGTGGTGATGGTCACACACAGTGTGAAGGTACCTAATCCTGCTTTGAACTAGACAGTTAAAAATAGCTAAGAGGGTAAATTTCAAGTTATGTATATTTTACCATAACTTAAAAAATAAAAATATTACCATCCAAATTAGATGAAGACTTTAGAATTCATATTGAAAAAGAGAAGAGGTGAAGGTAAGCAAATTAGTTGAGGACAGTTTATAGAAGATGAGCTTGTATCTTAGTGACAGGGTGGAGGGAAAACTTGAAAAGATTGTTTTGCCTTTTCTTTCCCTTTATTTTTTAGGCAGAAGAGATTATCTCCTTTTTAAAGATTTTGGTTTATTTATTAGAGAGAGAGATCTTCCATCTGCTGGTTCACTCCCCAAATGACCTCAATGGTTGGGGTTTGTCCAAACCAAAGCCAGGAGCCAGGAACTCCCTCTCCCACGTGGGTGGCAGGGCCCAACTACTTGGGTCATCCACTGCTGCCTTCCCAATTGTATTAGCAGAGAGCTGGATCAGAAGTGGAGTAGCTGGGACTCGAACTGGCACTTTGATATGGGATGCCAGAGAGATTCTTTTGAAAGTGTAAAGTCAATAGGTAGCACTTGGGGGGCGCGGGGTGGGGGGATATGGGAACAAAACTGTTCCAAGGCTGTTATGAGGCCCTAGGAACTTGACTTCGGTAAACACAACGGGAACAGGTGGAAAACAAAGAATTCAATAGATACCGGCAGAATTTACTAATGGGCAGAGGCTTGCAGCATTGGAGATGGGGACAGAGGGCACTGGGAGGAAGAAACAATTGGAAATACGATGATTCGTCTCTTCTTGAGAGGGATTTGAGGTACTGGCAAAATAGGTGTAAAAGTCCACCGGACAGCTGGAACACAAGCCTGGTGCTGAGAAAACAGGGACCCTTAGAAATGAGTCGGGAATCATCTGCTCCAGGTAGTGAGTGATAGCTTTCTCCAGGAGGGTGGAGCTCAGGGAGGGAAGAGCTGGGACCCACAGAGGGATGGGGGGGGGGGGGGGGAAGGCATGCCACATCCTGTGGCGCCATGGGACCAGCGTGTCAAGGACAAGGAAGTGTTTTACCCCACACAGAAGGAAAGGCCATTGGATTTGGCAACTCAAGGGCCACTAGTTCCCCTCTGGAGAGCAGTCTCTCTTGGGTGATGGTTAGCAGCCTGAAGCCACGGTCAGTGGTCAGCACAGGACCTGGCTTGTGAACAGCGTTTGCTGAAGAAGTGGAAGGAAGGCGGGGCCCATCAGGAGTGGACAGGGAAAGCAGAACGATCAAGATGCCAGGCAGAGGTTCCCACATTCGAGTCACTTGGAAAGCTTTAAAAAATTGTGTCTGTGTCCCTGTCCAGGGCAATTAGATGTCAGAGGTACTTGGGCATCGGGATTTTTTTTTTTTTAAAGTTTTATTTTATTTGTTTGAAAGATAGAGTTATAGGGCTGGGTGGGGGGGGGGGGTGGGCAGAGAGAAAGAGAGAGAGAAGGATCTTCCATCCGCTGGTTCACTCCCCAGATGGTTACAGTGGCTGGAGTTGCACTGATCTGAAGCCAGGAGCCAGGGCTTCTTCCAGGTCTCCCACATAGGTGCAGGGGCCAAAGGACTTGGGACATCTTTTTTTTTTTTTTTTTTTTTTTTTTAACTTTTGTTTAATGAATATAAATTTCCAAAGTACGGCTTATGGATTACAATGGCTTCCCCCCCATACCGTCCCTCCCACTCGCAACCCTCCCCTTTCCCACTCGACTTGGGACATCTTATACTGCTTTTCCAGGTGCGTTAGCAGGAAGCTGGATTGGAAGTGGAGCAGCTGGGAGTCGAACTGGCGCCCATATGGGATGCTGGCCCTGCAGACCAGGGCTTTAACTAACCCGCTGCGCCCAGGGCCGGCCCCAGCATCAGGATGTTTGAAGCCTCTCTGCCTGCTCCTCAGATGACTAGTAACGCACACCCAGGTTGGGAATCCTTGTGCCAGATGGAGGAGAACAGGCTTGAGAGACAGAGGTGCTGTGGGTGAAGAAGAGGCACGTTTAGGCGCACAAAGCAGAGAAGGCAGAGAATGTTGCCTGGGAAGGCCTTCGTCTCTGAATGAGTGAAAAACAGTGTCTTCTGCAGACAGGGATGGGGGGGCTGGGGAGCCTGAGCCATTGGAAAAGGTACAAATGGCCTGGGCAATGTGATGGATGTTACTGAGGTGAACAAACAGGAGCGCTGAGCAGCCAGCAGTGCCACGTGGAGTTACCCTTGTAACTTTCTTCAGCAGTGCTTAAGGCACTGGAGATGATCCGAGTTTTATTTATCAGAAAGTGTGATGAAAGGGGTGCTTTTTCCCTCTTTGGGTGTTAGTGTAGTGTTAAGGCAAGGGGACAAGGATTCCAGCCCCCCCCCCCCAGGACTGTCCCTATGTCTTCTTTCCAGTTTGTCCCCTGCCATAGCAGCCCCCCTCTCCAGGGATCCTAAGTTCAGCCAGATATTTGTTATTCAAACAGACCAGGTCCTCTTGTTGCTTTACGTGTAAGGTTTGCGTTTCCACTCTCAGCCCTTGGCACTGGATTGCGCCATCTGAATTGGCACTGTCCGTGTATTCTCAGTGTTCCTGTTTATTTGCCCATCTCCCTCAGTAGCCTGTGGGTTTCCCATGAGGCTGCATCATATTCACCCCATGCCAGGCCCAGTGCTCAGTACCTGTATGCAGCGTGAATAGCCGACTTCATTTCTGTGTTCCCTCTTCTTTCACCTGTCCGGGACGTGAAAAATGTTTGTTGATCGAATACTGTTAAATGAGCAGGTGTGCCAGTATGTGGGTAGGAGACAGATCTCTGCACTCAAAAAGCCAGGAGTTGAAGAAATAAAGCATGTACCCAAACATATGGTAGACAGTGGCAGGGCCACAAAGGACCTAAGAACAGCAGAGGGAAACATTCTTACTTGGAACAGAGTTCTTAACCCAGGAACATGGGTTCCAAAGTTGGATTTGGGAAAAGGGACTGGAATCCCCTAGAGTTATAGTTACAGAATTTTGGGTGTAGGTGTATATGTGTATTTTCTCCTGGGAAGAGGGTTTGCAAACTCTCAAAGGCATACGAAGTCGCCAGAAATTAAGAATGAATCCCTGTAAGGGATTCACCCAACTGGGCCACTCTAGTCCCTGTGTTTGGGTAGCATCTGGAGGCTGGGTGTGTTCACTCAAGGGCTCCCTCTCTTCCAGCTATTTCCTTCGAGCCACCATTAGCCGCCGCCTCAACGATGTTGTCAAAGAGATGGACATCGTGGTTCACACGCTCAGCACATACCCGGAGCTGAACTCATCCATCAAGATGGAGGTTGGCATCGAGGACTGCCTGCACATTGAGTTTGAGTATAATAAATCCAAGTAAGTGTCCCAGGGCAGTGGATTAGTTACCAAGGGAGGTTAGGATTGGTGGAGCGGTGACTCGGACATTTCATCATGACATGGTGTGGAGGGAGACCCCTGACATGAAACAGAGAAAGTCTGTGTTAAGCCAGTTACATTTAGTTTGTCCAGGAAATGCAAACATCCAGAGGCTGTGGGGAGTGGGAGCTGAGTCAGGTGGCTTGCCTTTGATGGGACTGAGAGCAGAATTTTTTTTTTTTAAGCTGGGAACATACTTGGTCTCTGGAACCTGGGTGAAGGAAAGATGTGCTTTTGCCCCACCACCTGACCCGGTGAGACAACCAGAGCAGCCCAGCACCAGTGCTGCCGGGCCTGGCCCCACATGTGAACCTGGGGTTGGGCGAGCTGGGAGGAAGGCAGTTCTGGGCCTAGCAAGGGCACAGGCTGCGTCTCCATTCTCCTGACAGTCTGAGTGGCCCATTAATGCCCCCGCCACAGGTGAAAGCAGCAGTGTCTCCTCCAAGAGCCTACAACAGCCATTAGAAGTAAACACAAGACCAGATCTTTTCAGTCATTAACATATGGTCAGGGGCCAGGTACTTCCAGACTACCTGCGCTGTGTGAGAGTGCATGAGTTACGTGTAATAGGAAGGAAGGAGTTATATGTAAAAGGAAGACTTGGAAACAGGTCCTATTCTGCCATTAACAAGTTGCATGAAAGTAAGTTAGTTCTACCATTTTTGTACCTCAGTTTTTCATCTGAAAAACAAGGGGCATGGACCACGTCCGTGGCTTTCAAACAAACCCAGGAAGTGGGAGGTGAAGGAAGAACAGGGTCTGGAGCCCTGAGGCCCCCATGACTCTTCAATCCAAGAGCAGGTCTCTGTCTCTTACATAGGAATGCTTCCATCTGGAGTAAAGTAACAAGTGACAAAAGTTTGAAAGCCCCGGAGTCCATGGTCTCCCTGCATCCCCTGTGAAATGCTGCAGGTGTCCTGCACATTTGTGCTGACGTTACCCACGCGGTGTCTGCAGTCTGCTCCATCGGCTCTGAGCAGAACAGGGGCTGTGAAGTGGTGGGGACCACGCGTGCTGGGGAACTCGGATTCTGGGTCCGCCTCCTGTCTCTACCCCATGCTCCCAAATTTCCTTTTCTTCATTGGTATCATAAAGAGTTCCAAGTTCCAAAGTCCCTGCTAGCATGTCATGTTCTATGAGTTTCGGGTTTGAAGATTTTGCCCTCTTTGTACTTGCCTGATACAGAGGTGTACACATATAGACTGACTTTTGACCAGGCCAAAGAGAGAATCCTCAATGGCTCTGAAAGTGTACAATGTGGAGAAATTCACAGCAGCTCACAAAGCCTAGAGAGCGGGACTGAGGCAGAGACAGTGGCAGGGATGGAAGTCACCTAGGTTGAGGTGGAGAAGAGTTGGGAAGTCCACAGCACAGGTGGGAGGCTGGGGCGTGTAGGCGCCACATTGCATCATTCCCTGTAAGGTGCACGGCCGTGGTGGTGTACTCTCCACTGACACAGAATGGAGCCGGCCACTGCACCAGCATCTTCCTCTTTTTACTTTCTGTTCCTCAGATACCACTTGAAAGATGTCATCGTAGGGAAGATATACTTCCTGCTGGTGAGAATCAAAATCAAGCACATGGAGATAGACATCATCAAGCGGGAGACAACAGGCACCGGCCCCAACGTGTACCACGAGAATGACACGATAGCCAAGTATGAGATAATGGACGGGGCGCCGGTGCGAGGTGAGCCTCCTGCCCAGGGCCTGCACGGAGTTTGGGAGGGTCCCGGGGGAGTGCACGGGACCCATACTTTATTATTAACAACTCATACTTTATTATTATTATTATTATTATTATTATTATTATTATTATTAGAGCAGAGTTACAGAGAGGGAGAGAGGAAAGAGAGAAAGAGAAAGTGTCTTCCATTCATTAGTGCACTCCCCAAATGGTTGCAATGGTCATGGCTGGGCCAGGCCAAAGCCAGAAGCCAGGAGCTTCTTCTGGGTCTCCCAAGTAGGTGCAGGGGCCCAAGGACTTGGGCCATCTACTGCTGCTTTCCCAGGTGCATTAGCAGGGAGCTGGATCGGAAGTGGAGCAGCCAGGGCTCAAACCAGTGCCCATATGGGATGCTGGCATTGCAGGCAGTGTCTTAACCAGCCCCAACCCGTAATTCCTTAGTCTCTGTGTGCTGTGGATGCTAACATGGAGAAAAGGAGCACTGAGTCTCCTACCCTGCCTTTGCCCAGGAGAGCTTCAGTTGATCTCATTTATATTCTGGGCTAGTACTTAACATTTAGTCTCAAGAGTCCTAACTCTTGTAAAAATATGTTTGAAAAGTCCTTGTTTACCAGATACAGCTTGAAAATTTTACTTTTTTCCATTGACATGTTGACATTCTTCCTTGCTTCAGAATAAGAGATGCATGCAGAGTGGTCATTTTTGTTTCTGAGTTCTAGCTCGGACAGAAAGTCTCAGTGCATATTCATCAAGTGTGGTCTGGCCCACTGGCAGGTGTGCGGCAGAACTGGGAACACAGTGGAATGGGCCCTCCTCGTCCCCTGCAGCCACTGCTGCAGCAGGGATGGGGAGTGGACTCTTTGCTGTTCGGTTTGGGAGTAGCAGTCATGCACACTCCTCACTGAGTCCACAGCATCGGCGAGCAGGCCCTCATTCCGAAGTGTCCGGTGCTTGTGGAGTTTGTTTATCCCATAGCCTGATGTGTGTGGGAGGAGGAGTGTCATAGATTCAGCAGCCCTCAACCCTAGAGACACTCTCATTGGTTCCTGGGTGTCACCGTGCAAGGCCCTTGTGGGGCAGGGGTCAAGACCGAGCTCTCCTAACTCTGCAGTGTTGTATTTTCCTCACCATCTGTGCACCCAGAGCCAACTGTCATTTTTCCTGTACAGATGAAATGGGGGCATTGAGAAATAACACAAAGCAGCAGATAATTAAAAGAGCATATATTTAGCTTTGGATGACATGAGAGGTTTGGCCTTTCTCAGTAGAATTACTGTCCTGGTTTTGTTCTACAGGAAAGAAATGGTGATAAGAGCTAAAAGTGATCTAAAATACCATGCAGTCCAGAGAAAGCAACAGACTCACTCAGGAGTTTGGTTAATGGAGAACAAGGGACAGAATGAAGATTTTGTTTTCTGCTGTGCCCATTTATATTGGGGCTGTATTTGGTGGTGGTGGGGTAGGGGGGCAAACTAACTTAGAATGGAGGGAGATGGCACTGGCACTGAAATTGCTGGGGATGTGCCAGCTGCCTCCTGAAGACCCAGTAACAAGATGCATTGCGTGTTATCAATAGGTGCTTCACAGTTATGTCCTTGTGCTGTCCACTCAGTATTCTCAGAGTGGCAGTGGTGAGAGGACAGGAGCCACAAGGAGACCTGAACTGGGAGTGTCACATTTCCGCTTCAGTTGACTGCTGGGTAGCAGAGTGCAGGTTCCCCAGAGGCAGATGCATTCACTGTTGTGTGCCAGGCTGTGGACAGGCAGCATCTCACCTGCTGTGGTCAGTGGGATCTGGTATAAGGCAGAGTGGGTCACTTTGCTCCTTGTTCTGATTCCTGCTTCACCCGACAGGAGAGTCCATCCCGATCCGGCTCTTCCTAGCAGGGTACGAGCTCACGCCCACCATGCGGGACATCAACAAGAAGTTCTCTGTGCGCTATTACCTCAACCTGGTGCTGATAGACGAGGAGGAACGGCGCTACTTCAAGCAGCAGGTGAGGAACGGGCACCTCCTTCAGGCCCCTGGTTGCCCTGGGACAGAACAGGAAGGTTCCAATTCTGACAGACAGACTTAGCAGAATGGCTCAGGGAGGAAGTTTTTTTTTTTTTTTTTTCAAGATTTATTTGAAAG
Source organism: Oryctolagus cuniculus (assembly GCF_964237555.1). NCBI lineage: Eukaryota > Metazoa > Chordata > Mammalia > Lagomorpha > Leporidae > Oryctolagus > Oryctolagus cuniculus. The sequence goes on from NC_091432.1 coordinate 128,424,112, forward strand.
GCAGAGTTAGAGATAGAGGTCTTCAATCTGCTGTTTCACTCCCCAAATGGCCACAACAACTGGGGCTGCGCCAGACTGAAGCTAGGAGCCAGGAGCTTCTCCCGGGTCTCCCAAGTGGGTGCAGGGGCCCAAAGGACTTGGCCCTTCTGCTGCTGCTTTCCCAGGTGCATTAGCAGGGGGCTGGATAGGAAGTAGAGCAGCTGAGACTCAACTGGCGCTCATATGGGATACCTACACTGCAGATGGTGGGTTAACCCGGTGCACCAGGGAGGAAGCTTCTAACCTGTCTCTGTGCCACTTGTCATTTTAGCCAGAGATGGTGATAGTAGGTTAGCCAGATTCCCACGGCAAAAATGAGGATTCCGCTTGATACTCAGAATCTGCTTTCTGGGGCCTCCCTCCTGGCCCAGGAAGGAGCCAGGAAAGACTTAGCAGCCACTGCCTTTGGTGAGAGATCCACAGGGGAGATTCTTGTCCGAGAGTCCCCAGAACCAAGCTGGGAGCCTCTGGGAGACCCATCCCCTACCTCCTTCTCAGTGTTGCCTTGTCCCACTCTCCCCAATCCTGCAGGAAGTGGTGTTGTGGCGGAAGGGTGACATCGTTCGCAAGAGCATGTCCCACCAGGCAGCCATTGCCTCACAGCGCTTCGAGGGCACAACCTCCCTAGGTGAGGTGCGGACCCCAGGCCAGCTGTCCGACAACAACAGCAGACAGTAGGCCCCCAGGGCCAGAAGCTGCTGGGCTCCACCCCAGCACCCCCATCTACTAAACACCAGCGGCTGGGGGAGGGGGAGGACGGTGTGAGACTCAGCTGACTGCTACTTGCAACCCGAAAACAAATCATGTTTTTGACTTCATTCTTTCCTCTGGAGAACCCAAGGGGCACGGGTGGGGAAGCAGCCTCCTTGGGATTCCGTGGCTGACTAGGGATTGGGAGACGCAGCGTCCAGGAAGCTGGTCTCCAGGGAGTAAGCCTTCTGCTGAAGTCCTTGTGGGGCTGCCTTGCGTCTTAAAGGCAGGCAGAGTGTGCGTCCATGTCTCCTGGTTTTTGGAGCTTCCTGATTCAGGGTCTGGGCTGTCCCTGGGATTCTGAGCCGCCAGTGGGGCCCTAGGTGGTCACGTCTTACACTCCCCACTGCTGTCCCTGAGGCGGTGGCAGAAGGAGGTGGACTTCCCCATCCTGACTGGTGGAGGGGGAAGCCTCAAGATCAGAAAGCTACCTCTTTGGGAGTCTTGTACGTGGTGCTTTGAAGTCTCCACAAGCCACCGTCCTGCTGGCCTCCCTCTGCCGGGACCCAGGCACCTGCCTTCTCCATCTTCTCTGGATTGTCAGTAGCATCCTGAGACAGAAGCCAGGAGACAGGCCTGGGGCTGACCATTCTTCACCCCTAAGAAATGCCTGGGCACAGAGGCCCTGGGGCAGCTGTCGCACACCAGTGACAGCAGCGTGAAGCCCAGGTCAGGCCAGGCCCCCTGAGGAAGACGGGGTCTGTGCATGGCGCCTGACGCCTTCACTGTGTGGCCATGCCACTTGGTAACACCGCAGTCTGGGTGGTTCTGCAGTACTTGCTTGTTGTGCCCCGACCAGCCCTAAACAAAGAGAGGCTGTTCCTTTAAGAAGAGATCCTGGGAAGGGGCTCTGACCCTAAGAGCAGACCCTTGTCACTCCTTGCCCTCCATTTAATTTCCAGAACTGGGCTTGACTTAAACACTTGGAGAGATTTTTGTTTTTAATCCCACCTCGAGTCCCTTCACCCAACCTACAAGTTAAGGGAGGGAGAAGGGGGCCTCAGCTGACAACTCTGCTCCCCCAGCTCCTGAATAATTTTGCTTGCCAAGTTATGTCTTCATCTTCCCCAGCTGACTGACCCAAGTCCAGGACCATTGGTAGTTTTCTTTTGAAAACACATAAAACACACACTCTGGTGTATATTCTTATTACGCTAGACAAGTGGGCAGTTTTTCCTCTGTTGCTCTGTGCTTGGGCCTAGAGCCCTAAAGGGGTTCACAGTCCTTTTCTGCATCACCTCGGAATCACCAGGCATCACCTGCCAGTGGCCTCCCTTCTCTTTAGGGAAAGGCTAAGGAGACCCCAGTGAGTCTAATATTTGGCAGCCTAAGTTTGCAGTAATTTGGAAAGTAGAGAGGTTGGTTCCCTTGTCATCTTTCTGTTAGTGTGGAACCTAAGGACTCCCCTTTTCCTCAGGAATCAACACAGAGTAGGGCTCGTGGATCAGAGCTGAGAGTTGGGGGAGGGCCTTCGGGGTGATACATGAGGCTGGGGGCAACAGAACAAGGAAGATAAGCATGTTCAGGTGCGACACACAATCCCCAGGGAACAGGACCACCTGTCCTGCTGCCCTTGGATGACCAAGGCTGGGGCTCACGTGTATGAGGGAGGCAGTTTCTGTGTTCCCCAGCATTTTCAGAACGTGAGACACGGCTTGGGAGGCCCCCTCTCAATAGCTGGTATTCTTCATTAGAAAGCACTTGTCCATTCCTCTGCCTCCCGACTGACAACACAAGGTCCTCTTCCAGCTTCCCTAACATTTCAACCTTTCTCCTGCAAGAACTAGAATATAGAATTTGCTTTCTCTTGGGAGCTGTGTACAAGCCAGCCAGGCCTTCTGTCTTCTTGTACTCCACCCCCACTCTCTACTTCTCTGTCCAACTGTGAAAGTGAGGGGAGCCTCCTGCTCCCCCTCCTTTAAGGTCCCCATTCCTAGGAGGGCATAGGTACTAAACCAAGCAGTGCAACTTGTAATTAAGCAGCTGCAGTGTTTACATGTTTCTTAATGTGTTGTCTTTTCAATGGCTGTATTTAAAAGAAGAACACTTGTTTTAATGGTCTAATTAAAGGAAGCCCCTGTGGCTTTGGAGGCATTGTGCCCATGGTCCATCAGGGTCTCTGGTCTCTTCTGTCTCACACTGTCCCACCTCTGGCACTCCAGAAAGACACGTGCCTGCCCTAACTCCAGCACAGCACCTGCTGGCTCGGTGAATGATAGCACTTGGTGGGCCACCTGAGAAATGAATTGTTTTACCACTGTCTCACAGGTTATTCTGAAACTGTTCATGGGTCAAGCCTCTGTGGGTCCCAGATGACTTCCAGGGCAGGTGGGGAGGGCTGGAATAGAAAGACCAACCGCTAGCTGTGGTGGCTGTTAACACACCAGGTCTCAGTCCTACATCTATTTGCTCTGTAACCACTGACGACAGTCAAGGAAGCTGGAAGAGGCAGTCCTGCATCTTGGAGCCAAAGGAACCAGCCTGAAGGTAAGAATTCAGCAGGGGACTGTATGCACCCAATGTGGTTTTAGAAGAAAAGCCTTCCAACTTTGAGATCAACGTTTTATTGAAAAAAGTACACAAAACCCACCTATGTGCAAAACGCCAGGTGAATGTAACAAGCAACCCTTCTTACACCTTCCTTTTTCTTAGGAAAGCTTCACTTCTTTGGAGTAATGTCTTGCTCATGCCCACAGCACTGTCTCAGTTAACTTGGTTCCTTTTCCTCCAGGCTCAAAATAAAATCAAACTCTTCTATCAAAAAGGGGAAAAAGGAAGGGAGGAATTAGGTGTTATGTTGTCAGATACTGGTAGGTATGTCCCACGTGGTTTAAGCACACTGCCATTCATTCAGAAACCATGGAGTGACCAAGTGCCAAGCACTGCTGAGTACTGGGTTCACAGTCATGGGTAACTCAGGACATACTCCTGCTCTGTGGCTTTTCAGGTGAGGACACTGACAGAGGTTAACACCGTGCCCAGGCTGAATCAGCCAGCAAGTGGGGATTCCCAGGGTCATTCCAGGGGGAGGACTATAGGGAAATGGCCCACTCTTACCTTGTGTCAGGGGCTGAACTGACAGTCTCTGGCGGGTGAAGAGAGCCATGTTTTTTAAGGGGCCACCCGTGGCTTTGTGAGCCTGGTGATAGGTTTTGAGCTCAGCCAGGGGGATGAAACGCTTCATCATCCGGACAAACTGTACATCCACCTACATGACAACAGCATATGGAACACAAAGAGATACCCAGCCATCTGCGCCTGTTCTGCTTGCAGAGAGCTCCTATGGGCAGGGCTGCAAATGCTGTTGTCTCCAAAGTCAGCATAACCTCCAATGGGCAGGAGCTGGGCTGTGTTGACCTAATAGCACCCTAGACCCTCCTCCTCCCTTTGTCCATCCTTCCCTTCTCATGAAATAAATAGGAATAGTCAGTCTTTACCATGGACCACTTGGGGTTGTCTTCTTTGCTGGATGGGTCATAGTGGGGACTGTTTTTCTCAAACTGGGTATGGTCTGGGTAAGCCTCCTTCACAATCTGAAACCAAAACCAGTGTCCAGTCGTTTGTCTGCACAACCCACTCCAAGGCCGATCTTTAACCCAGGTCTACCCTTTACTTTCTAGCCTGCACATTCTTGCCCCATTTGTCTTGTTGAGCCCACGAGAGCTCAAATGCCTGGAAATTAATTTACAGTCTCAGGCAAGCATAGTTAGGCTTTTACAAAAAGTCTCAAAGCATGTTCTAAAACCAAATGGTAAATGTTTTTATTGGTACCACTGGTTTTTACCATCTGCACAGTTGTTAATTTTATCCAGATAACTCTCAGCTTGTAGGAACTATAGCATGAAGCCTATTTTTGAATGAGAAACCAAGGATTAGACCTGGAGAGAAATCTTGTGCTTATAGGAGCTGAAAGGAAGGGTGGCCTTGCTTTAATCCTTGTCCTACAGGAAGGGGCCATGGCCTTCCTGTATGTCACGTGTCACAGTTTCTCTCTGTGATATCCAGTGACAGGGGATATGGGCAGGAAGCTGCTTATTTTTCTGTTAACCAATTTAAGCTGTGTCCTTTTGAACCTATAGGAGTAAGTCTCCCTAGAGGGAGAGGGATTGAGAACAAAACTCTCCAACTAACCTTCATAAGGCCTGCGATGCCTGGCTGTTTGCAGTTGCTATGGTAGAAGAAGGCTTCTTCTTCCAGCTTCATGGATCTAAGGAAGTTCCGCGCCTGTCCCATGGGAGAATAAATAAGAATTTTCTCCGCTAGCTTTTCTAAAAAGAAGTCAGTCTGCTTTTTATAGTTGGCTTTTTTTTTTTTTTTGCAGCCTCCCCCCAACTCATAATAAAGATGCTCCCCTTTTGCCAAGACACCCAGACTTGTACCAGGGCTCTGGCAGATTTCATTATACAGGCAGAGTAACTGAAGTATTTTTGAATGCATTTTCAGGTTAACTTGTCCAAGAGGTTCTGCTATCCCACTGTGTAGCTCTTGGGTGTCCTACCCCTTACTTTCTTACCTGGTAGTTGCGAACACCATCCCAGCATGCTGTCTGCTTGGGTTGGGCTTTGAGATCCTCAATACCAAACTAGGCAAGAAGAAACAAAGTCTGTTGTCAGACATTCCTTGGCCAACTGTAAGCACACAGTTCCCACCTCCACACTGAAGGAGCTACGGACTGTAATGCAAGTATATTGTTTGCTGCAAAGCAGCTCCACAGTCGGTGATGATGGGTGAATGTAAGCCTTGTGTTATCTTGTTATCCTTGCCAATTAAGAGGATTAGTTGAATGGATAATCCAGATGATAAAGTAATCTGCTGGCTATATGCATGCCACTTATTAAAAGTATTCCATATTTCATCCAGAATATTTCTACTTTATTTTCCCTAGGCTATTATTACAACAGTTTTACATACATTCCCTGAATGTAAACTGGTTTACATGGGTTCTGTGTGGGCAGGGAGACACCTGGCAGCAACACACGTGGTTAAGGGAAAAGCAGGCAAGACTGAGGTTGGAAAATGTAGCCCATGCTTGATTCTGTAAATAAAGTTTTTCTTGAACACCATACCTGCTTGTTTATGTCCTGTCTATGGCCAATTTTTGCTACAAGGACAGACTTGGAACAGATACTCGAAGACCTCAAGCCTACAACAGTTCTTACCTGACCCACTGCAGATAAAAGTTTTCCTACCTCTGCCTAGACAAAAGTGGCACAACACAGATACAGGTTGAGCATACCTAATCCAAAACTCTCAAAATGGTCCAAAATCCCAAAGTTTTCTGAACATCAGCAAAACCTGAGAACTCAAAAATCTGAAACCCCTCTAACCCCTATAGTTGATGGTAATAAATCCTGCTAATTTGATTCATTTTTACCTCATCCAGCCCTTCCAAGATCAGAACCTGGTTACAGAACTGTTTGGTGTCCCATATCCACTTCTCACACGATCTCACCTTCACATCTACACCTTTCTCTAGCCGGCTTTCTGGCTCTGACTTCATCAGCCAGTGGCTGTGTGGAGTCTTCTCACGGTTTTTAGAGGTTGGAGCTTTCTGAGGGCTGCAGTTCCCCACGTCAGCTGAGTTTTCAGTTTTGGTACATTTTTCAGATAGCCTCTTATTATCTGCAACAGGAGAAGAAAAAAAAAACCTTATGCTTGCTGAGAGGTTTGTTATATTCCGTTGTGGGAAAAGCTTAGATTTTGGCATCAGACCTGGATTCAGATCCTGGTTCCATCAATTACTACCTGTACCGCCACTCTTACAGATAAATTTCAGTTTATAAAAACTGGACTAGAATGTGTACTCTAGGATACCTTCTGGATTATCCATTCAATAAGAACACTTTACAAGGCTATTTAAATTAATGGTCCTGGCAGTAGTTGACAAATGGTTTCCTTCCCTCACTCTCTTTGCTCAGACTATCCACTCCCGAGGAAACTGAGCAACTTGGAGTTGTTTTAAAAATTAAATGGGGTAATACAAAGGGCTTACACAATGCCTGGCATTGTAATACATCTCAAATATTAACCATCATTACCATCTCACACTTCCTTCCTTGTACACTATGCTTCATGACCTTGTAGACATGGTAAAGATTGGATTTGATTCCAAAAGAATTAACAGAGAGGTACTTGGAACATAGTAGGCCACCCAACAGCTAACACTTGTTAGATTCTTACTACGTGAAGGCGTAACTCTAACTTGGCTAACCTACATAACCTGTGGGACGTTCTGTTCTTCCGGGTAGTGCTCCAGGTCACACATCCAGTTAACGGGAGGATCAAGATACCAGCTTAAGACTGGTCACTCTGGGTCTATCTGAATGGCCCCACCAATGACCATACCATGCTGGCTCTATATTTAGTCTGTTTCTACCTCTATCATTTGTGGCTGTCCAACGCTCTGAACTCAGCATGCCTTGCTAGCCTGTCTAGAGATGACAGTTAATAAGCACACTGCAGACACCTCGTATTTGTTAACGACTTCAGTGGGTTGGAGGCAGTCTGGAATCCTTGCCATGCCCTAGAGATGTGTTTTCTCTCCGTTCTTTGTATCTGCTCTATGTCACTCATCTTGTGAAGATAAAAATGGCACGATGTTCTTTGTGTACTAACACTGTGCCTGCGGAAAAGCCTTTCCATTCTTTAAAGTTGAATTCAAAGCCTGTTTTCCCAAGCGCTGCCATGTTATTCCAGGAATTCAGTCTCCAGGACTCTCTCCGCTAGACCTGTCTGCTTGTTTGCCGAGAGCAGCAAACGTAGATTCTTGACCTTAGCCACCCCGTATTGCAAATACTCTTCCTGTTTAAGAAAGATCTGTTTGAAAAAACAAGCAGAAGGGACTGTGGGGAGGAAGCCTGGCAGGAAGAGAAAACTTGTAAGATTAGGGATGACGGAATGGAAGACCGCAAAGCAGGGAGCAGAGAATCACATTAAACGGGCTTTTTTTTTTTTTTTTTTTTTTTTTTTTTAAGGCGATGTCTTTTTGCAGCCTGGGTGCAGCTCACCTGGGCCAGCAGTCTCAGCCAGCCTCTTCCGGGGTCTTGGCATCGTCTCCCCTGCAGGGCGCGCAAGTGCGGAGGATTCTGGAACCCACCGAGAGACACGAGCAGCAACTCTACCGCCCCCAAAAGCCTAGGCAGAACAAGATGGAGGCCATGAGAGGACGGCTAAGGGCCTCGGAGTTTTGCGAAGAACGCAGACAGCTATGCTTAAGGCATTCAAATCGTGCCCTCCGTTATCTGCGCCGTTTGCAGCTCGCATACCCACCCCCACCCCCAAACTCTCGGTTTCCTTGACCCCTCTCACCCCTCCGCACAGCGGACCCCACCGGAGTGCGTGCAGTCAGAACCCGCGGGGTTAGGCTGAAGCCAAGACAGTGGGGCTTACGTCCTGCGGATCTCTGGGAGTTGTAGTCCCCGCGCCTTGGCAGCCCGGGGACTGCAACTGAGTGGACTACAACTCCCAGAGTGCAACGGGCTAAGGGGTCGTCTCCGCAAGTCCCGGCCCGCGCCAGGCAGCTGAAGTCGCTGTCTCCTGCTGCGATGCTGGTCTTCGGCTGTCGGCCCCTCAGGGCTCTCTTGGGAGCCCTGGGTGGCAGTCTCCGGGCCCCCGCCAGCCACCGGAGCTTGACTTCTTGCATCGACCGTAAGGCTGGCTCTGGGCTAGGGAGGGACAGTTGTCCGGGACCCGGACAGGCATGGGTGGAGGGCAGTGCGGAGGTGCGGGCACCCGGGGGTGGTTACCTGACCGACAGCTCCTTCACCTGCGGACCCGCTCCCCGCTCCGCCGCGTCCCACCAGCTCGGGGCCAGCTCCCCCGCTCCGCTCGGTCCAGTGGCCCCCAAACCAGCTCCCCGCACCCTCTGGTCACTCCCGGGGTTCCCACTCGACCCCGTGATCCCCTGGCCAGATACCGGCCCCCCACCCCGGTGTCGGAGCCTTTGGTTTGGTTGTTATCGGGGCCCCAGTGTCTCTTCTATACCTTGCAGTGCTTTGTAAAGATTGCTTCCCTAAGGGGAGTTAGGTAGTCGCTGATGGACTGCTCAGTGCTAGCCTCTATTCCGAGAGCTGCCAAGAACTCAACAGGTGGAACGACGTGTTGCTCAACTTGAAAGTAATTCATTTATCACCCACATAGCTAGCATCTTCGTGTTCCATTTTCAATTAACTATTTTTCAGCCGCGGTGAAAGAAACTAATCTGCCCTAAGAACCCGACAGAGCTCACCTTTGCCATTCTAAAAGAACCTGGCGCCCATCGCTGACCAGTGGAAGAAGGGCCAGGCTCACTGTGGACCAACCAGAGGCCCCCGCGCTGAGCTGATTGCACGTTGCTCATCCCTGATTCAGTACCTTTACTCCCTGGGGAGCCTGGGAAGGAAGCCATAGCCGCCTGGCTCCTTGCTCTGGGCATTGCAACAGAAACCTACTTTTCCCACCAGCCCACTGATGGGCTTACTGTACCTTGAATAAGTGGACATGGTTTTAGGGGTTCTATAGCAACTCCTCCAGCCAGTTTTGGGGGCTGAGCCATAGCACTCTGTCCTGTGCCCTGGGGCCAGCTCCCCTCTCCTCCACTGTCCTGGGCCAACAACCATCCCACTCACTCCCATACCAGCCCCATCCTACCCCTACATCCATCTCCCTGCTGTCCAGTCATTCCTAGGTGCTTAGAAAGGTGAAGAAACTTGGGACTTTCTGTTTATGTTTGTTTTTTAAGATCATCACATTAGGTCGTTAAGGTGATGAGGTTGTTAAACGATAATTGCTGGTGGTGATAGATGAACAAAAGTTCCAGGTAGCTGACGAAGATTTGCTGACATAAGTAGATTTATAACTTAACACCTTTAGCTATAAAGCATTTTTACCGTTGAAATTCCTGTAGGAAAAGTAACTATTATTGTAATTACAAAACTGTCAGAGATTACAAAACTGACTATAAAACTATAAAAATGTCTTTAGACAGCAGGCATATATTTGAATGTGAATAGCTGGGAGTAGACCCCAAGGGACTTAATTAGTCCCAGCCAGTTTATGATTTGTTCGCCAATCACCGAACTACATTTTGCTTCTGAAATTTAAAAAATTTATTTTAAATAAATGACACTTTTCTTTATAGCAGAATGAATTCCTTAGCTTGATATCAGATCTATAAAATGCACTATGGTATAGAATACTGCTTTCTTCTTGTATCCTAAAATTCCTTCAAGAAGTACCCTGTGCTCACACGTAGGGTTTGGTAAACAAGGTAACCTTGATTGATACCAAAGCAAATTTCTGTAGCAACAAGATGTTTGCATTATAATTGTTTACATCATCCTTGTGTAAATGAATCTTCTTCAACACTGCCATGTGGTAGACACTGAAGAAATATTCTTTTGTGAATGATCTCTGCGTATGAGCAACGGAAGCATTTCCACAAGAACGTGTGAATCAATGACCTGACCCCCAGCCGGGGAACTATGAATTGTTTATCCCTCTCCATATTCCTGAGTAAAATAATCAACATAGATTTCTGCTCTGGGCTTTCAAGGTAGCCTAGTGTGGGTTTCATGTTTTAATGAGAGTGCTGAGACAGAGGACAGCAGTGTTTTCTCCTGGCATAGCCTTTATGTATGCCCTTTTCCTTCATTGCCAAATAAGCCAATTGCTCAATTGATCTTTTAAAATGGAGACATTGATACATTCAAATAGGTAGGGTAGGAATTTTTCAAGATATCAGTACAGAAAACATAGGATCTCCCATAGGTGGGGGAATGTTTACCATAATTTGAGGATCAGTGTGTTTTCATTATTTTGTTTTTGGAGATTTATTTATTTATTTGAAAGTCAAGAGTTACAGAGAGGCAGAGGCAGAGGGAAAGAGAGGTCTTTATCCAATAGTTCACTCCGCAAATGGCCACAATGGCTAGAACTGAGCCTATCTGAAGCCAGGAGCCAGGAGCTTCTTCCAGGTCTCCCAAGTGAGTGCAGGGCCCAAGCACTTGAGCCATTTTCCACTGCCTTCCCTGGCTATAGCAGAGAGCCAGACTGAAGTGGAGCAGCCAGGACTTGAACACATATGGGATGCTGGCACCGCAGGCAGTGGCTTTACCCCCATGCCACAGCACCGGCCCTTATTCATTATTTTTTAATATGGATTATGAGAAATAGAGTATTTGGAAAAAATCAGTAGGTAAATGATTTCAGCCAGCCCAGTTGGGAGTTAAGGAGGAAGGGAAAAGGTGACGGTGTTTGCTCCCTTCAGGCGACTCTGCACACTCTGATCCTGTTTGTACCCCGTTCCTCCTCATTTATTTTACTGTGACCTCTGCTTATCTAGGACTCCTGTTTAGTGTGTAGGGTAACATATGCCTGAGCAGTCACCAGGTTACTATCCTAGGTTTCTCTGTGTGTGTCTGAGGACTGTCTCTCCTGCCTCTGAGGGACTGACTGATAGCAGCTGAAGCCGTTCTCCTGCTGAGGCTGCAGTAGGTCCACTGTCTCAGCTTCCTGCTGCTGCTTGCTGGCAGCACGCTTGCCTGATGCTGGTCCTGGAACTGAACAAATGCACTCCTGCCCACAGCTTCCATGGGACTCAATGAAGAACAGAAAGAATTTCAGAAAGTGGCCTTTGACTTTGCCGCCCGGGAAATGGCCCCAAATATGGCAGAGTGGGACCAGAAGGTAGGAGTTTTCCCTGTGACTAGATGTTCCAACAGATGCCGCATGCAGTGACCCTCATCTTCATCTCCTTATACCCGTAAGGGGCCATTGTCCATTCTTTTACTACAAGTGAAAGGAGTGGGCATTGGTGATTGCTTTTGTAGAAGGCATTCTGATCTTTTTATAGATACTTTTTTTTTTTTTTTTTTTGGTAAATTGAACGGGATTTGGATCTACTTAAAAAACCAGTTCTATAAATCATGAAACTTTTCAAGATCAGAACAACAGTTCTTGGAGACTGCATGTTAACTCATGCCACCGTGAGATGACAAACAGGCATATTAACCAGAGAATCTGTACACTGTCACTGTCTAAATGCAAACCTCCCAAGCCCCCAACCCCTGCCCCATTGTATTCTCTGAAGGAAAATCCATCTCTGACTTAGTCACCTAAGACTCTGCTCTTTTTTCATAATTAGGAGCTGTTTCCAGTGGATATGATGCGGAAGGCAGCCCAGCTGGGCTTTGGGGGAGTGTATGTGCGAACAGATGTGGGGGGCTCTGGCCTGTCACGGCTTGATACCTCTGTCATCTTTGAAGCCTTGGCCACAGGCTGCACCAGCACCACAGCCTATATGAGCATCCACAAGTGAGTGTCCCGGCTTGGAAAGCACAGTGCAGTGCCCACGGGGGTTGAGTGGGAAATACGAGACCCGTGGAGAGAAAAGGGAGCGTCTCGGGCAGATTGCCCTTGAGGAACTAGCCTGCCCAGAATGCCCTGCGTCTGCTGCTGCCTGTCAGACTTGAGTCTGTTGTCTTGGGCCTTGCTGACGGCATCGGTCTGCCAGCCTTCTCAGAGTCCTGACCTGAGCAGGTGTCATCAGACTTCTCTAGTCCCGTGGTCAGGATCCTGTTACCTGTTTTCTCAGTCCAAATATGAAACCTCCAGTAGCCAGAGAAATTAAGACAAAGTGCATGTAACTGCTTTGCTGGGGTCCTCTGCACATAACTAGAAGTAGAACAGCCAAGGGAGAGACACCTGGTTATCTCTGGGCAGTGTGTATTCTAGGAGGTTGTTTTAATCCGGCCCTGTCTTTGAAGTTGAATCTTCTCAATTGTGACTTTTCCCTTCCCACTGTGCCTTCTGCTCTCTCTCCTCGGCTGCCCTTTGCTCTCTTTCCCCACCCCTGCCCCGATTTCCATTTCTTTTCCCTCTTTGTTTCTGTCAATGTCTTGTCTTCTTTATGTACCTATCAGCATGTGTGCCTGGATGATTGATAGCTTTGGAAATGAGGATCAGAGGCACAAATTTTGCCCACCGCTCTGTACCATGGAGAAGTTTGCTTCCTACTGCCTCACTGAACCAGGTGGGTTTGCTCTGCTGTGGCAAGAGCCAGCAAGAGAGAGATGGCTTTGGTAGTCATCAAGTACTCCTTCTCGCCCATCGACACACATAACCACTGTTGACCAAGCAGTTTTGTCATGGAGTACGTGGAGTAATACAGCTCTGTGACCTGATGTCATAGGACCGAGAGGCCTGTAGGTCAGGGGACCTCTTGGCTGCAGAACGGAGGCTCGGTGCCAGCTGCTGGTGTGTTGGGAGATGGACAGTGGTCTGACCAGCAGTTCCTTTGAATATGTGGATTTGAAAGTACTGCCCCCTAAGCTGTTGCCCCCTAAAGACGGTCTCCTGCGGAGGTGGAATCGTGCGGGGCTCCTTGACCCCCTCTCTGCTCACTTTTTGATTCCTGCCTCAGGAAGTGGGAGTGATGCTGCATCCCTGTTGACCTCGGCGAAACGACAAGGAGATCAGTACGTCCTCAATGGCTCCAAGGTACCGACAGACTGCCCGACTGTCTGTTCATATTCCCATGTGCTTTTTAAGTGCTGGGGAGAGAACTTCTGACCCATTTCCCTGTATTCACGCTCACTATCGCCGTCTCTTTTGATCTGATTCCAGATAATTTCACTCATTTTTGTCTCTCCTTTGATTCTCTAATCAACTAAATCCCCTTTTGTCCAGTGACTGTGGCTGTGGTTTATCCCTCTTTGGGCTCTCTGTGCCATTATGCCTTTTAGCGTCCTGTTGCTGGGAGGGCTCCAGGGATTTCCCCAGACGTTAGGCATTCCCTGATCCCTGTGCACCCCCTTCTGCAACCGCACAGGCCTTCATCAGCGGTGCTGGTGAAGCAGATATCTACGTGGTCATGTGCCGAACAGGAGGGCCAGGCCCCAAGGGCATCTCATGCATACTCGTTGAGAAGGGGACCCCTGGCCTCAGCTTTGGCAAGAAGGAGAAGAAGGTGAGTGATGACTGGGCAGGAAGCAATTCGAGTTATGAGACTCTGCCAGTTGCCAGGCCAACTCTTGTTGTATTTTAGGAAATAGAAGTTCACATTGTGGTTGTACCTACTAACCTGCCTTTGAGGCAGTTGCTTCTGTTGGGATTTTCAACAGGAGCCTGAAAAATAGAACGCAGCATTGCTTAAAAAAAAAAAAAAAGAATGGGGACCTTTTGGGAAAAGGACAAGATTTGCCATTAAAATCCACGAGCTGTTTGTTTAGGTACAGTGACCCCTCCTGCCTCCACTTCCATCCTCTGTTTCTTACCTGGTATTTTTTGTACTTGTTATCCCAAAAAAAAAAAGATACCTAGAGGCAATTGCAATTGGTGATGATAAGTCTTAGGAATGAGAAGCATATGGGCTACCTTTCTTGTTTCAATAAAAATCAAGTAAAACTCGTTGTAGGTGATGGTGGGTATTTCGGTAATCTAGGAAGGACAGTAGATATCCCATAGACACCTAGAAAAGTAAGGGAATCCTAAGATGCAGTGCCAAAGCCAGACCATGAACAGCAGGCACACCATGGTATAACCATGGTTGGCAATTAGGGTGAACCCATTCACCTTTTTTTTTAGCCCAATCAAAACTGTGATCTGCCTCTAGTTTGTACTGTTAATGGTTAGGACTTTTGGGGAGAACTAGGTAATGAAATGATCCCTAAATATACGACTCTGGCATCTCCATATTTTCCTGCATGATACTTCCAGACTCTTAGTAACTGCCAAGGAGTTAGGAGTTTTAGGGCCTGTTTTGTAGACTAGCAGGCATTTACTATGTACTTGCTGTGTGCAAAGCCTCTTGCTAATTCCTGAGGGGAATACAAAATTCTAAAAGTCATTCCTAGCATTGTTTGGGATTATAAAACATATTTTCTTATCTGTGAGTATATGCTCTCTGAATTTTTTTTAAGATTTATTTAATAATTTATTTATGAGAGAGACAGAGAGAGAGAACTTCCATCCACAGAGAGAGAGAGAGAGAGAGAGAGAGCTTCCATCCACCGGTTTATTCCCCAAATGTCTGCAGTAGCCAGGGCTGGTCCAGGCTGATCCCAGGAGCCGGGGGCTTCATCGTGTTCAGAGCAGCTGGTGCAATATAGAACAGTCACAGGGGACTCATGAAGATAAGACTGGGCCCACGTTTGGAGAGGCTTTAAGTTAGAAGCATAGGAATGCAGTTTATTTTGTGCACCAAAAAGAGCCATTGATGTATTAGTGTAAGGGAATGATGTGAAGGCAGTGGTGTTGTCAGAGCTGAAAGGGAGCTGGGAGATGTTATACTGTTTGTGGTTTTCAGACTTGCCTCATTAAGCCTGAGAGTTTTTTGAAGCATGGGAGTACCTGGAGGAAAAGATGAAAAGGATCAAGTAGTGAGGGCCCTAATTTATTTTATAGGGAAGATCAGAAAGGA